>NC_064830.1:41765812-42068842 GCF_024166365.1 Elephas maximus indicus
CTAAGTATTTTATCTTCTTGGGGGCTACTGTGAATGGTATTGATTTGGTTATTTCCTCTTCAGTGTTCTTTTTGTTGATGTAGAGGAATCCAAGTGATTTTTGTATGTTTATTTTATAACCTGAGACTCTGCCAAACTCTTCTATTAGTTTCAGTAGTTGTCTGGAGGATTCCTTAGGGTTTTCTGTGTATATAATCATGTCATCTGCAAATAGTGATAACTTTACTTCTTCCTTGCCAATCCGGATACCTTTTATTTCTTTGTCTAGCCTAATTGCCCTGGCTAGTACTTCCAGCACGATGTTGAATAAGAGCGGTGATAAAGGGCATCCTTGTCTGGTTCCCGTTCTCAAGGGAAATGCTTTCAGGTTCTCTCCATTTAGAGTGATATTGGCTGTTGGCTTTGCATAGATGCCCTTTATTATGTTGAGGAATTTTCCTTCAATTCCTATTTTGGTAAGAGTTTTTATCATAAATGGGTGTTGAACTTTGTCAAATGCCTTTTCTGCATCTATTGATAAGATCATGTGGTTTTTATCTTTTGTTTTATTTATGTGATGGATTACATTAATGGTTTTTCTGATATTAAACCAGCCTTGCATACCTGGTATAAATCCCACTTGATCAGGGTGAATTATTTTTTTGATGTGTTGTTGGATTCTATTGGCTAGAATTTTGTTGAGGATTTTTGCATCTATGTTCATGAGGGATATAGGTCTAAAATTTTCTTTTTTTGTAATGTCTTTACCTGGTTTTGGTATCAGGGAGATGGTAGCTTCATAGAATGAGTTGGGTAGTATTCCGTCTTTTTCTATGCTTTGAAATACCTTCAGTAGTAATGGTGTTAAGTCTTCTCTGAAGGTTTGGTAGAACTCTGCAGTGAAGCCGTCTGGGCCAGGGCTTTTTTTTCTTGGAAGTTTTTTGATTACCATTTCAATCTCTTTTTTTGTTATGGGTCTATTTAGTTGTTCTACTTCTGAATGTGTTAGTTCAGGTAGGTAGTATTTTCCCAAGAATTTATCCATTTCTTCTAGGTTTTCAAATTTGTTAAAGTACAATTTTACGTAGTAATCTGAAATGATTCTTTTAATTTCATTTGGCTCTGTTGTGATGTGGTCCTTCTTGTTTCTTATTCGGGTTATTTGTTTCCTTTCCTGTTTTTCTTTAGTCAGTCTAGCCAATGGTTTATCAATTTTGTTAATTTTTTCAAAGAACCAGCTCTTGGCTTTGTTAATTCTTTCAATTGTTTTTCTGTTCTCTAATTCATTTAGTTCAGCTCTAATTTTTATTATTTGTTTTCTTCTGGTGCCTGATGGGTTCTTTTGTTGCTCACTTTCTATTTGTTCAAGTTGTCGGGACAGTCCTCTGATTTTGGCTCTTTCTTCTTTTTGTATGTGTGCATTTATCGATATAAATTGGCCTCTGAGCACTGCTTTTGTTGTGTCCCAGAGGTTTTGATAGGACGTATTTTCATTCTCGTTGCATTCTATGAATTTCCTTATTCCCTCCTTGATGTCTTCTATAACCCAGTCTTTTTTCAGCAGGGTATTGTTCATTTTCCAAGTATTTGATTTCTTTTCCCTAGTTTTTCTGTTATTGATTTCTAGCTTCATTGCCTTGTGGTCTGAGAAGATGCTTTGTAATATTTCGATGTTTTGGATTCTGCAAAGATTTGTTTTATGACCTAATATGTGGTCTATTCTAGAGAATGTTCCATGTGCACTAGAAAAAAAAGTATATTTTGCAGCAGTTGGGTGGAGAGTTCTGTATAAGTCAATGAGGTCAAGTTGGTTGATTGTTGTAAGTAGGTCTTCCGTGTCTCTATTGAGCTTCTTACTGGATGTCCTGTCCTTCTCCGAAAGTGGTGTGTTGAAGTCTCCTACTATAAATGTGGAGGTGTCTATCTCACTTTTCAATTCTGTTAAAATTTGATTTATGTATCTTGCAGCCCTGTCATTAGGTGCGTAAATATTTAATATGGTTATGTCTTCCTGATCAATTGTCCCTTTTATCATTATGTAGTGTCCTTCTTTATCCTTTGTGGCAGATTTAAGTCTAAAGTCTATTTTGTCAGAAATTAATATTGCTACTCCTCTTCTTTTTTGCTTATTGTTTGCTTGATATATTTTTTTCCATCCTTTGAGTTTTAGTTTGTTTGTGTCTCTAGGTCTAAGGTGTGTCTCTTGTAGGCAGCATATAGATGGATCGTGTTTCTTTATCCAGTGCGTGACTCTCTGTCTCTTTATTGGTGCATTTAGTCCATTTACATTCAGCGTAATTATAGATAAATAAGTTTTTAGTGCTGTCATTTTGATGCCTTTTCATGTGTGTTGTTGGCCATTTCATTTTTCCACATGCTTTTTTGTGCTGAGACGTTTTTCTTAGTAGCTTGTGAGATCCTCATTTTCATAATGTTTAACTTTGTGTTTGTGGAGTCGTTACGTTTTTCTTGGCTTTTTTCTTGAGTTATGGAATTGATATTCCTTTTTGTGGTTACCTTATTATTTACCCCTATTTTTCTAAGTAAAAACCTAACTTGTATCCTTCTATATCACCTTGTATCACTCTCCATCTGGCAGTTCAATGCCTCCTATATTTAGTCCCTCTTTTTGATTATTGTGATCGTTTATCTATTGATTTCCATGATTTCCTGTTATGTGTATTATTTTGTTTATTTATTTATTTTTTAGAATTAGTCTTAATTTGTTTGTTTTTGTGCTTTCCCTATTTGAGTTGCGTTGATATCAGGACGTTCTGTTTTGTGACCTTGTATTGTGCTGGTACCTGATATTATTGGTCATCAGGCCAATCTCCTTTAGCATTTCTTGCAGTCTTGGTTTAGTTTTTGCAAATTCTCTAAACTTGTGTTTATCTGTAAATATCTTAATTTTGCCTTCATATTTCAGAGAGAGTTTTGCTGGATATATGATCCTTGGTTGGCAGTTTTTCTCGTTCAGTGCTCTGTATACGTCGTCCCATTCCCTTCTTGCCTGCATGGTTTCTGCTGAGTAATCTGAACTTATTCTTATTGATTCTCCCTTGAAGGAAACCTTTCTTTTCTCCCTGGCTGCTTTTAAAATTTTCTGTTTGTCTTTGGTTTTGGCAAGTTTGATGATAATATGTCTTGGTGTTTTTCTTTTTGGATCAATCTTAAATGGGGTTCGATGAGCATCTTGGATAGATATCCTTTCGTCTTTCATGATGTCAGGGAAGTTTTGTGTCAGGAGTTCTTCAACTATTTTCTCTGTGTTTTCTGTCCCCCCTCCCTGTTCTGGGACTCCAATCACTCGCAAGTTATCCTTCTTGATAGAGTCCCACATGATTCTTAGGGTTTCTTCATTTTTTTTAATTCTTTTATCTGATTTTTTTTCAGCTATGTTGGTGTTGTTTCCCTGGTCCTCCAGAAGTCCCAGTCTACATTCTAATTGCTCGAGTCTGCTCCTCTGACTTTCTATTGTGTTGTCAAATTCTGTAATTTTATTGTTAATCTTTTGGATTTCTACATGCTGTCTCTCTATGGATTCTTGCAACTTATTAATTTTTCCACTATGTTCTTGAATAATCTTTTTGAGTTCTTCAACAGTTTTATCAGTGTGTTCCTTGGCTTTTTCTGCATTTATCCTAATTTCATTTGTGATATCTTTAAGCATTCTGTAAATTAGTTTTTTATATTCTGTATCTGATAATTCCAGGATTGTATCTTCATTTGGGAAAGATTTTGATTCTTTTGTTTGGGGGGTTGGAGAAGCTGTCATGGTCTGTTTCTTTATGTGGTTTGATATGGACTGCTGTCTCCAAGCCATCACTGGGAAACTAGATTTTCCAGGTAATCAGCTAAAAAAAAATGCAGTCAGATCCCTATCTGAATTCTCCCTCTGGCTCCGGGTATTCGGATGTTAATGGAGCCGCCTGGGGAGGGTGGGGGAAGGATCAGAGAGCTAGGAGTGTAGCACCACCGAATATAGAGCTGAACACCACGTTCACGCTCCGCCCCCTTCCGCCAAAATCCAGGCGGGACGGGTCCTCAGCTGGGACGCTGCTTTCCCTGCTCCGAGACCAGTCAATTCCTCCCGGGGACTTCTCCCTCCGGTGCACGGCACTGCTCGCGCGAACTGGGTGGGCGTTTCCGCACGAACGAGTGGGCCCGCCCCCAGGGTCTAGTCAGGCGAATATAATTGGACCCCGCGGTCACGCCCCGCCCGCGTGCGCGCCCAAATCCCAGCGGGACGACTCCCGGCTGGGACGCTGCTTTCCCCGCTCAGGGACCAGTCACTTCCTCCCGGGGACTTCCCCTTCCAGAGCGCCGCACCACATGCACGAATTGGGTGGGCGTCACCTGCACAACCAGGTGGGCCCGCCCCCTGGGTCAATTCAGGGTAATAAAATTGGACCCCGCGCTCACGCCCCGCCCGCGCACGTGCCCAAATCCCAGCGGGACGGCACCCCCAGTGGGACGCTGCTTTCCCCGCTCCGAGACCAGTCACTTCCTCCCGGGGACTTCTCCCTCTGGTGCGCCACATGCGCGGACTGGGTGTGCGTCTCCCCGCACGAACGTGTGGGCCCCGCTCCGGGGTCGCTTTAGGGAAATATAGCTGACCCCCCCCCCCGCTCGCGCCCCGCCTGCTTCCCGCCAAACTCCCGGCGGGACGGCTCCCCAGCTGGGATGCTGTTCTCCCCACTCCCAGATCAGTCACTGCCTCCCGGGTGCTTCTCCCTCCGGCTGCGCCGCTATGCCGCCCGCGCCAACCAGCTAGACTTCCTCCCGGGATGGGTTCGGGGGGGAAGGGCTGGGCCCCCCTTCTGTGCCGTCTGCCCCCCTGGGCTCTGCCCCAGATAGGGCTCCGAAGGTCACCTGCCTGGTATGCTGGCTCCTAGTTCTGAAAATGGTCGCTGCCTGCCCGTATTTGTTCGTTTTCCGTCTCTAAGTCTGTGCTTGTTGTTCAGAGTTCGTAGATTGTTATGTATGTGATCAATTCCCTTGTTTTTCCGAGTCTTTGTTGCAAGAGGGATCCGCAGTAGCGTCCACCTAGTCCGCCATCTTGGCCCCGCCTCTCCCAGTTCTTTTGAGGGAACTCCCTTATCCCTGGTGTTGGTGAAGAATATTGAATATACCATGGACTGCCAGAAGAACGAAATCTGTCTTGGAAGAAGTGCAGCCAGAATGCTCTTTGGAGGCTAGGATGGTGAGATTTTGTCTCACGTACTTTGGACATGTTACCAGGAGGGACAAGTCCCTGGAGAAGGACATCATGCTTGGTAAAGTAGAGGCTCAGCGAAAAAGAGGAAAACCCTCAATGAGATGGATTGACACAGTGGCTGCAAAAATGGGCTCAAACGTAGCAATGATTGTGAGGATGATGCAGGACCCAGGCAGTGTTCCATTCTGTTCAATATAGGGTTGCTATGAGTCAAATGGAAACCCTGGTGGCGTAGTGGTTAAGTGCTACGGCTGCTAACCAAAAGGCAGCAGTTTGAATCTGCCAGCGCTCCTTGGAAAGTCTATGGGCAGTTCTATTCTGTGCCTATAGGGTCGCTATGAGTTGGAATTGACTCGATGGCAGTGGGTGGGTATGAGTCAAACTGACTTGACAATACCTAACAACAACTCTTGTCCCTCACCACTGTCACCAATTGAAGTGTTCTGTCGTTGGTGCCTTCTATTGAGCCATTTTTGCACCCTTGATTGAGTTGACCATAAGAAAGGTAAGTATAACTAGCATTTATTCCATGTTTACTGTCTGCCAGTCCCTCTGCTGTTGTTGTTGTTGAGTGCCATTGGGTCGATTCCAACTCATAGTGACTCCAAATGAAAGACTAGAACTGCCCCTAGAGCTTTCTAGGCTGTAATGTTTACAGAAGCATATGGACAGGTCTTTTTCCCGTGAGCCACTGGGGGGTTCGAATGCCAACCTCTCCATTAGCAGCTCAGCACTTAACCACTGCAATGCCAGGGCTCCTTAGTCTCTGTGCAATTTAAAAGCATTCTCTGATTATCTCTGGCACACAGATGGGGGACTGCAGGCACCCATGTGTTAGGTCACTTGCCACAGATTACACAATGGGACTGGGTGGAGCTAGATTCCTACCTGGTAATCACAGTCTGTACCCTATTTTGTTCTACGCATGATGACAGGATGTTGCCTCCTGGGATAATCCTATTTAGTTATGAAAGACTCTTCTTTTAATGTAATGTTTAATTTTATTCATTGTTATCTCAATTTTTTTATTGTGATAAATATATATGTAATCAAACATTTGCCATTTCAACAACTATAATGTGTAAAATATATGGGGTTATAACTTTTTTCATTTTTAATTAAAAACAAAAACAAGCCTTGGGGTCAGGACCACTTTTGCCTTATAGAATGGAATAGGCAGACTTCCTATTTTTTTCTATAATCTGTAACAGTTTTTATAATATGCAACAATCTAGTCCTTTATAATTGGAAAGAATTCGCCACTAATTACTTCAAATGAGGCCAGCGCCTCTTTTAGGGTGATTTTTTTTTTTTTCAATTTTATTGTTTTAGGTGAAAGTTTACAGAGCAAATTAGTTTCTCATTCGAAAATTTACACACAAATTGTTTTGTGACATTGGTTGCAATCCCCGCAATGTGTCAACACTTTTCTCCCTTTTCACCGCAGGTTCTCCGTGTCCATTCATCCATTGTCCTGTCCCTTCTTGCCTTCTTGTCCTTGCTTTTGGGCAGGTGTTGACCGTTTGGTCTCATACACTTGATCGAACTAAGAAGCAGTTTCCTCACATGTGTTACTGTTTGTCTGACAGGCCTGTATAATCTTCGGCTGAAAGGTGGACTTCAGGAGAGGCTTCAGTTCTGGGTTACAGAGTGTTTGGGGGCCATAGTCTTGGGAGTTCCTCCAGTCTCTGACAGATCAGTATGTCTGGTCATTTTTTGTGAATCTGAATTTTATTCTACATTTTTCTTCCACTCTGTCCAGGACTCTGTATTGTGATTGCTGTCAGAGCCATTGGTGGGGGTAGCTGTGCACCATCTAGTTCTTCTGGGCTCAGGCTGGTGGAGGCTGTGGTTCATGTGGTCTGTTAGTCCTCTGGACTAATATTTTCCTTGTCTTTGTTTTTTTTATTCTTCTTTGCTCCGGATGGGATGGGACCAATAGATGTATCTCAGATGGCTGCTTGAAAGCTTTTTAAGACCCCAGATGCTACTTGCCGAAGTAGGATATAGAATATTTTCTTTATGAACTGTTAGGCCAGTTGACCTAGATGTCCCCTGAGACTATGGTCCCCAGCCCTCTTTTAGGGTGATTTTCTCCATTTTTTCCTTAGTTAACAGTATCTTCAGATTTTCTATTTCTTATTCTAATTTTAATAAATTACAAATTTTATTAATGTTTTCTCACTTATTAGCATATACTTTTGAATATACCCATATCATTTAAGAAATATTTTTGTATCTGTTCTTGTTTCTACTTGTTTGTGCTTCTTCCTTATTTACCAGGATTCTATTTTATTAGTTTACTTTCTGTGCGTCATTTCTTGGATATATTGATACCATTTGTGCTCTTTATTGCTTCCTCCATTTTCCTTTTGGAATTTTTGTCTTCTATCTAAACAGCTTATATTTTATGCTTAATTATTTTCATTATTTTTATAATAAAAATATTAAAAGGATGCAATTACTTTTAAGTCATAGGGCTGTGACTGTATAATAGATCCTGATATACAGTATTTTCATGAGTAAAAAAATGAAAGGTATAAAAAAGGAAGAAAACATATTTTCCTTTCATTCCCCATTTTAATACTTGTAATAAAAGTTTCTATTACCAAACAACATCAAAGAAAATGGCTTCTCAAAATCCGACATTCTATAAGATCTCATTGATGTATTGCTATAGGATATTGTTGATTACTAGAAGGATGTTATTCATTATATCTAGTGTTCTCTTTCTGAGTACAGTAACAGCTTTACTTTTCCATATCAACTGTTTGCTTTTCATTTATAAACATGGCACCATGGAACCAACCATTTCCTCCTCTTCTCATTGGTTTCTGAAAAGCTGTGATGATGTTTGTGGCACACCTCTAGTATACTCGGAGGACCACAAGATGTGTATTTTATGTATTATCCTAATTCCTGGTGTCATCGTTTTTATCCTACTCTCATTTCCTTTTGTCTCATTTTACTCATACATTTAAAATTTTTATTTTGTCTTGTTGCATTGTATACACTTAAGTATAATATTTTATATTCGTTCTGGAATAAGGTGGTTATAAATAAATACAACTTTAAAAATTAAGAAAATGCCCTTCTGGATATTTCTTTGGGAGTGTAAGACAATTGATTTAAGTAGGCACAAAAAACAACAACAAAAAAAAAAACCCAGACCTGTTGCCATCGAGTCGATTCAGACTCATAGTGACCCTATAAAAAAGAACAAAACCAAACCCACTGCCGTCAAGTCAATTCCGAGTCATATCAACCCTATAAAAAAAAAAGGTAAGCTTAAAAACAAAAAACACTTTGCTATTTTTTTTTTTTTTTATTAGATGGGCAAAACCATGGTCCCAGAGTCGAGAAAAATCAGATCAACACCAAAGGCAACACAAAAGAATCAGAAAACTCGTCATATGTGTGTTTCCTTTGGAAACACATGGGGATACCCTTCTCCATTGCTGAGATTCTCCACCGTGCTAGTGTACCCCTGCCTCCTGGCCCAGAAAGGAGCTGCCTATCTACTATGCCTGCATAGATATCTGTGAAGCCCTGAATGGAATCACCTTTAAAAACTCTTTGAAGTCCGTGTCTTCATCTGTCTTCTGTTGTAACAGGGCTGCCCCATTCAGCTGACAACTGCAGAAGCGGATGTAAGCCTGCATGTGGGAGAGCTCGGCCGCCAGGATGTCCCCGATCATCTGCACAGGCATCTTCTCACCTCCTGTCTTCTTCCGAACCCGCAAGGCCCTGCAACCAACACACACTCTCATTTTGTTTGTAAGCAAATGTCCTTGGTAAATGAAGTATGGATTACCGTGAAAGGCTAAAGGCAGTGATGATCAATGAGTTACATAAAAACCTCTGGTGCTGGGAGAGAAAGGTGGAAAGGAAGAGCAGGCAGCTTAGGCTGAAAGCTGTTCTGGCCAAGCCAACCTGAGTCAAATATTGACAAAGAAGAATAAGAAAATGAATTCTATAGACTTGCATGTTTCTACCCCAAAAAACCCAAAAAACCAAACCTATTGCCATCAACTTGATTCTAACTCATAGCGACCCTACAGCACACAGCAGAACTGCCCCCATAGGGTCTCTGAGAAGCGGCTGATGGATTTGAACTACTGACCTTTTGGTTAGCAGCCATAGCTCTTAACCACCCCACCACCAGGTTTCCTGGGTGTTTCTAGGCCTTTGGAATTGTTTTGGTTTCATCTTAGTTTCTCAGCAAAATTTCTTTTGGAAAATTCTAACTTGCTCTCAGCTGAACCGAGAAGGAAATATGTTGGGGGAAAAAAGCAGAGGAGCCAGCGGAGGTCAGGTGTGGTGCTGAGATGAGCGGGCTGTCCTTAGGCGAGCCGCTGAGCACCCTCCGCTGAGCACCAAGGAGGGTAGAGATGCGGCCAGAGCTGTGACTGTGGAGGCTTCCCTCCAGACTCTGTCCTCACAGGCCTGAGGGACGGAAAATCAGTCCAGGAATGGAATTCCACATGGGGACTTAGAAGACTGACGAAGTAGTCTGGGCCATGAGCTGTAGCTTCTCTTCTGACTCTACCCTGCTTCCAGATTCTAGTACATTTTACAGCTTAAAATAATAAGTTAATATAGTATTTCTTTCCTGAGTTAATTTTTACTTTGTTTAATCAAAGTATTTTCTTTGTTATATCTCTTCACTTTCTTTAATAATTATGTATTTTATAGTTCCAAGGAAATTCATAAAATGAAAATAAAATTAAAAACCCTAAGGGAGCAGTAAATAGCTGGAAATTCCTTCACTCAATAGTTCCCTGCAGAGAGTGATGCGGGTCGAAGTGCCTGGTGTCAGGACAGGTGACACTCGAGACTCACTTCAGCAACTTGGTGTTGGACATGATGAGCTCTTTCCAGTTAACAAAGATCAAGGCCATTTCTCCTTCAGCAAGAAAGCCTGACTCCGCCATTCGTTTCTGGAAAACCTAAATTCAAAACACAAATGAAATAAGTTAGCTTAAGTATGAAATGAAATAAGTTACCTTAAGTATGAACACTTATCCCGTACTTGGTCTAATCCTAATAGGATCACGGTATTTCTAAATAAACATATTTATGATTCCAATATTTTAAACTGTACTGTTCCCTACTTTTTGCTACTGGGGCTCTGATCAAGACTGATTCTGAGGGCAAACTCAGTATTCTCCTCAGTAAGTGGCGATTCTCATGCCCTGTCTCACAGGGATGCTGTGGAGATGAAACAGAACCACGGAGCACCCACACACTGTAGGGCCTCAGAGTCTAGGAAGCATGGCTGCTGTCAGGCCGAGAGCCTCAGAGCTCTGGAGATCGTCCTTGAGAAGTTCACTGAGTGAAATGGAGCAATGGCTTGTGCTGCTCCCAAGACCAACCACCACACAGATGTGGATTTCAGAGGGCTGGCTAATTGAAGGGGAATTAATAACACCCTACATCTGTATTCCATATTGAAACCAAAACCTGTTGCTATCAAGTTGCTTCCAAGTCATAGTGACCCTATAAGACAGAGTAGAACTGCCCCCTAAGGTTTCCAAGGCTGTACTCTTTATGGAAGCAGATTATCACATCCTTCTCCTTCAAAGTGACTGGTAGATTTGAACTGCCAAACTTTTGCTTAGCAGCCAAGGGCTTAACCACTGCACCACCAGGGCTCCCTTCTGTATTCTATAGAACTTAAGAATTTACAAAGCGCTGACATGTACAGACAGGCATGTGTGTATACTCGTGTGTGAGTGAGCATGGGTGTGTTGTGTTTTCTAAATTACCTCCATAGTTAATGTAGGTGAAGCTAAGTCAGGTATTATTATCCCCAACTGATTTATGAAGAAATAAAGGCTCAGAGTGAACTGCTCAGGGTCACAAAGCTACAATACACGAAGCCAGAACTAAAACTCAAGTCTTTTTGATTCTAAGTCCAAGTTTCCACTAAACAACCAGGAGTCTTAGGAAATGACTTAAAAGCCTTAAGGAAATAATGAAGTTATCAGAGACAGCCCTTCTTGGATGTGATCTTTCTAAAATACACATGGCTATGTCCCTCTCTTTAAGAAACTCATTCGAAGGCTCCCCAGGCTGGGAGATAAAATGCAAACTCCTTATGAGGTTCCAAAGGCCTGTGTGATTGACCCCTTGCTGGCCTCACCAGCCTTACCCTCAAGTACTGGATACTCTAGCCACGCTAGACTCCCAGTAGGTCCCTAACTTCCCTTTGAACATACCTTTGCATTTCTATTTCCTCTTCCTGACAGAGCTGTCCTTGTCCTTCAAATCTCAGCATAAGCTTAACCAGGAAGCCCTGCCTGACCTCTCCTTCCTGGCCGGGTGGGCCCCCTTTCTCTAGGCTCCCAAAGCACCTGAGTTCTCCTCCCTCCCTGCTCTTACCTCACTGTACTTCACCTGTCTCTCTCCAACATGACTGTGAACTCGAGGGCAGGAGCTTTCTCTTCTATCTCTGTTCATGTCTAACACAGTGCTTTGTACATGGTAGGCTTTCGATTAATGTTTACAGAGTTGGCTGAACATGGATTCAAAGGAGGATTCAGAGAAAAGTGATATGAACTGGACCCACTCTGAACCCCTTCAGTTCCAAAATTGGACTTGGGACATCAGGACATTTCTATGAGAGTGGGCCCTGGAAAGACTGCCGCTCTGCTGTGAGGTTGCTACTGAAGGATAGCAAAAGTATTTGGGTGTTGATCTGCCCTTTTATTCACTCGTTAATTTACATGACTCTTTATTCATCAACCGTTTACCTGCTCTGTGCTAGGTTCTGTGAGGTATGCAGAAGTCAATAGGTGGTTCAGTCCTCTGGGAATTTCCATGGGGACAGTAATGAGAATGCCTTACCTGTGTACAGTGCTTTTCACCATAAACCCTGACCCTGACGTGACTCCCTGTCCCTCAGAGCATCTGTGAGGTGGGCAGAGTGGGTATAACCAACGTCCCAAGTGGTCACATTGACTAGCCTGAGGTAAGGCTAGCACTCGCCTCTGTGCTAGTGTGATAGATACCTTCATACTCATTTACAGTCCATAGGGATTGGAATCTAACCAGAGCTGACTACTTTTAAAACAAAAAATCAAAACCAATTGCTGTTGAGTTGATACACTTGACTACTAAAGGTTGGTGGTTCAAATTTACCCAGTGGCATCACAGAAGAAAAGGCTGGCAATCTGCTTCTGTAAAGATTACAGCCAAGAAAACCCTGGGGAGCCGTCCTACTCTGTTTAACACATGGGGTCACCATGACTACTTTAAACCCAATCTCATTGCCAATCTCATTGCCATCGAGTCAATTCCAACTCATAATGACCCTACAGGACAGAGTAGAACTGCCCCATAGGGTTTCCAAGGGGCAGCTGTTGGATTCGAACTGACCTTTTGGTTAGCAGCCTGAGCTCTTAACCACTGCACCACCAGGGCTCCATAACTACTTTATGGGGCTAAAAAAAAACGGGCATTTCTCTAGGCCATCTGCTCTGGGCAGAGAAATACAGACATAAACACACCTAATCCATTCTGCATTTACAGGAAGGTCTACAAGGGCCAAACTGCATTTTGGGGATTAAGGATACACAGTCCCTGCTCTCAAGGAGCTCGCAGCCTTGGGGCGGGGGGTAGGGGGAGATAGACATCATCAACAGGGAACTGCAGTATAGTGTACATGTGAGAGGGACGTGTATTCTGGGTCTGGATATCCCAGGCTTGCATTTAGAGTGGAGAACGAAGCAGGGAGGCAGACGCAGAAGGACAAAACCTCTGCTCCGTGCTGCTAGTGAGGTCACGCCCAGGTATATGTTGCACCTGCTGGGCCTGGATGGGGACACCTGTTCTCTTCACCTGGTTTATTTATTTAACTGCTCTTTTCACCAGAGGGCCTTAGCAAATTTAATGGGAACTAAAGGCCTTGGAAACAAAAGTATAATAGAAGTCTTATTTTGTTCACTCAAACACAAATCATTTTAAATGCTACTCTAAACGAGGACAGCTGCCGTCAGCTCTGAGGCCACCAGTGACATTAACAGGCACAAACATAAACAGTAAGTGACATTTGGGAACTATTTCACTATTTGGTTTCCCAAACTGACACAAACATCGAGTGAGCACGTTCACTGCTTCACCACGTCTCTGGCAAGATCAAAGCTACGAAAACCCCAGCTGTAAAAAGAGCAGTCTAAGTGCAGTCTGGCTTTGGCTAAGCTTTGAGGTAGACAAAGCTTGCTCTAGTGCCCTCACACCCAACTTACACCCTCGCCCTTCCTTTATGGGGCTTCTACCACGCCCATCCTAGGCATCTGCCTGCCTCTGTTCTCTCTTTTCCACTCTGAATGACCACATCTGGGAGAAGAGCTGACGTCCTGATTATTGTTGTTGCTGTGAGTGATTTCCAGCTCATAGTGACCCTATAGGGCAGAGCAAAACTGCCCCATGGGGTTTCCAAGGCTGTAATCTTTATGGAAGCAGACTATCTTTCTCCTGCGGAGTGGCTGGTGGATTTCAACCACTGACCTTTCCATTGGAGTCAAGCCCTTAACCACTGTGCCACCAGGGCTCTGCTATCCTGATTAAAATCCGATCTGTTGCTGTCGAGTTGATTCTGACTGATAGTGACCTCACAGGACAGAGTAGAACTGTCCCATAGGGTTTCCAAGGAGCATCTGGTGGATTTGAACTGCCAACCTTTTGCTTAGCAGCCAAACTCTTAACCACTACGCCACCAGGGTTTCTGATATCCTGATTAAAGACTTTAAATCTTTAAACATTATCCAATGGGCAGAGAAAGCCATTTGGGGACAATATTTCCCCTCACTACTTGTGAATACACACATCGAACGTGAGCCCTCGCTTTGCCTCTGGGTGGAAGCAGCCCCTGGATGACACCCTTCTCCTGTGGCGACAGCAGTGTTCCTCAGTGGCTAGGTGCTCACCCTCACCTCTAAGACGAGCTGAAGGTCATCCATGTACCGCTCTTCGGTCTGGATCAGCTCGTGAATGTAGCCCTGCCTCTTCCTCTCAACTGGCTGCATGGTGTCCAGGGTTTGGAGATCAGCACACCCTACGGAAAGACAGGGTAGAGGGTTAGAATACTACTTTAGTCTTCTTTGTAGAAAACAGATGTTACCAGCAGATGGGCTGGGTCTGTAAATGTTGCCTTGCATGAAGGACACAGTTTTTAAAAGAGCATTGCTGACATCTGGGGCGCAGCAGCTCACGCGTGCTTAATGACTGCTGTTTAGTGCTCTAAAGCAGCAAACGAATGATGTAGCACTTCAACGTGGTCCTAATTTTTTTTTTCTGAGTAGTAATGACAGACCCAGGGGTTTTTAGATGTGGCCTCGATGTGGTCAAAACTGCCATCTGAACAGAGAAAACTCAGGAATGGGGGTCCCAGACCCCAGCCTCAGCTGAGCTGTGAAGAAACTATGCTATTCTCACCACCTCAAGACACTTTCCAAGTTATTAAAATGACTAAATGAATCAAACGCGCCAGACCAGCGTTTTCCAAAAGGTAAGTCATGAGTCGTAGGTAGATCAATAGAATCAATTTATATTTTTAAAATGCTGGCCAGGCCTGGCATTAAAAAATCAAAACAAAGTAAATAGAATTAAATTGAAAATAGCAGGTGCACAGCATTGGTAACCCACTTGAATAAAGCACTCCTGATTTTAGATACACTGCAGGTGTACCTAAGGCCACACGTGATTTTGAGGGACGTCACAAGCAGCCTCGCCTCAGTGTGGGAGATACCACATTCACTCTGGGTCAATTTACAGGCACACCATAGCTGAAGTGATATAATCCAAAAACTATTCAGCAAGGGGCAGAGGGCTTGCCTTATGGATAGTGACAAGAGGATACCTCAAGAAGCCCTTCCTCAGGCAAAAGGCCGAAGCAGGGAGGTACCCAGCAAGCTATGCTACAAGGCAGCAAGTGCTATGTGCTGGAAGCATGGGAGAGAGGAGACGGAGGAAGTACAGAATATCGCTTTCAGCTGAGGAAATCAGGAAGGGCTCAGGAAGAAGGTGCAGCCCTGAGTAGGGCCTTGGAGGATGAGGAATGTTCTGAGGGACCTAGACGTGTCACTGGTAGTGGGATGGAACAAAGTCATGGAGGAGAAAACGCAAGGATCAGACTGGCTGGAGTGGAGGGCTTTTAAAGAGGGTTTCTCTTTCTGATTTTCTTAGCATTTTTGTACATTTTGCATAGATCCAGGCTTACAGGTAGTTCTGTTTTTTGTTTTTTTTTTTTCTGTGTAGCCAACAGTTTTGACAAACTACTCGCACTATGAAAAGGCAATGAATGAGGCAGATTATGTGTGGTGTTACCGAGAAGAGGTCATGGTACCACTGTCATGTTCAAAATCATCATGCTTTTCTGGGGACTGCATTTCATTCTGTTCTGCCAGGGAGAACTGAGGGAATGAGTGAGCGTTTTGAATCAGTAAAGCTAATATAGATGTCTGGTTGACAAAGTTATTGGGTAGCAAGGGGAAATGTGATGGCCAGACACCAGACGTTAACGGTCTTGATCATAATAAATCCAGTGCCCCCGAGACTGTCAAGTTACCAGGGGACTGGGATGAACGCAATCAGGACAGTTTCTAAGATTACCATGCCTCTTACACTAGTGTTTTCTAAACCTTGGTCATGGAACATTCTACTTTCAAGATTTTTGCCACACCCATCTCTACTTTTATTTACTTCATTTTTTTTCTTGAAATGTTTGAGATTAAATATCTGTAAAATCATGGACTTGATGTGCTGATTATGTTTCTTCTAATAGTCACTAAAATAAACAAATAGCGATAAGATAAAAGGAGCTCATCTGGACACTGTTTTTGTACCACTGCCTTGGGCATCCTCAGGATATGTGTATTCCACTTTGGGAAACCATGGTTTACATTAAAACCCACAAGCATCAGCCTCTTTATCTGTTCAGGAAAAGTGAACATAACCAATGTTACTGAATTGAACGTGTAGAAACTGATGAATGGGTATATGTTCTGCTGTGTATATTTTCACCAAAATTAAAAAAAAAAAAGGTCTAATCTCTAAAATCTA
Source organism: Elephas maximus indicus (assembly GCF_024166365.1). Lineage (NCBI taxonomy): Eukaryota > Metazoa > Chordata > Mammalia > Proboscidea > Elephantidae > Elephas > Elephas maximus. Next base: position 41,782,074 of record NC_064830.1, read on the forward strand.
TAAGAAAATCCAACATCTCTGCAACAAAAAGACAAATAACCCAATTTAAAAATGGGCAATGGAAATGAACAGACACTTCAGCAAAGAAGACACTCAAATGGCCAACAGACACATGAGGAAATGCTCACGATATCTAGCCATCAGAGCAATGCAAATCAAAACCACAATGAGATACCATCTCACCCTGGCATTGCTGGCACGAATCAATAAAACAGAAAATACCATATGTTGGAGAGGCTGTGGGGAGACTGGAATTCTTATGCACTGCTGGTGGGAATGCAAAATGATACAACCATTTTGGAAGATGATAGGGCGCTTCCTTAGAAAGCTAGAAATAGAAATACCACATAATCCAGCAGTCCCACTCCTAAGATTATATCCTAGAGAAATAAGAGTCGTCATGCAAATAGATATATACACGCCCATGTTCAGTGTGGCATTGTTCACAATAGCAAAAAAGATGGAAGCAGCCTAGATGCCCATCAACAGATGAATGGATAAACAATCTGTGGTACCTACACACAATGGAGTATTACGCAACGCTAAAGAACAATTATGAATCTGTGAAGCATCACATAACATGGATACATCTGGAGGACATTATGCTGAGTGAAATCAGTCGCAAAAGGACAAATACTGTATGAGACCACTACTGTAAAAACTCATGAAAAAGTTTATATACAAAAAGAAACAATCTTTGATAGTTACGAGGGAGGGGAGGGACGGGGATGGAAAAACACTTAATAAAAAAAAATAAGTGGCAATTTTGGTGAAGTTGGTAAGACAGTGCACAATACTGGAAGCCAGCACAGCCTGTACAAGGCAGGGCCATGGTAGCTCCACAGACACATCCAAACTCCCTGAGGGACCAAATTGCTGGGGCGAGGGCTGGGGGCACTATGGTCTCAGGGAACATCTAGCTCAATTGGCGTAATAGAGTTTATAAAGAAAATGTTCTACATTCTACTTTGGTAAGTAGCATCTGAGGTCTTAAAAGTCTGTGAGTGGCCAGGTATCTAGGATACTCCACTGGTCTCATCCCTTCGGAAGCAAGGAAGAACGAAGAAAACTAAAGACATAAGGGAAGGATTACTCCAAAGGACTAATGGACCACATCTACCGCGGCCTCTGCCGGACTGAGTCCAGTACAACTAGATGGTGCCCAGCTATCACCACCAACTGCTCTGACAGGGATCACGATAGAGGGTCCCGGACAGAGCTGGAGAAAAATGTAGAACAAATTCCAACTCAAAAAGAAAGACCAGACTTGGCCTGACAGAGACTGGAGAAACCCTGAGAGTATGGCCTCCGCACACCCTTTCAGCTCAGTAATATGGCCACTCCTGAGGTTCACCCTTCAGCCAAAGATTGAACAGGCCCATGGAACAAAACAAGACTACATGGGCATACCAGCCCTGGGGCGGGGACTGGAAGGTACAAGGGAACAGGAAAGCTGGTAATAGGGAACCCAGGGTTGAGAAAGGAAAGTGTTGACATGTCGTGGGGTTGTTAACCAATGTCATACAACAATGTGTGTACTAACTGTTTGATGAGAAACTAGTTCTGTAAACCTTCATCTAAAGTTCAATAAAAAAAAAATAATAATAATAGGAATAACTGACACTGCTGGTGAGACTCTACTCCCCCCTCAGCCTTTGGACTCTCCTCTTGCTGGGGTGTCCTTCTGTATCTCTGCCTGTCTCCGGGCTCTCTGCTTCCCCTAAGCCAGCAAGTACCTAAACACGTTCCCAGCATCCCTGTCCTGTATGGTCAAATCAACCTGGATAATGTTACGGATTGTGCGTTTCTCTTGTAGGGTCACAGTGCATATTTGCATAGTAGGTTCGGAGAAATCCTGCATAAGGAAACCTGTTTAATTTGATTAATCCAGTGTTCCCAACACTTATTTGACCACAAACTCCCCCCTTTTTTTGCGGGGGTGGGGGTGGGGGAGTAGTATAAAACCTTTTGATGAACTAAAGAATTATGGTTTTGTGGATAGACTATACCCCTTTGCCATACTCCATACTTACTGTCTAGTACAGTAGCCATTAGCTAATTGTGGCTGGCGAGCACTTGAAATGTGACTAGTCCAAGCTGATATGTGCTGAAAGTATAAAATACACGAGGTTCTGAAGACTTAGTACAAAAAGCAATGTAAAAAAGCACATTAATAATTTTTATACTGATTACCAGGAGCCCTGGTGGCAGAGTGGTTAAGCACTCGGCTGCTAACAGAAAGGTCAGTGATTCAAACCCACCAGCTACTGTGTGGGATAAAGATGTGGTAGTCTGCCTTGGAAACCCCGTGAGGCAGTTCACTGTGCCCTATAGGGTCGCTATGTGTTGGAATCGACTCAATAGCAATGGGTTTTTGGTATATTAGATACATACTGAAATGATAACATTTCAAATATAATGGGTTAAGTAAAGCATATCGTTAAAGCTAATTCATCTTTTTTTTTTTTTAACTTTTTAAAATGTAGCTACTAGGAAATTTTAAATTACATATGGAGCTTGCATTTGTGGGCTGCACTGTATTTCCATTAAACACCTCAAGCCAGCCACTATATTTTTATACGTTCCTTCCCTACACAAAAGGCTTAATGGTTTCCTGTTATTTGCAGAAAAAAAGTCCTAACTCAGTAGCAAGCAGTTCCAGTCTCCCTAGTCCAGCCCAGCCTGCCTTTCCAGCCTCCCCTTTGACCGTACCACCTACCTTTTAGCACCCCCACCTGGCCTAGGCTGTCTTCAGGTATTGTGGGCACTTTCCTCGGCTCTGCTTTTTGCTCCTGTGTTTCTCCCGCCTGTGGCCCCCTTCTCCACACAGGGCCATCTTAACTCATCCTTCAAGGTGCAGCTCACAGGATACTACTTTGCGGGAGCCGTTCCTACCCCTCTGTCTCACTTTCCCCTAGACCTGCCTCTCCTCTGTGTTTCCACTTGGCTTACTGCAGAATTTCTACTTTTTGTGGGTCATTTCCAGATAGGTGGTGAACTAAAAACAGTAGTAATAATAATAAACTCTCACTTTCAGGAACATCTAAAAGTGCTGGAAATATGGGATTGATAAAATATATATGCTCATCTGTGCTGGTCTGCACCTGTATTTTAATACGTAACACAATCTAACTCGTAGTTAACCTGTACGTAGTTAGTGTCTGTGTCTCTCACTGGAGGTTAGGGACTATGTCTAAGCAGTTCTGTAATACAAACTTGGCACAGTGTTTTCACCACTAAAGGTCAGGAAGTGTTTGATATGTGCTAAGATATTGTGCTGGTCCTGGGCCTATGAGTCCCCAGATCTGTTTCTTACCTTTTCCCTGCAGTCTGCTGTGTTCAAGGAGGCCAGCCCTATTGGCTGTTTTTGGCTTCTGCCTAGGTTTGGCCACTGGGCAGAGGCACTGGCAGGAGACAGAAGAGTAGGAAAGGGGAAGTCGGTGTATCTCCCCACCCTTCTCTGCCTCAAAGGAGCTCTGGTGGCACAGTGGTTAAGTGCTTGGTTGCTAACTGAAAGGTCAATAGTTCAAACTCACCGGTCACTCCGCGGGAGAAAAGATATGGCAGTCTGCTTCCATAACGGCCTTGGAAACCCTAAAGGGCAGCTCTACTCTGTCCTTTAGGGCAACAATGAGTCAGCATCAACTCAAGAGCAAAGGGTTTGGTTTGTTTTCTTTGCCTGGGGCTGTTTCTAGCAGGGGGTGCAACTATCAAGTACATAAGCCAACCAAAACAAAACAAAACAAAAAACAAACCAAACCTGTTGCTGTCAATTGTGACTCATACTGACCCTACAGGACAGAGCAGAACTGCCTCATGGCGTTTCCAAGGAAAGGCTGGTGGATTCGAACTGCCGACCTTTTGGTTAGCAGCCACAACTCTTAATCGCTGCGCCACCAGGGCGCCATATAAGCCAGTCCTCACATTAAAGACTGTATTCTACTATGCAAATTACTTGTTTTCTGGTTAGACTCTGACTGATACAAACTTAAAAACAACAAAAACAGCACTGCCCGAAGCCAAAAAATGCTATCGACTTACTTGGTTTATTGCAGAATTTCTACTTTTTGTTGGCCATTTCCAGACAGGTGGTAAACTAAAATATAGTAGTAATAATAATAAACCCTCATTTTCAGGAATATCTAAAAAGTGCTGGAAATACTTGATTGGTAAAATGTATATGCTCATCTTTGCTTATAAGACAGAAAAGGAAATTCCAGGTAAAAAATGTGAAGAAAAACAGAGCGGGGGATATCATGGCTATCCTGGGTGGGGAAGGTGGAGCTCAGTCCTAGTGACTACGGTCGGGGTTTTAATGCCGACACAGGGACTAGAGATGGGGTCCTGGTGCCACAATGGCAGAGAACTGGGACTGAGATACTGCAAAAAGGCCTCAAAGGCTGTGTCCTTAGTACAGAGCGGACTAGGAAAAAAATCCTCCCACAAGTACAGTAAGATGATAAGAAAGTTTTTCTCTCTGCTGGATAAAGAATGGAAATGCTGGGGTTGCACCGCACACAAATTTTGGAGTCCAAGAATTCCTGAACTGATAAGTCAAGGCAAAGATTGGTCCCTGGATGGTGAAACCCTCAGGCTGCTTTGCCAAAGAAAATGTACAACTGGTTTGGAGAGTCATGCTCACAACCCTGGTTCCATAGGATTTCCATGGAAACCTAAGTTTCACTAAAGATGAACTAAAAGTAAAAATTACAAAAAACAAGGAGCAAATCCACCATAAATAAAAAACAAGGATTAGAACCTCAAGAACATAAGATAATGAGAATAAAATCCAAAAGGAGATATAAAATAAGTATGTTTAATATGTACTCAGGCGCTCTGGTGTCGCAATGGCTAAGCGTTCAGCTGCTAACTAAGAGGTTGGCAGTTCGAATCTACCAGGTACTCCTTGGAAACCCTATGGGGCTGTTGTACTGTGTCCTATAGGGTCTCTATGAGAAGAACTGACTCAACGGCAATGGGTTTGGTTTTTGATTATGCATGCAAAAAGTATGTTAAAAGATGGCACAGGAGGAATGGGCAATGTTTAGTTCTATTATATCCAAGGTTGCCAGGAGTCGGAGGTGACTCAACAGCAATTAAAAAATGTTTAAATTATTAAATACATATATGAAGGCCTTAAAACTGTAAGTAGAAAGTAAGAGTCTATAAAGAAACAGAATAGGCAGATTGAAAAAAAAAAAAAAAAGACAAATATCATCATGGAAATAATAAATTAACAGATTAAGTAGAAGATTAAGATTAAATATATCAGAGGAAATAACTAATAAGCCTGAAAACAGATCTGAAGAAATTACTTAGAATGCAGTACAGAAAGACAGATGCAAAACATACAATGGAGGTTAACGGACATGGAGAACAGAATGACAAAGTCCAACATATATCTAATGGAAGTTTAAGTGGGGAGAATGGAAAGAATGGGGAGAGGTAATATAGAGAATTATGGCTGAGAATTTTCTAGAACTGGTGAAAGATGTGACTCCTTAGATTCAAGAGAAATAAGGATTCCTGATTGGGAAAAAATAAAAATGAATCCGTATCTAGACTGCAGAACACAAAGCAGGAAAAGAAATTATTAAAACAGAGAAACAAAAAAGTAGGATATCTACACAGGAACAACTAGACTGGCTGCATACAATCAATATGAAGACAGAGGGCAGAAGACAATGGACTACATTCAAGGTGTTGAGAAAATATCCTCCAACTCAAATGTCAGCTCCAAGAGGGCAAGAATTTTTGTCTGTTTATAATCTGCTATACCCCCAGTGCCTGACACATGGTAGGTTTTCAATACACATTATGGGATACGCTCAGATTAACACTGAGCTGCAGGAAATGGGACATCAACATTAACTATAGGCGGTGGGAGAAAATGATGAAAAATTCCTGGCAGATAGGTTCTTTCTGGTAGACAGGAGGAATGGGAAAGAAAGAAAATGAAAGATCATGGCTACTATCAGGTCATAAGTTCCAGAGGAAAAAACCATACTTGTGGGAGGATGTTGAGACTGATAAACAAGTTACAAGTAATAGTTAAGAAAAGCTTGTGTCCCACCACAATTGGGAACGACCATTCTGTTCAAGAACAAGAAGAAAAAAGAGAGACACTTAAGAAAGGAGAAGAGAGAAAGATCTGGGAAGATTCCAAAAGGTGAAGAACAGAAGACAATCTGTGATGACTAAATACAAAGAGGGCTTGTTTGGATTATGTCATAAAGTCCAGAAAAGTCCTTGCCCATTCTGAGAAGAGCAACACCATTGAACAATGCTATTCTTTGTATGACCAAATTAGACAGGCAGAGTATAACATAATGGTTCTCAGTCTCACTGTCTTTAAGCTCAGTGAAAAGACTAGATTTTAACAGGAAATCCAGATGGCTAAACTGTGTGTATTTTCAGAAGGCTGCCTTTGATACTGAAGTTTTATCAGGGCACTAGAAGTCTACTAGGTATTTTATTTCGTAAAAGAATAGCCTTGGCAAACATTTACTGAGTACCAAGTACATGCCAGGTACCATGAAGCCATGGAAATTTGTGATTTTTTTTTTTTTGAAATTTAATTCCTAAACAATTTTGTAAATTCGTTTGTTTTGATGCCTGTCAAGTTCTGCATCATCAGGTGCTATGTTGGTAGTTTAAACAGAAGAAGTTCACGTGTGTTCTACTGCTGTAGGCCATTAGGAGCCAAAATATTCGGTCATCGGAAAATAGAAGTATTCTACAACGTCCGAAAGCAACTCCGTTGATCAATGCAAGTGGATAAAGAAAAATGTTATTGGTCTTATTTTTATTTCTGAGTCTACAGGAAAAGGTTATAAGCCTAAAAGACGGCAAAGACCTCCCAACGGTAGACAGATGTGCAGACTTCTTCCTCTTAAAATTGAAAGCAGTTAATATTTCAGGCTAATATTTATATCACCTTCTGGCCCATCAGAGTTATGTCGCTGATTTAACTGAGGGAATTAACGTGTTAATCAGAATGTAGAATATTAGGAAGAGATATCATGTAACAGTAGTTTGTTTGTCCAATACAGGCCTTCCAAGCTTAATGAGAAAAAGAGCTCTTACCAACATGTGTACAATGCTCTCCAACCTCTGATCAATCTCCTGAATAACTGATACAACTATGACCTCTACTATATAAGTATATAGAGAATCTGAAGGTTGGTGCTTAAGTATCTTACCACAGAATTTAGAGCTACCAAGTCCCTAAAATCAAGGTCTCTTGACTCAAGTCTTACACTCTGAAATGCCAGGCCACCTTAAATGGTACTTATGCTGCAATCCTATTTGAGGCAAAACACTGAGGACAGCGTGTATAAACCTGGTCTGGTATTACACTTGCTGAACTGAATTCTAGAGGAAAAAAGGGCTTTAAGATACTCTGAATGCCAAATTGCTCAAAAGTCCTGAAAAGTCAATAGGGTTTGTATTATCCTTTAACGCTTTTATGTCTAAATGATGTGACTGGCACCTTATATCTTACAAACCCTTCCAGTCTGTTGCACATGTACTTAGTACCTGTATCTAATAGCCAATTTCAAAGTGCCCGATTATTACAGACTTGGGGCAATAGGGGTTTCCTATGCATGTACATTTTTCCTCAGTGTTACTAAACAGCCTGCTATAACCTGAATCTTCTCCAGTGGTAAGATCAAAAAGCCCATATTTTCAATTTGTTTATGACTACATAGGAGCCCTGGTGGTATAGTGGTTAAGCGCTCAGGTGCTAACCAAAAGGTCGGCAGTTTGAATCCACCAGCCACTCCTTTGAAACCCTATGGGATAGTTCTACTCTGTCCTATAGGGTCACTATGAATCGGAATCGACGCAACGGCAACAGGTAACAGGTATGACTATATAATTGGATGCTTTGCCCCAGGCTGCTGGATTGAGGATGCACTAATTCTATAGCACTGCCTGACTCTGGTTTCATGGTGGCTAAAAGATGACAACTGGGGGCACAGGGATCACAGTGGCAGTTGTCCCTAGTACCTTGTGCTATAACTTGACCCTGGATTCATTTAGAACAGTTAATTCTCTTTAGCCTCTTTTCATTTCTACCTAAGTGATGGCTGATCTGCATTTGTGGTTTGGAGTAACAGCAGCTCCTGGTTAATGAAGAGCAGCATTGAGTGTGGTCAAGAGCATGAGCTTTGGAGTCAGGTCTGGACTTGAGTCCCAGCTCCACCACTTACTAACCCCAATACCCACACACAGAAAATGCTTAGTGCATTGCTTGGTATACAGCAAATGCTTCATAAATGCTAGCTGGACATTGAGATCCCTTTGCCATTGAGTTCACTCCGACCCGTAGTGACCCTATAAGACAGAGCAGAACTGCCCCATAGGGTTTCCAAGGTTGTAATCTTTATGGAAGCACTGTCACATCTCTCTCCTGCAGAGCGGCTAGTAGGTTCAAACCACCAACCTTTCTGTTAGCAACTGAGTGCTTTAAACATTGCGCCACCAGGATTCTATGATCTTACAACTGGGGAAGATTAGGAATATAGCAGGCTAATCAGTAACACCAAGGAAAAATATAGGATACCCCTATTGCCCTAAGACCACTGTAATGATCAGTGTACTGGATATGAACAGGCACTTTGAGACAGTGCTTCGTAAACGCCTCTCATCTGCAAGGTGGGTATTACTCTCCTCATACAGAAGAGGCTAAGGATCAGGGGTGTGAGCTGGTAGAATCAGATGCAAAGCAACCTTCCCACCACACTCATCACTCTCTTTGAAAGACCAAGTGGTTCTGCCTTTTGACCATGGCATTAAAACATCTATCTTTAAGCATGTCTTTAGTAATTTGTTCTTGTTTAAAACAAAGTTTAAAAAGTGATTATGAAGACAAATAACCCAATCCAAAAATGGGCAAAGAACTTGAATAGACATTTCTCCAAAGAAGATATACAGATGGCCAACAAGCACAAAACAAGATTCTCACCATGATTAGCCATCAGGGAAATGCAAATAAAAACTACAATGAGATGCCACTTCATACCCACTAGGGTGACTATAATAAAACAAACAAACAAGCAAACAAACAAACAGATGAGAAAGAGAACAGGTGTTGCAAAGGATGTGAAGAAATCAGAACCCTCACCTGTTGCTGATAGGAATGTAAACCGGTGCAGCCACTTTGGAGGACAGTTTGGCAGTTCCTCAAAAAGTTAAACACAGAATTACCTTTTGCCCCAGCAATTCCACTCTTGGGTATATAAAAAAAAAAAAACCACCAAAAATATCCACTGCTGCTGAGTCGATTCCGATTTACAGCAACCCTACAGACGGAGTAGAGCTGCCCCATAGGGTTTCCAATCCTTACAGAAGCAGACTGCCACATCTTTCTCCCGCAGAGCACCTGGTGGGTTTGAACTGCCAACCTTTTGGTTAGCAACCAGCACTTAAGCACTGTGCCACCAGGGCTCCGATCCTGGGTATATGCCCAAGAAAATGAACACATGTGCCCAAACAAAAACTCAGACATGAATGTTTATAACAGCATTATTCCTAATAGCAAAAGGCAGAAACAACCCAAATGGCCCTCAACTGATGCACAGACACAATGGGCTATATTCATACAATGAAAATTATTTGGCCAAAGAAAAGAATAAAGTACTGATATGTGACACAACATGAATGCACCTTGAAAACATTATGCAAGTGAGATAAGCCAATTACAAAAGACCACATGATTCCTTTATATGAAATGTCCAGAATGTGCAAACATATGGAGGCAGAAAGTAGATTAGTGGTTGCCCAGGGCTGGGGGTGGGTGGTGAGGGAGGGATGAAGGATAGGAGGGTGATAGCTAAACGGTACAGGATTTCTTTTTGAGATGATAAAAAGTGATTGTGGTGGTGGTTACACAACTTTGTGAATATACTAAAAAATACTGAACTGCACATTTTAAATGCCTCAGATAGTTTTCTGGGGCCTGAGCAAATTACGGCACCACAATATTATGTGCCAAAGTCAGGGTATTTGTGGCCAGTCATGTCCAGCTTTGCTTAAATGGGGGGGGGGGGTGACTTGGATGGCATGTGAGTTATATCCTGATGGCCAACCTATCTGCTACAAAAAAAAAGTGATTATGCTCAGCTTTATCCTTCTGGATACTATCCTTACAGATTCTCATCCTTGTTCATTATATTTTACCTTTGTTAACAGTCCTCTCTTCCCCCTCCTGTGTGTCCTGTTCCATAGAGAAAATGCTGTGCAGTCTCTGATTTTTCTCTTCTTTTCACTGCTGAGAGTAATAGTTGTACTCCAGAATGTTGCTCGTTTTTACAAAAATGGTGGCAATATTAGAGCAGTAGTGTAGTGGTTAAAATATGGACCCTGGAGCCAGACCACTTGAGTTTGAACCCAGCTCTACCACTTACTAGCTGCGTAACTTTGGACAAGTAACCTCTCTGTTTTAATTTCCGTATCTGTAAAAAGATAATAACGAAGTAATACATTCAAGGACCTTAGAACAGTATGTAGCACTCAATAAACTTTAGTTGTTATCGTCAAGAGTAAGTTACCCATTACTCTTGAGTAGTTGTCCCTTTTGAAGTTTTGGCATCAGCCTCTTAACTTTATGAAATATTTTTTACAGTCAAGGCCAAGCATTCAGGCTTTTACTACTACCTTTCTTAGAAGAGTCCCATTACTTCTCCACTGCCAAATTAATTCACAGGATTTTTTTCTTGTCTCCCATGTGTCTATCATGAAATGCTGAAGGAGCCACTATAATAGCCTGGACCACCTTTAGCAAAGTCACTCAACAGAAGATTCACACATTCACCATATGCACAAATACTTACAAGGTATCTTTTTACTACAGCCGAAGTATTTTGCACAGGACTGAGGAAGACAACAAAGTAAGCAGGACCACTTGGAAGGAAACTAAAGAAAGATGATAAATAACAAAGCAGAACAAGACGGATGAAGCAGCCCAAGTACAATGGGGATTCACAGGAAGAAGCCGTCACACCTGCTTTGAACCTAGAAAATGACTGTTCCCCAGGACAAGGCCCTCTCTGCTGCTCCATAAACCTCTTTGGGATTTCTTGCTATGGTGAAAAACACTGTAAGAAATTCTTAACCCAAAACATGGCCCACACCACTGACGCATAAACACTGTAGGAACCAGGGCCTTCACAAATGCTGTGGGCCAGCTCTTGGCCAGGACAGAGACCTCATGCCAGCCCTTGCCATCTCTTAGATTGCACCAGCTACTTTTCTGAGGCCTAAGCAGATTATGGCACCATAGTATCTTGTGCCAAAGTTAGCATATTTGCAGCCAGTCATGTCCAGCTTTGTGTCTCATCCTTACAATCCTCAACCCCAAAGGGCAGCACCTGCCATCTCTCCATCCTTATTTCTTCCCTTTATTGACCCCTTTCCCCAATTCTTTTCATTATAAACAGTCCCCTATATCCTCAACTTTTTAACTGCATGGTTTAAAATCAGGAAAGGTGTGCACCAAGGTTGTAACCTTTCACCATATTCAATCTGTATGCTGAGCAAACAATCTGAGAAACTGGACTGTATGAAGCAGAACATGGCATCGGGGTTGCAGGAAGACTCATCAACAACCTGCGATATGCAGATGACACAACCTTGCTCGCTGAAAGTAAAGAAGGCTTGAAGCACTCACTCATGAATATCCAAGACCACAGCCTTCAGTGTGGTTACACCTCAATATAAAGAAAACAAAAATCCTCACAACTGGACCAATAAGTAACATTTTGATAAACGGAGAAAAGATTGAAGTTGTCAAGGATTTCATTTTACTTGGATCCACAATCAACGCCCACAGAAGTAGCAGTCAAGAAATAGAACAAAGTATTGCATTGGGAAAATCTGCTGCAGAAGACCTCTTTAAAATGTTCAAAAGCAAAGATGTCACATCGAGGACTAAGGTGTGCCTGACCCAAGCCATGGTATTTTCAATCACCTCATATGCATACAAAAGCTGGACAATGAATAAGGAAGACCGAAGGAGAACTGATACATTTGGATTATGGTGCTGGCGAAGAATATTGACTATACCGTAGACTGCCAGAAGAACGAACAAATCTGTCTTGGAAGAAGTACAGCCAGAATGCTCCTTAGCAGCGAGGATAGGGAGACTTGATCTCATATACTTTGGACATGTTATCAGGAGGGATCAGTCCTTGGGGAAGGATATCAGACTTGGTAAAGTAGAGTGTCAGCAAAAAAGAAGACCCTCAATGAGATGGACTGACACAGTGGCTGCTAAAAGTGGGCTCAAACCCAGCAATGATTACGCGGATGGCATAGGACGAGGCAGTGTTTCATTCTGTTGTGCATAGTGTCGCTATGAAGTATAAACTGACTTTATGGCATCTAACAACAACATCCTCAACCTCTTCAGAGAGTATGACCTAGACTCGCTCCTGCTTTCCCCAGGAAGGCTGCTCACTCCCCTCCCCTACCAACATGCCAAATATCAAGTGCCAGAGGGAAGGAGTTGGCATCCTTTTGGTTTCCCATCGACACTTTCAGGCCATTACTCTTCTACATTCATGTAAAAGAACATTTTTTTCCTGAGGCTGTTGCTGTTAATCCATACTACCCACCAACCCTTCATTGCTATTATCTTCCAACCATTATCTTCTACCAGTGTCCCCTTCCCTTCTTCAACGCAAACTCGAGACCCAGCTCATGGTGGTTTTGCTAACTTTTAACTCCTGCCCTAACCAATCAAAAATTATTTTATACGTCAATCCAATAATCAAGTTTAGCAATTCCTAGGGAATGCTCTGGAATTCCAGGGATCCTGCCCCCTATTCAGAAACTCTGGTGGCGTAGTGGTTAAGAGTTTGGCTGCTAACCAAAAGGCCGGCAGTTTGAATCCACTAGCCACTCCTTGAAACCCCATGGGGCAGTTCTACTCTGTCCTATAGGGTCACTGTGAGTTGGAATCAACTTGATGGCAATGGGTGTGGTTTGGTTTTTGGTTTGACCCCTACACAACAACCCTCAGGACCACATTGTGGAATCTTGTCATTAACCAATTCTCCATCTTTGACATCTTAAACTACAATATTATATTATTCTACTTTTTGACCACAAGATGCTTTCTCAAGACCTCATTTTATTATTAACTGTGTATGGGCCTGATTCCCTCTTTCAAGAATTCTTCTCATTATAGCCTCTATCCATCAGCTGGAGTAGGGACTCAAGTTGAGTCATTTATCATTTCTGGTCTACTCTCTTTGCTTCAATGACACAACAATCTCTTTATTCTCTTAGCCCCATCTGCTTCCTGTCTCCATAGATTTCTTTTACTATTCAAACCATAACTGCTGATATCCTCAGGGATCTGACTTTCCTACTCTACCTTCTCCCAAAATAATCTCATCTGCTTTGTTTCAACAACTACCAATACCCATGTCATTCCACCTCCCCATGTACACCTGATAGCTTGATTAAATCGGACTACCTGCTGGACAATTCTATCTACATGCCCTATAGGTACATTGTAGTCAAAACTAAACTCATCTTCTTCCCCCAACTCCTATTCTCTACTGCGGCTGGTGGCACTGGTATACTATCCTGTCACCCAAGGCATACACCTGGGAATCAAATTGACTCTTCCACGTACCCTCACATTCCATCAATCCCCAACTCCTGCCAATTTCCCCTCGCAATTTTTAACTGTTTCATTTCTCTTTTTTTCCACCTTCGCTGCATAACAGAATCACCTGGGGAGCTTTGACAAATACCCTGACCACACTGAAGACCATTTCAATTAGGACAGAGACATCAATGATTTTTAAATCTTCCCAGGCAATTCCAGTGCACATCTTCACTCTTCCTGGCTTTGCACTTCCACTCTAGCAATACTGAAATACTTTTAATCAATCATACCTGTCCCCAACCTAGACTGTTGCTTGTCTTATCACTCTCCACCATCCCCCACACCCCTATTTGGTCTATTCCGACTTATCACATGGACCTGGTAGTAGCCTCCTGCAAGAAGTCTTCTCTAATTTGCCCACTGATGGTTGAATTACGTACTCCTCTTCTGTTCTTCCTTGGTGCCCTGTAAATCTCTTAACACTTTGGCTAGCATGCTGTTTTATAAATCAATGTATGGGCCTCATCATCTCCCTTAGCAATATGCTACCTGGGGCCAGGACCGGCTGACTCTAACTCATTTTTGTATCCCCAGAATCTAGCGCTGTGATTGGCATTATGTAAATACACAATACCATGTTAATTGAATGACTTCCCAGAGCCAAGGAAAGGCTTTTTGGAAAGAGTTTTTACCCACTTTGGAAAGAGGTCTGAATGAACAGGTTGGAGTTTGAACCATATTTTGATTACTTCATTTGATTTTGATTACCAATTTCATTACTTAAGAATAATATTCTGCTTAACTCTGGTGTCCCCAAGCATTCACTGCAGCTTCTGCTATATTCTTATTTTGTACTTACTCTACATTTGCAATAAGGGTGAATTTCTAGGCTCTTTCCATTTTTTTAAGAAGAAAGTTGGGTAAAAATTGTTAATAGTGTAATAGTCTAGTATTATCCTAGATTACATTTTTCTTTAGTTTTGTGAGCAATAACATATTACAATCAAAACTTCTTTCATTTGTGAGATATATATGATTATCTTGGATCAAATTATCTCCATCTTAACCACTTGAAACTTTCTCTTGCTCTCTGTAATATAAAACAATTTGCTGGCCTATACCCAGAGACTACGATTAAGGAAAAATCAAAGACATTCAACCACAACTACATATAAAACCAAAAACTCATTGCCGTTGAGTCGATTCTGACTCATAGTGACCCTACAGGACAGGGTAAAAGTCCCCCACGGGGTTTACGAGGCTGTAAATCATTACAGAAGCAGACTGTCACATCATTCCTTCCCAGAGCTGCCAACCTTTCAGTTGGCAGCTGAATGCTTAACCACTGTGCCACCAGGGCTCCTCTGCTACACATACGCAATTAAAAATGTTTTAAAGGATGCTTCAAAAGAAATACACAATACAAATAATGTAGTTTTGTGTCCTTTTAATAAACATACTTGCATAGTTATATTACAATTTTGTAAAAATAAAAACAAATTACCTCATGCCAAGCGTGCCCAGCATTTGCACAATCTCAGTACTTTGATAACTAGTTTTCAAGACACACAAAATAAAATTTTAAGGCAAAAAACAGCACTTTGCAACAATTTAATAATTTATTACATTACAGTAGCATCATAGCAGCATCCAATAATGCCACTTTAGGCAAGAGTCTCTCAGCATTTCCATTATAGATCCTATTTACAAGAATTTGTAACTTGGTAAAATTCACTCTAAGAAAACTTGGCAAATAAAGCTTTGGACTGGAATTGGCAGCTTTCTCTACTTTTCCTCCTCCCGGTTTCTTTGTTTTATACTACCAGTCTTCATATTGTATTTTAAACATTAAAATAACACTTAAACATTTTTTTTAAATAGTTGTATTTTTTAAAATGACTTTTTAAGATAAAGCATTAGAGAAACTATACAACATATAGGGTTGATTTAATATTTCAAATTTTCTAAAAATCAGCTTTGGTTTTAGAACTAATTTTTTTCATTGCTGGAAAAACCCATCAGATTTAACCATGTACTTTAAAAAGAACTATACATATACGGCAATTTTTAAATAGGTATTTTGGTTCTTTACCTCTTACGGGGTTAAGATTTAATCAGCTGTGCTCCCATTTTAAAATTCTGTGTTCCTGATGTACTCATTCACGCTAATGTGGCTGCCTAAGCAAACTTAAAGCTGTCTCTCATACTGAATGAGAAAAGAACAAGTATGTGGCTTCAATATGAGGTACTGCAAAGGACTGCATGCACTTTTACGAAGGACTTAGGTTACTTTATGTCGTACAATTTCCTTTATTTTTAGCTTTCTCTCAAATATATGACATAATACCTACACGAAGGGTGGTAGGTATTTCAGTACACACAGTAAATCTATTTTCCAGATTGACATTCAGCATAAATATGCTGGTACGTGATTTAATCCATAGATACCTGATTAACATAGTATGTCCAAATTGATTACAGATGCCAAACTCTACCTGAATGTCATTCCGAATAATCTATATCTATCAGTGTAAAGTGAAACGATTTCAGCTATAAAAGTACCTTTGAAATAATCAGTGTATTAGGTAAGTCCACATTCAAAATTAAAAGAAAAAAGGTTATATCAAACCATGTGGCTAATTAACAGTGTTCTGATGTCTAATCTCAGGGTTTAAAATGGATTTAAAGTAACTGCCGTTAATCTGAACTAGAGGGTGCAAAAGCAGAAAGTTCAGAACATATGAGGCAAGATTGGGTAATTGCACAATTTGGAAGAGTCAGTTGAATTCACAAGGACCCAATTTAGCACTGTCTCCTTCAGTGACTGCAGGTAAATCTGTTATTCCACTGTAAATGGTATTATTGCTCTCCTATTAACGTCATCTTTTATAAATGACGCCAAGTGCCATAAGTTGAGGCGGTCCAATGACTAGAAATCTCCACCCAAGGGAGTACACATCCGTCCCAATGATGTGAAGTGCTTTTGCAACACAGACATTTGAACTTTGTGATGTTTTAACTAAACTGTTGATTCTTTCTCAAGTGTCATGAAGTTACGATTTAGGCAAAGTATGGCTGAAGTAACAATCCATTCATAATGTGTAGGCACATTAACATAAATATTGCACAAAATATGCCTCTAACTTAAAGTTGGAGGCATAAAAACATATTTCACTCTTCTTAAAGAAGTCTGTGAGGAAATAAGACTGATTGTATGTACACTTTTCCTGATAATACTTTGACATTCATGAACAGTAGATTGCACTGCAGTTTGTAAACATTTTAAATTGCATAAACTTCTCTTATTTTCAAATAAAGTTTAATACTGTCCACTAAAACTCCTTTTTGTTTCAGCTAAGTACACTATATATTTATTCATTTATAATAATGTGTACTACATCTTTAATGTGTTTTCCATTCAAGAAAATGAAGTAAAATCCTATGTCAAAGTTGCCAATGTAGTTGAAGAACAGGTATTAGCCAGAGAACTCTGGATGATAAAATCAATCTTCCAGCCTAAAGAGTCTTCGTGGACAGAGTGGAATGCCCACTTTCACAGCATTTTCCTTGCTGCAAATGCATTCTTGACTAGAGTCTGTATGCCTGCTTCAGGGGGACTTAAACTCTTCAAGAATTCCTTTTGATTTCTACTAAATACATTAAGAAGAATGTCAAGCAATGTCCTTTGTTACCTGGGACATATAGTCACCTGATGAGAATATAAAATAGGTAACGTGAATTCTGACTTTAAGCTGTATTATACACTGTTCTGTCTAAGCTAAGGAAGCTTTCACACCTCACCACCAACCGTGGGAGCCTTTCATTCCACAAAATATCAGCCAGTTTTGGTCGTCAATGAAGAATTAGCATGTGACAGCTGCTGCCCAGAATGCAGTCTCTTCGTTAGTCCAGAGCACTGAGACCCTCGGGGAGGCAGCACAGCACAGGCACACTCTCCGACAGTCCAAAGAGACTGAACTGCCCACTCTGACACACACGTGCCAGGGCAGGTCACTTTCCTCTTCTGTGAGATAAGAAAAGCTCCCAAAACATGTTGGTGCTCTTGACCCCCAAACCACAGAAAATAGAGAAAAGGTTATTTCTAGTTCTTGCCCTTGAAACAAATCTAAATATTGGTACTCACAGTGGCTTATTAGAAAGTAATAAACAGCATGTATTTGGGGTAAATCATGTATGGAGCCAATTAAGAGTTCACTGTGATTAGGATTAGATCAAACATAATAGCAAAACATGAGCAAATTTCATCTGAATTCTGTAATGAATATACACGTTGCAATAACGTTAGAAAAGCACAGCAGCCCATTCCAAACCAGCAAGCATAGCTTGTGCAAATAGTGGGTCTTTGTGTGTTTGAACTCCCACCATGTAAGGGCAAACTCAATACGCATGCTAATGACCTACAATTACCAAATAAAAAGGAGAAAAATGCTAAAGGGCGCCAGAGCGAACAGCAGGGAAAGCCACACAAAGACCCACTATCCTTTAACTTGTTACAAGTAAATTTTCACTGTAAACTAGAAACACAAAGAAATAATCACAAGTGGCTCTAACATCCGACGGAAGTAAACGAATTGTGTAGGAGATATTGGGTCAGGGCTGCCTGCCCTGCCTCCACGCTAGAGTCAAACTTGGATAGTGGGTCTCTGGGGTGCTTTCACACTGGAAGACAACATGGGTCCTAAAAAAAGAAAAATGAGGAATAAAATGAACATAATGTAAATTAAGTAGATGAAAAAAAAAACCTGACTAGTAATAACATGCAATAAGGAATTACTAAAGGCAAGAAAGCAACACCAACTAAACAAATTGGTCTGCTGAAATTCTCAACCTTTAAAAATTGTTCTAATTATATAATGAAATGAATATTTAGAGGGCCCAAGAACCACATATGATAATTTAAAATTTAACCAGCTTCACTGACTCATACAAAGATTACCAACAGCTGATTCATTTCTAAAGCTCTAGTTGGTACAACAAAAGATCTCAGCTCAATTCCCAACTTTGAGGATTAAGCATTTTCTGAACCAAAGCCTCTGTTAAAGTTATAGGTTCATATAAAGTTAATCTGAGTGAATTTCATAGCTGCCAATACAATCAACTCTATTCTTCAACTTTTTCATTCTCGTTGAAAGCAATTATGACTCTTCAATTTTTGATGAGTAAATATTTCAAGTAAACAAAATCGGTACTCCTTGCTCTCCCAGGTGATTTAAATAATTGCTTTATATAAACAATTAACGTTCTCAGAGAAATCTATTTGACAATTGTTCTCAGAATCATAGAATTGAGAGATCTTTTATTCTAGGATGGATGACAAATCTTTGGTCATTATTTAGGCAAAACAATACTCAGTCTTCAGATATGATCAAACTAATTAAACACACATACACACACACCCCAGCAAAAAACAAGGTCATAAGTATGTTTTTGGTAATAGTTTTATAACAAAGAGAAGTTTGAAACTACTCCTATTTTGAAATAACCTTTTGAACATTCTATTTCTTCAGTGTGCAATATGTAAAACAATCTTGCAAAAAACTGGTTATTTCTTTCCCACTACCCTCCGGCCCCCATCTCAACACTTGCCTTTCCGACCAACTGTTAAAATTTATCCTTCAGGCTTCCATTCAAATACCCTCTGTGAAGTCTTCCCCAACAGGCCCTTCTTTTCCCAGTTGGACTTGGGGGCTCTTTCCCCAATATGTATTTGTCTACCTCCACTGTAACAACTGTATTTATCTGAATATCTGTTCCCTCCTGGACTCCAAAGCTACTTCAGAGCAGAGGCTGTCTTTTTATCTTTGCATTCTTAATACTCAGTACTAAGTACACAGAAGACACTCAAAGAATACTTACCAAACGAATAAATTTCTTAATGGTGGCAGAAACGTTAACATAAAATCCAAAATACTATAGAAGGTAAAATCTGAAGTATGTGGGGAACTTTGTTGCTTTAAAATCATTGTGTGGGTCAGTAATGACCCAAAGACTGCTTTCCCTTTTCTATTTATTTCTAAGTTTCAATACTGCCATTTCCTTGTTTTACTTCAGGAATGGCTTGAAATTGGCTGGTCTTCCTATCAGAGCTGTGCTATCCAATATGACAGCCACTGGCTACAGTGGCTATTTATATTTAAATGAATTAAAATTAAACATAATTCAAAACTGAGTTTCTCAGTCACATTAGCCACCCTTCAAGGGCTCAAAAGCTACATGTGGTTAGTGAAGATACAGACCATATCCCTCACTGCAGAAGGTTCTATTGGATAGCTGTTTAGTGTGGGTACCTCATCTAGGAGGACGACTGAGGCTCCCTGCCAGTTCTACCCACACTAAAATGGCAGATAAAGCATTCTTTGTCCAAAAGTAACTTCCATGGCAAATGTATCTTGGGGTAACTACTGTAATTCATGTTTACATTTTCTGTAACATCTATGTATCAAATGTTTATTGATAACCTACTATGTTATTTCTTTTAAAAATAAAAAGATATCACTCAATTACCTTTATGAGTAGGTTACTTTCCTAGGAGGCTTTTACTGTCTTGAAGGGGATTTCTCTAGAATAGTGACTTTTAAATTATCCCCAGAGGGGAACTTGAAAGGACTGTCATAGAAGAAGCAAAGAAAAGGAAGGGAAACCCTCAGAGCATGGTCCTTGCTGTCCTTCCCTTTAGAACACCTTTCATCTATTCTTTATATTCCTTATTATTCAAGACTTAATTGGAAAAAAGTATTCTACCACTGGAAAACAAGACAGAAAACAACAAAACATCAGAAAACCATCATTTTAGATCATTAAAAAAACAAAAACAAAAACCCGTTGCCGTCAAGTCGATTCCGACTCATAGCAACCCCGTAGGACAAGAGTAGAACTGCCGCACAGGGTTTCCGAGGAGTGGATGGTGGATTCAAACTGCCAACCCCTTGGCTAGCAGTCAAGCTCGTAACTAACCACTGGGCAGCCAGGCCTCCGATTTGGGATCATAGAAGCTATAAAAGCCAAGTGTATGGACACACTGGAATGGCTCCAGGGATCACAAGTTGAAGATCCTCCTGACCTGGCAGGTCTGAAAAGCATCTTCTCTCAGCTCCAACAAAGGGGTGTTAGGTATTTGTAAGCAATCACATGCACTGGCCAGCACTGTAAACTGCCAAACCATCAGCAGAACTTAAAAATAGCCATTCATTCATTAGGCAACCAAGTTGTTAGCATTTTTCTTACCACCTCTCTTGGAACCCAGAGACATTTTTGGGAATGTTAAAATCATGAAATACTAACTCCTCCCACCTTCAAAATGAGACATTTAGTTGTTTTATCTTAAGGGAAATTTTCTCCCCAGGATCAGAACCAGCTTTATAATCTCTAAATCTAAATCAAGTTTATAAATTTAAAAAGTGAAAAGAATCTCGAGACAACCACTGTTTATTCTCTAATTTATTATTAATGCTGTGTTTACTATTAAATATAAGAAAGGCTAGGTAACAGCCAAGAGAGAATTTTATATAATACTAAATTTCACTCTTGGAGGCCTGGACCCTTGTTCTAAAACTGGTGAACGAGATCTTGATTTGGACACTTCCTGTTGCATGAGATGGTTAACTAAAAATCATCTAGTGAAAGTTACAAAAACAGCAGTTTTAAACAGGTTATTTAATTTTATCCTACTCCAGATGACATGTAAATATGCAGGAGATGAATGAGAACGTTGCAAAATTAAAGGTATTTTACACTAATAGGATTAAAAAAAATTGTGTGTGTGTAGGTGTGTGAATAGGGTAATTACTAGCTATTTTTTATTAAGCTGAAAAAGACACTAGATGCTGAAAGACGGTGATGATATGGGGGGGTTGCAGTGTGGATTACTGTCAGAGCAAAAACTAACCCATAGGAGAAATTATACATATTTTTTAGATGAAGTTTAATAGTAAGGTCTGAAGCTAGGGAAAAGTATTTAAAATAAAAGTGTATAACTTCAGGTCTTGTAAAGTTTCATTTTGTATTTTCTAACTTTAAACATTAATACACATTTGCTATGAACTATTGTGAACTAAGTTTAAGATCTGATCCAGAATAGTAATAAACGCAGTGCTGAGTATTCAAGCTTTTCACGCTAGTTGAGATGTAAATAATTTGAAGGTACTCACACTGTTGACTTGGATCTGAGTCTGTTGTCATCTTAACATAGTTTGAAGGAAAGAGACCAGTCACTCCACTGATTTCCCCTTGCCACCAGTCAGGATCATCTTTGTTCAAAACGTTAATAAGTTGCCCCTTGGAGAAATTTAGCTCATCTTCATTATTTGCCACATAGTCATACATAGCGATCACTTGACATACTACCAGGAAAAAAAAAATACACACATACACAAAATAAAAAATTAAATTAATTATTCCTACAAGGATCAAATTTTAAATCTCCCCCTAGGGTTTAAATTATATTTTAATAATAAATATTAAAATTAGGCTAAAATTTCCCTTCTGAGCTGCTTTTCCTTTCTCCTTTCCCTATTCCTTGTTTTACAAAAACAAGAATTTCCCAACTACAACTAAGAACCAAAGAACTGCTTCACTTTTCCTAAGTATGATGGTACAGCAATTTTACTTTGAAAAATTTCAAGAAGCGAAGTGGTTCAAGTATCAAGGAACAGTTGGCTGTTTTCCACAAAGAACTTTTCAGAAAGGAAGTTCTCGGTGGTACACTACTTTTAGGAAGAGGTAAGGAAGAGACTTTTAATATTTTCCAAAGAGCTTAGTTAATATAAAAAGAGTTTTTGTTTTTAAATTGTGCTCTGATGAAGGTTTACAGAGCAAATTAGTTATAATTAGTAATTAATACATATATTGTTTTGTGACATTGGTTGCCAACCCGGCGATGTGTCAACACTCTCTCCTTCTTGACCTTGGGTTTCCCATTTCCATCTGTCCAGCTTTCCTGTCCCCTCCTGCCTTCTTGTCCTTGCCCCTGGGCTGGCGTGCCCATTTAGTCTTGCATGTATGGTTTGAGCTACGCGTATTACTGTTTGTTTTATCAGCTTGTCTAATCTTTGGGTGAAGGGTGAGAAGTGGTTGAGTTTTAAAAGATGAAATACAAGTTAACCCACTTCCATACCAGGATGAAACGCAGGTGTAGTTCTTTCATTACTTGGTCCCAAAAGTTTAACATGGCTGGCAGGAAACCATCCCTTCTGTCGCTTTTTTCCTCTGGCCTGGAAAAGTAGCAAAAGGAATACACAATGGAAAGGTGAGATGAAAAATAATTATGAAGGCATAAGAACCAATTATTGAGACCTAACTTCAAAGTTAGGAAAACCCTGGCCAACAATTGGAAGACTCCTTACAAGATGCACCTCAAAGTGCTGCTAAAAAGCTGCTGAAGGCATCTATTTGGAGGCCTTATAGGCTCAGGGTTCTCTGAATACTTCACACAAATAACCTAAAAAGACCTGTCTAGAGTTTGCTGGATAAGCTCAATCAACCATTAAGATGGTACAGCCCAATTGTAAATACATTTTGGGGCTTTGTTAAAATTAATGAGGTAGTCATAAATAAAAATTTTTGGGAGCCATGTTTGCAACTTAGTTGGGTAAATCTTCAAAGCAAATCATAAAGTGGAATTTTGGAGTTGTTTAAGATGATGTTGAGACCCCCCCCAGCACACTGTTTTTTAAAAACTCTAAGATTCTGATTTATAAGAATGAAGCTGTATTTGTTTTGCATTACAATTATATTACTGACATTATGTAAAAACACAGCTACTCTTTGTTGTTGTTGTTAGGTGCCATCGAGTTGGTTCCGACTCACAGCGACCCTATGCACAATAGAACGAAACACTGCCCCGTCCTGCACCATCCTCACAATCGTTCTTATGCTTGAGCTCACTGTTACAGCCACCGTGTCAATCCACCTTGCTGAGGGTCTTCCTCTTTTCCATTGACCACTGTACTCTGCCAAGCATGATGTCCTTCTCCAGGGACTGATACCTCCTGACAACATGTCCAAAGTACGTAAGACGCAGTCTCGCCATCCTTGCCTCTAAGGAGCATTCTGGCCGCACTTCTTCCAAGACAGATTTGTTTGTTCTTTTGGCAGTCCATGGTATATTCAATATTCTTCGCCAGCACCACAATTCAAAGGCGTCAACTCTTCCTCAGTCTTCCTTATTCATTGTCCAGCTTTCACATGCATATGATGTGATTGAAAATACCGTGGCTTGGGTCAGGTGCACCTTAGTCCTCAGAGTGACATCTTTGCTCTTCAACACTTTGAAGAGGTCCTTTGCAGCAGATTTGCCCAATGCAATGCATCTTTTGATTTCTTGACTGCTGCTTCCATGGCTGTTGATTGTGGATCCAAGTAAAATGAAATCCTTGACAACCTCAATCTTTTCTCCGTTTATCATGATGTTGCTCATTGGTCCAGTTGTGAGGACTTTTGTTTTCTTTATGTTGAGGTATAATCCATACTGAAAGCTGTGGTCTTTGATCTTCATTAATAAGTGCTTCAAGTGCTCTTCACTTTCAGCAAGCAAGGTTGTGTCATCTGCATAACGCAGGTTTTTAATCAGTCTTCCTCCAATCCTGATGCCCCGTTCTTCTTCACATAGTCCAGCTTCTCTTATTATTTGTTCAGCATACACATTAAACAGGTATGGTGAAAGAATACAACCCTGACGCACACCTTTCCTGACTTTAAACCAATCAGCTACTCTACCTCTCATCATCTTTTGGCCCTCAAATGCTTTTTAGACTTAGCTAATAAGGAAATTTTAGGAGGGAAGAACCCTCTTCCTGGATGAAAACCTACGCAACAACTTTCTCTGTTAACATTTTAGGGGAAATGAACTGGCCACCACATCTGTGTTTGTACCCCTTTCTTTGCACTGCTGTTTCAAAAACCTAACACCATAAGGGGCAGTCTAATGGGCAGTATTTTCTCAGCACACAGCCTAGAGGCTATACTGCAGGCCTGGGGCTACCCCAGGCAAAGAGAATGCTTTCCTTTACAAAGGTAACCTGTGGTTTATTAAATAAATTGTGTCTTTAGAGAAAATTATTCTTTAAATTGTTACTGATAACATTAACTCAAATGTTGAACAGGAAAAGACTAGAGGAAAACATACACTAAAATGGTAATACTGCTTACCTTTAGGTGGTATGGCCATCCAAAACAAAAACCAGACCCACTGCCGTCAAGTCGATTCTGACTTAAAGCGACCCTACAGGACAGAGCAGAACTGCCCCAGAGAGTTTCCAAAGAGTGCCTGGTGGATTCTAACTCCTGACCCTTTGGTTGGCAGCCACAGCGCTTAACCACTACCAGGGTTTCCAGTATGGTTATAGGCAATTTACAATTTTTATTAATTTTATTGTTTTTTAAATGAGTACATATTACTTTTATAGTAAAACTGATAAATGCTATTTAAGGATTCATTACCTGTAACTCCCCCTGCCACCATCCACTTGCATTTTTCTTTAGAATTAATATTAACTGGCCTGGTGCAAGGCTAAGTTGTTCAGAACCAGAAGCCACATATGCTGAAGTTACCTGAGCAATCTCTGAAAAGAAGAAAATTATGAAGAAAAGCAAGAGATTGTGAATTTAAGACTATATATAAAAAGCAAATATTTTAACATTTTTTCAGATCATTGTTATACATACCAGGTTTTTTGTTTAACGTTCCAGGTTTGCTAGCACTCCCAAAACTCTAAAAGGAAAAAATACCATATTGTTCTATCATTTTTGCAACAATTCAGATGTAAAAGTATAAAGGTTGTTAGGAACTAGATTTCTAATTCTCCTGATTTTTATTTCTTTAAATAAAGATCAAAATGACAATTAGCCTCATAGTAACCAAAGAGGTTATGAATTTAACAATTAGGAGATCAGTCTACTAACAGAATACACAATGTACAAGTAGCTGATGGCGGCATCGATGGCTCAACAGGAATAGCTCATTTTCTGAATCTTTTCTGAATATAAAACATCCAGGCCTAATATACCCATTCAGCAGTCAGGATCAGCACCCACGATATATAACATGTGTGTCCTAAATATGTTATGGCATGATGTGAGTTTTGCCTTTCTCTAAGGGACCCTGACTGGTCTACTGCCCCTGCTTCCTAGGAGGTGATGTCTTTTTTTTTTTTTTAAACCATGTTCCCTCCCAAACTGACTGAACCTGACCTGTAGTTTGCAGGTATCCTTGAGACCCTTTCAGGGAGTCCATGAAATAAAGCCTATTAAGCTGTTATTTGCCTCTTTCACTGTGTTGAAATTTACAATGGTGGGTAGAATTGCTGGTGCCTTAGCATGGAGGCCTGGTAGCACAATGGTTAAAAGCTTTGGCTGCTAACCAAAAAGTCAGCAGTTCTAGTCCACCAGATGCTCCTTGGAAACCCTACGGGGCAGTTCCACTCTATCCTATAAGGTCGCTATGAGTCGGAATCGACTTGATGGCAATGGGTTTTAGCATGAATCATGGAAGTGACACCAAATTATACTAGGAGTCACAGTATTCATCACCACCATGCACTCACAACAAAAAAGCCACTTTCACTTAAGAATGTCCTTGATCAAGCAGTAAAAATTTTATTATATTTTCATCCTCAAGAACACATCTTTTTAAAAATTTGTGTGACTAAATGGAAGTATTTATGAAGCAATTTCTGTTGCATATTGAAGAACAATGTTTGGCTCGAGAAAAACTACTTGTGTGATTAAGTTGCAAGGTGAACTAGGTTTTTTTTTCAGGGAACAACATTTTTACTTGAAAGAATGACTTACAGACTATTCAGACTTGGGACGTGGCAGACATTTTCTCAAAAATGAATGAAGTAGTCTGTCACTTCAAGGAAAACAGCTAACAGGATTTGTTATCAGTGATAAAATTCGAGCTTTCCAGTGAAAATTCAAACTTAAGAAAATTTGTGTCCACTACCATGAGCTTGGAAACCCTGGTGGCATAGTGGTTAAGTACTATGGCTGCTAACCAAAGGGTCGGCAGTTCGAATCCGCCAAGCGCTCCTTGGAAACTCTATGGGGCAGTTCTACTATGTCCTATAGGGTCGCTATGAGTCAGAATCAACTCGACGGCACTGGGTACAATGAGCTTGACAGCTTCTTGGTACTAATGACTATTCTGATGAGATCAGTGGTGATACTGACAAATGTGATTTTTCGATAATGTATAATGAAATGTGTTGACACATGCAATATCTATATAATTCAACAATTCAATATTTTTTAAATCACAAATGAATGATCTTATCACACCCTAATGGGTAAAAGATTCTTTTAATGTGCAAAATAGGCCAGTAAATTTTAAAGTAACTACGAAAAGTTCATGGATATGGCTTCAGATTCCATGTTGCAACTCATCTGTAACAATCTATCACTTGTCAAGTTTTGGTGCAGTAAAATCAAAGAATATCCACAGATACCTGAAATGTTACTAATATTCTTCTCTATTTTCTCCCATGTGTGTGAGATCAAATTTTTTTCATGTACTTTAACCAAAACAATATATTGGAAAAAAATGAATGCAGAAACAGATGTGAGAATATAGCTGTCATCAATTAAACCTGACACTGCAAAAATATAGAACAATGACATTCTTCTCACTAAACTTTCTTTTTTGGGGGAAAATAATACATTTTCAGTTGTTTTTCATAAAAAGTCAGTTACTTATGTAACCACATGATGGTTTTAATGTTACTTTGAAATGAATTAATAAATACTTAAACAATTTCATAGTTTTAATTTCTAATATGATAAATATCACTAGATATAACCCATATTCTCTGAGGTCATCAATAGTTTTTAAGATTGTAATGAGTTCCTGAAATAAAAAACTGCACTACACCACACTGGTGGTGAGGTAAAAAGAAGCAGGAACTCAAGAGCATAAGGTGAGTCCCATGAATGTCAGAGCCTACTGTGAAGGTTTACAAGCTCCTTCAAGGTGGTTCTTTGCCAGAGTTGCTAGATCTAGAGCCATGCCCTAGCTTCAGTTATCATGGCCCAGCCCT
Source organism: Elephas maximus indicus (assembly GCF_024166365.1). NCBI lineage: Eukaryota > Metazoa > Chordata > Mammalia > Proboscidea > Elephantidae > Elephas > Elephas maximus. Next base: position 41,809,749 of record NC_064830.1, read on the forward strand.
GACTCTTGTTCTGAGAATTTCATGAAATCCTGTCCCACTTATTTCTCTATAACTGGATTCTAGTAAGCCCTTTTTTCACTGGAACTACCTTCAGTACTAAGGAGTCCTGGTAGCACTTGGCTGCTAATCAAAAGGTCAGTGGTTCCAACCCACCAGCTGTTCCATGAGAGAAAGATGTGGCAGTCTGCTTCCGTAAAGATTACAGCATTGGAAATCCTATGGGGCAGTTCTGCTCAGAATTGACTCTATTGCAATGCGTTTGGTCTACCTTGAGAAGTTTATTTGTAACCAAAGGAGCTGGAGAAAAACCACGCACTCTGTTGTAAGTATAAATCTTAACACGAATGGAAAGGTTTTTTTTCTATATCAAAATAACTCTACCTCTTGATCTTTTGCCTTAACATAATTTGATGGAAAAATTCCAGTTCTGTCTCCAATACTTCCTGCCCACCATTCTCCATCCTTCTGGGTCACCAATATTTCTTCACCTTCGGTGAAAGTCAAATCTCCAGGCTCTACACTTGAATATGAATAAAGTGCAATATACTCTGTAGGGAACAAACCAAAGAAACTAATTTTGGTTGTAAGATTACAGAAGTGAAAAAAAAAAATTACATTAAGAGCAAATTGACAAAATCACAAAAATTTATCAATCAAACGGCCTAAAGGGGTATACAGAAAAAGTTTCTTTGTAATATTTATGATAAAGTGTACCCTGATTTCAAATCCTACTTAGTGATCTATATGGCATACTGTAATTAAGACATAATTTTTAAATAACTCAGTGCACTGAAGTTTCCTTATCTCTTAAGCATCTATAATCCAGACATATTATATCAGAAAAACAAAAACCTTCGTGCTATCTCCTTGCAACACTTTTTATCTATAATCTTATTTATTGAGCCAGTCTACAGTGAATTTTTATAGCCCTGGCTTTCTAAAAGTATATATTCAATATTCAAATGAAATAGACAGGGAACAGGTTTTTCAAACCTCACTTTAAAAAACTGAAGACACAGAAGCAAGGAGAATAACAACTGTGTGAAGTGAGACAATCAGTAGCTCAGCTGATTTCCATCTAATTAAAAAATGCCAGAAGCTTACCTTCTCCACCTGTATAGGCTGCAGAGGTAGGTTTCTTATTTACAACTGCATACACAGCTTCTGGTCTGCCAAATAAAAAATACAACAAAACAAAAAACATACAAACAAAGAACAAGAAAGGTGATTTGATATATGTAGACGGCAGAGGTTTTTTTTTTTTGTTTTTTGTTTTTTTTTTTAAACAGGTATTAGCAGTGTATTCTTCCAGGGCTTTCCAAAATTATTCTAAATATTGTTTCAGTACATAGACTGGAAGTTAATTTTTCATACACAAACACTGCTGGACTAAAAACGGCCTAATCATAAACTTCTAAAATTTTAAATATATTAAAGTAATTTAACGTCATTTATAAAGAGTATTTCAAATGTGCGGTATTTTGCCTTTCTTAAAAAAAAAAAAAAAAACCTTCCAATATCTCAGAGAGCCTCCAAGAGACATGAACACACCAGTAAATGGGTAGTCTTTTGGTTAAGCTCATATGGGGCTTGCCTTGGTTTAGAGAAAAACAAGTGCAATGTATCACATGTAGCCACCACCATCTGTCAGTGGAGGCTTGTGTGCGGCTATGATCCTGAACAGGTCTTAGCTGAGCTTCCCGACAAAGATGGACTAGGAAGAAAAGACTGGCGATCTACTTCCAAAAATCAGCCACTGCAAACCCTCTGTATCACAACGGTCTAATCCACAACCAATCATGGATTGGGCAGCATTTTTTCTGGGGAGCATGGGGATGCTATGTGTTGGGGTGACAGGACAGAAGCTAACAACATTAAAAAAATAATAAAATAATTTAAAAAATTATCTCAGAATGTGTATAGCGTTAATTTCCATTTTTAACAAAGGAAATCATTTTCAAAAATCTGGAAGACTCTCATGTTTAAGAACTAAGTATCTGTGGGTTGTACCTGAGCAACCCAGACCTATGCGTAAATTATACAGTGAAATGGTTTTCAAGTAAGTAGAAGTGGAATCCTACTATAACGTGGGGCCACAAACAAATACCCTGCCTTGTTTAGTGTTAAATTCTCCATTACTTCAGGTTTTCAAGTTATCTGCCTTACCTGTTAGAAGAAATTTGGTAACTGAATGAAGAAGGAAATAAGTACTATAACACAGCTAAGAGAATGGAGAAGAAATGCCCTTAAGCCTTTTTAAAGCATTTAAACTTAATCTCTTTATGCCTAAATACCCTGTTCTGTAAAATGTCATGGAGGTTAAATAATTCCTACAGAAGGCCTAGCTTCAGTTATCACAGGGTCAGCTCGCAAATGCCCACTATATATTCTTGTTACTGTCCCACTTCTAAATCTAAAATTCCATGTCAGTCTGAAAAGTTTCTGCATTTGAACTTAAAAATTTATACACAGAAATAGCATAAAAAAAAACTCTTGAAGATTATTTAATCTTTTAATTCAAATTCATTCAGTTAAGAAACTGAAGACCAACTAGGTTATTCTATACAGACTGGCAAAAATAGCTGAATCAGAACTCAAGCCTTCTGATTTCTAAAGACCAGTCCCTTTCCATTAAATCAGACTGCTTTTCTATTTAGATCAACTTCCCTACAAAACACAAGAGATGGCTATATTATAGCATTTATTGTATTGTATTAAAGATACCTGACACTACTACAGACTGGGAAATAAAGGCCAGGGAACTTAACCTATTCTTTTTTTGTTTTTTGTTCATTTGAAAATTCATTCATTCGTTTGCTCCTCCCTCATTCATGACATAATTGAGCAGATACTATGCACTAAGCAGTATAGGAGGCATGGAAACACTACAAAACAAACTAGTAACACTAACAAAAAAAGACATGGACCTTGGCAAGGGATACGGGCAAGAAAGTAAGTAACTACAGCACAGTGTGCTGTGAGCAATAAGAGATGTGTGTTCAAGGAACCCTGGAGGCCCAGAGCTGGGAATGCCCCACTCCAGTGGAGGAGAGGCCCTCCGTAAAGATTTATGGAAATACTGACAATTTATAGTAAACAACAAGGGAGAATGCCTCCAAAGGAAATAAAAAATAACTTAACTAAGAAAGGAAAACATCAAAAAAATTTAAGTACTCTGACATTCAAACTCAAGCATACTATATATGAGTACTATGGCTGACTCATTAGTGGAAACACCAACACCCCCACCTCATGTAAATACCCAAAGATGCTTACTCTTCTCTCTTGACTTCACTCCCTGGGATGATCTTGACGTAAGATTTTGGAAACCACCCTCTTCCTCCATGTACCTCCCCAAACCACCAATTTTCTTGCTGCTCCAAGACAGTAATGATGTCATGTTTTGAGAAGTTCAAGTGGTTATCCTTCTTTGCAGTCCAGGAACAAAGGGCCTGTGCTTTTAAGTTTTCCACAACCTGTCCCTGTGAATAGAAAAACACAAAAATTAAAAAAAAAAAAAAAAGATAACAGTAACCATGATTTCTGTTTCCAAGTACGTAACATATATGTTCAAAGAGCAGACCAGTTTGGTGTGATAATGACTTATTATCAAGGAGGCTTAAGATAACCTTATTCCACTAACCAACTTAAAATTGTATCTCAGACAACCATCTGAGTGGACTTCTGTTAAGTCAAAGAAAGACTGGCCACTTACCATTCAAGGAAACATCTTGACATTAAACATTACTGTAATGGAATGTAAATAGTGGGTACTCAAGCATTGTATTCATAAATCCGTCAAGAAACAAATGGAAAAGGAAAGAGTTACTACAAATCTTTTTCTGTCCTTCAGCTCTTAACTGCAGCTGATGCAGTTTAATCCATCAGGATTGGAGATTGGGTTGCGTGTGGCCTGTCTCCAATTTCCTGCCTTTCATGTCTTCTTTGTATTCTCACTCACTCTTCTCTTTCCCTCTCCTCTCAGAGGAAAAGGTGTTTTTGTTCTGTTCATAAGGCTAACTTCTTCACCTGTGCAACATTTGGTTAAGTCCTCCTCTTGAATCTTTAACCTTTCTCCACTCTCTAAAGAAAGAATGATGTTAAATTTGCTTTCCAATTTCACTGCCCAACCCAATTTTAATTTGGTTTCTACACTCCTCATACTACTGAACCTCTTCTTGATAAGATCATTGATAATATCATAACGGCCAAAGTCAAAAAGGCTTCTTCCAAACCCTTATTCCCCTCATCTCTGAACAGTACTGGTATCACTAAAATCCTTGTTGTTCCCAAAGCTCACTCTCTGATGACTTGTGGCTCCTCTATTGTCCTGCCCTTTTCCATTTCTGTTCAACATGATGTCTTGAAATAATCTTATTTATGCCTATGACTTCTCAAATCTTTATCTTCAGTGTAACTTAATCTCCTGAGCTCCAGACCTGTAAATCAAACTGCCTACTGAGTCTTCCCACCAGATTGCCCCTAATATAGGTATATCAGGCCAAAAAATGTTATCATTTTTAGAACTCACCAAACCCACTCCTCCTGCATTTCATACCCAAGACGAATAATATTCCCATCCTTTCAGTTGCCCAAGCTAAAGACACTGAAGAGTTAACTTTAACTCCAACTTCTTCCTCATGCTGCTGCTCTATATTCAATGGGTTACCTATTTTGTGTCAATTCACACAGTATGGGACAAACGCCCTCTTAAATTCATCTCCGCCTTTATATTCTCATTACTACGGCCCCTCGTTCACACCATCATTTGTTACTTTGCTATTGTAATATCCTCCTTTACCTGGTCTGCCTCCTCTTCTTCCTTCTGCCAATCTGGCCCCTGCACTGCTGCCAGAGTTATCCTCTAAAGTATATACCTCAACTCTTAAAAACCTTCTGGGCTTCTACTGCCACACTGTTCAGCGTGGTATGAAATGCTTCACAGATAAACTGCACCCCTCTCTCCATGAACCCTGTACTACAGCCAGTAAAACTAGCTGCTGTGGAGTCAGCCGTGACTGATGGCGACCCCACGTGTTTCACAGTAGAACTGTGATCGCAGGGTTTTCAGTGGCTGTGACCCTTCTTCCGAGGTGCCTCTGGGTGGATCTGAATTATCAACTTTTTGGTTCACAGTTGAGCACTTAACCATCTGCACCACCCAGGGACTGCTTCTTGTACTACAGCCACACCACAAACAATTCTTGTTTCCTGCAAACACCTCGTGTTAGCATGCCTCAGTGACTTTGCACAAATTATTCTTTCTTTAGAATAACTTTCCTTCTCTGCTTGGTGAGATCTTGTTTATCTCTGAAGGTCCTGCTCAAATATCTTGCCTTTTGCAAAGCTTGCTCCAATTCCAATAGACTGAACGAGATGCTCTCTCTTTTGTATACTTCTTAGCACTTTGTACATATCTTTATTGTAACACTTCTCACACTTTACAGTTACTTATGTATCTGTCTCCGTTATATTATGAACTTCTTAATGGCAGGGATTTTTACTTGTTTTTCCTTAAACTTCTAGCACACAGAATGTCTGGAATCTATGGTCACTCAATAAAGACGTTTTGAGTGAACGTGAAATCTCTAGGACTCTAGTCTAATGACATCTGCTATTTCTTTTTGTTAGTCTAACAATATTTAGAATGCTTACGTCTAAACCAGATGCTGAGTATATGTGACAAAATTCTAAGTCTCAGGCCAATGATTTACTTAAGAAAAAAATAAAAACAAACCTCAAACCCAAATCTCTTATCTCCTGCAATAACTACAAATGAAGAATATTATCAGATTTGTAAAAATTAAAATTTGAATTTAGATACCTTAGCTGCTAACAACTTGGTACTATAGAAATGCTTTGTTGCTGAGAAACCTCTAAGTAATAGTAATTTCTTGAACTTCATGTCACAGGTAAATGATATGAACAGAAACTAAATGCCACAAACTCTGGTTAAATGAATGAATGACGCTTTTGTACAAAAATTTCATTCTGTTTTATGTACAAGAGAAGCAAATTCAAATAATAAAATATGCAAAAATTAAAAACATACCTGTCCATGAATAGGTGAGACAGATCCAGGGGACACAGTACGAGTAAAAGCTGATTTTTTCTGCCATGATGTATTAACAGTTAGGTTTGAAAAAGATACATTTTGATAATCAGTCACTGATGCTGGTTGATTTGAAGAAAGTGGTCTGTAAATGTAACACCTCAATATAAGTATACTTAATTTTTTTAAATTATAGGACCTAATGATATATTACCAATTTATTTTTTTTCATGTAATATACACTGTATTAAAACATATAGAATGGTGGAAAAAAAGGACTCCATGAACAAACTATTGGCCTAGGTGTTTATTTATTAAATTTCAATATTCAGTTTGGAATAATAGGTACTCTTGAAGAGCCCAGACAGATTACAATATCATTAGGCAGCAGGTTGACATGAATATGTATTAGGTATCTAATACATTTTTATTCATCTGCAGAAGTTGTATAAACTCCACTGGTAGCTAAAAACTTACTCAGAGGAAGTTGAGGTAGCAGGTAAAGACAATGCAGGAGGAACTAAGGCCTTTTTAGGAGACAAAGCTTTTTCACTTGATGAAATTTTTTCTACATAGTTGCATGGAAACCAGCCAAAATGTCCTTGAAAACTACCATAGAGCCAACCAGGCTCCCCTATGGTTTTTTCATCAACCTACGGAAACAAAAAAAAGGGTTAACAATGCTTAGAAATCCACACATGTACCTTGCAAAGAGATGCGGACTACTGTACAGTATCTTGATTTTCAGAATTCAGCTCACCTAACTAAACAGGTGAGGCATTTTCTACAAATTACTTTTTAAAATTTTATTCAAGTTAATACATGAGAATACTTTACAAAATAATTAGTATTATAAATGAGTTATGATGGAAAACAATTTTCCCTTTCCTCATGGCTCCTTATGTCCTGATTTACACTCCTAAAGGTTAACTTGCCATTTTTAATCATTTTTTCTGTATTCTCTTCTATATTTCTAAATAACATACTGCATTTCTTAATGTTTTTCAATTTTTGACATTATCTACTGGCTTTCAGTTAGGGAATATGAAGATATAACCCTTTTTAACTGCAACCTTTAATTCTACAAATATTGTTAAATCATATTTTTGGTTACATTATACTCAATGTTTATGTTATAACTATATAAACACTCCACGTCTGAGTCATGCAGTGTTTGCTCATTACATTTCCTTTCTTGTACACTTTTAATTTTTCTATAGTGAATAATTACTTTGTTTTTGTTTAGCTTTCTCTGTTCCTATCACAGAGTCTTCTTGAACACTCTAACAGAAACTATAAAGCCACTCTGAATGCTATTTTCCACCTGGTGAAAACCATCAGATAATTGATCAGTTCCATTTCCCCCCCGACATTTCCCTTCTACAGTCTGACATCCTCCTCCCTCTTCACAGTATCACTTCCTCTACTACTTGGTCTTTCGTCCCCCTTAAGCATTGATGCCACCTCATGTTTCAACATTGGCTTTCTTGCCTCATGCTACACTTCCTGAACAGCCCACTCAACTTCCACCGTTTCATCTGTTCCCTATGCGTTAATGAATCCAAAAGCTCAGAACTGACTTCTTCCCAAAGGGACATGCCTGTACTTTTAAGTATTCACAGGATATTTTTAACTGGATGTACACAGGAACTTAGAATTCAAGTCTAAGACTGAACTTGTTTTCTCCCCCATCCACTCCTCCTAAGTCACCTATATCTGTTTTTCTTACCACCAAAGACTTACGCATTCTAAATAAAAAATCTCTGGCTCTTACCACTCTTTCATTACCACATCCAAGCTCTATTGACATCGCCTCTAAAAGCTATCCTGAATTTGTTCTCTTCTTCTCAACCCCACCAGTGATAACTTACCTCAGACACCTTTCATTTCACTCCTAGATATAATAATCTTTACTCATTCTTCAGGTTTCTGTTAAGTGTCCCCAACCCAGGACACGATTATCTCATATTTGCTGTCACAATCAGCATTATTACATTGCATTATTTATTTACATGTATCTCCTCGCATTTGTCTGAGTCCCTTTTTTGATCTACACTGTCTAGCATAGTACATATGTTTAATTAGCTGAATGAATATGCCAATTATGTACCTGTTCTCCACTCCATTTTCCATACTTTTCCAGAATGACCTCTTTAAAACCCAGATTTGACAGTGTTATGTTAAAATAAGATAGAATTTTTATAGAAAGTCATCCAAGACACACTATGATTTTTAAAAGTGCTTTTTTGTGACATATAATGAACTTCATATATATAAGATATTAAATCCACTGGTAAGAATAAAAAATGGAAGGAAGAACTACTTTGGAAAATAGTTTCACAGTTTCTTTAAAAGTTAAACATACCTTTACATTTATTATCAATTCATTTTTGATAAGGGGGCAAAGATAATTCAGTAGGGGAAAGAATAGCCTTTTCAACAAATGGTGCTTGCAACAACTGGATAGCCACATATAAATGAATGAAGTTGGATCCCTGCCTCACACCAAACAATTATGTGACATTCTTTAAATGCACCTGGTGCTCTTACACACCTCAATGCTTTTCTTTAAGCTATTCCTTCTACCTAGAATGTTATGAGATATAAGGGAAAGAACACAGACTTGGGAGTTAAAAGAATCGTGTCTCAGTCTTAGCCATGCTACCTAACTCTCTTCTGGTAAAAGGTAATAATTATTACTAAAGTCTGTTTGCTCATCCATAAATCCTTCCTCTGGGTTATTTTAAGAATTTAACTGAGAATATTTATGAAAGTGCTTAGTAAACTGTAAAGCACTAAGGAAGTATAATCCCTGTGAGGTCCTCCTCCATCCTATCCTTGGTGAAAACATTCCTCAATTCTATTTGGTTGTATTATTGCTTCTCCTCTAGGTTTCCTTAGCACTTTGTATTATTATTATATTTTGTATGATTTTGCATGTTTCCATTTTCTACCTAGACTGTGGCCTCCTTACCCATATTTGTATATCCTCAGCAGGTACACGGTACAAACTCAACAAATGTTAACCTAAACGGGCTATTCTAAATTAAGTACACAATAGGCTCAAAGCTTAATCAATAATAAATGGGTTTATTATCAGGGCAACTTCATTTACATTTATGGTAAATAACTCTTTTATGTTATGTGTCTGGTTATTTATTACATCATGAATGAGATATTGAGAAACTTCCTCAACTAGAGCTGCTGTGGTTAAATTACATACTGTCATAGCCATATAACTACCACAAAATGGTGTTCTGAAATAGAACAAAAGAAACCACTGATGAAATATTATCCGTTAGTAAGCCTGGTTTTAAATAGCTAAGCCAGAGCAATAAAACACAATAAATCCTGAGGAAGTTATACAACTTAAACTATCCCAATGCTGCAGAATGCTCAGCAATATACTTGATTTAAATTGTGGTCTTGAGTCCAGGAATTGCTATAAGGTATGAGTACTGTGGGTGTAAGTATTGTAAGGTGTGGCTACTGTACAGTATAAGTATTGTTAAGGTATGACTGCTGGCATTTAAACACTAATTTCCTCCTCTGTCTACAAACTTTTAAAATATAATTTCTATTATACTTCTACTTAATAGCTGCAACCTTATCAAGAAAAATAAGCTAGTTCATTTATTCTTTTTTTATCTTTTTTATTTTATTGTGCTTCAGGTGAAAGTTTACACAGCAAATTAGTTTTCCAATCAATGATTCTTACACAGATTGTTCCGTGACACTGGTTGCAATCCCTGCAATGTGTCAGCACTCTGCCCATCTCCTCCCTGGGTTCTCCGTTTCCATTAGCCCAGCTTCCCTGTCCCGCCCTGCCTTCTCGTCTTTGGTTTTGGGCAAATGTTGTCCTTTTGGTCTTGTATAATTGATTGTTCTAAGGAGCACATTCTTCATAAGACAAGTGTTATTGTTTATTTTATGCTGTTGTTAGGTGCTGTCAAGTTGGTTCCTACTTATAGAACCCTACGTACAACAGCACAGAATACTGCCTGGTTCTGTGCCACCCTCACACAATTGTTGTGCTTGAACCTACTGCTGCAGCTACCACGTCAATCCATCTCACTGAGGGTCTTCCTCTTTTTTGCTGATGCTCTAGTTTATTAAGAATGATGTCCTATTTTATAACCCTATTATTTGGCTGAAAGGTGGCCCCTGGGAGTAGTGTCTTCAGTTCCAAGTTAGGAGATTGTCTTAGGCAACAGTCTCAAGGGTTCCTCCAGTCTATTTCAGACGAGAAAGTCTGGTCTTCCTTTTTCTTTTTAATTTGAATTTTGTTGTCCATTTTTTATCCATTCTAACCCTGACCTTCTACTGTGATCCTCGTCAGAGTGGTTGGTAGTGGTAGCTGGGCACCACCTAGTTCGTCCAGTGTCAGGTTACAGGAGGCTGTGGTTTATGTGGGCCATTAGTCCTGTGAACTAATTGTTTCCTTGAGTCTTTGGTTTTCTTTGTTCTCCTTTGCTCCAGGCAGAAAAGGGTCAACAGTTGCTTCTTAGATGGCTACTTGCAAACTTTTAAGACCCTAGACACTACTCACCAGGCTAGGATATAGAACATTATCTTTATGAACTATGTTTTGTCAGTTGACCTAGGATGTCCCCTGAGATAGTTCATTTATTATTAAGGGTTAAGCTACATTTTTTTTTCCTAATATGGGGTCAACTTTAACCAATTTCATATCTGTCATTTATAGTTATAATTAGTTTTTAGTTGTCAATTTACATAGTGAGTTAAACTAGAAACTTTCATATAAATTCTCACAAGCCTGGGAAAACTATTTAGTACTTCAAAAATACCATTAACAGATTAAAAGGACAGAAAGACATTTCCGGATGTCATGGAAAATGTGGCCAAGACTCAGTGGAATTTCTAACTTTTTTTACTTTCAAACTTCCTCTGCCACTTTCATCTATTAAGTTGATTAGACCTTGTGTCCTATCTCACCAAGAATACAGAAGCCCTCAGACTTCACCTTCTCCCTCAGCCAAATTTACTTATAATCACATCCATCCTTTCTCCTCTAGTCTTTATCATTATCTAGTTATTCTGTTATTATCATTACCTAGTTATTCTACTTCTCTCCCTGTGCTGTAGGATCCTCTGGACTTTCCAAGAATCTTCTTCATCTCCATCTACTGGTCAGAACAGGGAAGCATGAGGTGTCTTCTGGAGTGCTAATATGTTATATATATTGATCTGAGTGGTAGTTTCACAGATATATACATACATAAAAATTCTTCGAGCTATACATTAAGGTTGTATACTTCACTATAACTAAATTATACTTTAATTAGAAAAAAACACCTCTATCTATTATTTGGAGCCCTGGCGGTACAGTGGTTGAGAGCTGTGGCTGCTAACAAAAAGGTCAGCAGTTCGAATTCATCAGCTGCTCCCTGGAAACCCTATGGGGCAGTTCTACTCTGACCTATAAGGCTACTAGGAGTTGAAATCGACTCAATGGAAATGGGTTTGGTTTGGCTTGGTAATCAATTATTTATTCTCTTTCCAGCATCATTAAACCTTTCCCTCTCTGCAGATCTTTTCTACCATTATTTAAACTGCCCAAGTTTTAGCCAAGTGAGGGAAAAACACACATACATACACACACACAGAACAACCTCTCTCAACCCACGTTCCTCATTGGTCATCGTTCTCTCTCTCTTCTGCCTTTCAAAACCAAGCTCTTTTAAAGAGTTTTAAATACTTACTGTCTCCTCTTCATGTATCACCATTTACTCCGTATTTCACTAAAATCAGACTTCTTCCCCTACCACTCAAATGACACTGTTCTTCTCAAGGTCAATAATAACCTCATTGCTAATCTAATACATACTCTTCAGTCCTTGTCTTATTTCAAAGTGCACTGCTCTTCTTAAAGTTCCTTAACACCAAACTCTCCTAGTTTTTCTTCTACTTCTGGTATTTCTTCTAAGTCTCCTCTCCCTCTAATAATCCTCGCAATGCCGATGTTTCTCAGGAATTACGTCCTCAATTTTTTTTTCACTCACTTTATTACACCCTGTATCTTCAATCTTTACTACTCGAATATCTTCTATTACCGTCAGAGCACACTGATGACATTCAAATGGCATCCTCAGCCCAGATCTCTGCCTGAGACCTCCAGATATCTAACCATTGCCTGGATATCTCAAACTCATCTAAAACTGATTTTACTGTCATTCCCACTTAAACTTCCTCCTTCTCATTTTCCTCTCTCACTGAATGGTGCTATCACCAACCAACTTGTAAAAATCACGAATCTAGTAGTGCCCCCATGAAATCAGCCTTCATATCAATAATTCAGCAGAAGAATACAGGCACCCAAGAGACCCCAGCTAACTTTACATTCCTGCTGTCACTGCCACCAGGTTGCCAGCGCTGCTCTAGGGCCACGAGAGAGGGCATTCTAGAGCTGGTGACAGTCGACATCTTTGTTTTTACCTTCCTTCCCTTGCTGCTTTAGATTAGTTGTATTTCTTTTTCATTGGGCTATAAAGCTCTTTAAAGGCAGAGATTGTATGTTTTCCACCACTATCTCTAGCTTAACATAATTGGCCCTTAACAAATATTTGTTGAAGGAATGAATGAGAGACATAACCAAAAATATAACTAGGTTTTTGCCTCAGACATGCCCAGAGACAGGCTGCATCTCTGTATCCTCGGACTGGACCAAACCAACTAGATGCCTTGGAGTCAATTCAGACTCATCGTGACCCCAAATGGGCTCCATAGAGCTTTTGATGGATGATCTTTGGGAAGCAAATCAACGGGCTTTCTTCTGAAGTGGGCTCCAACCTCCAACCTTTTGGTTAGCAGCCAACCGCACATCCTTGGACACTATCTCACTACCATTAAGAATCAGAGGAAGAATAGCAGAGACTGTGGACTGAGGCTGGCTGTATAAGAGACTCATTCCTCAGCTCAGGAGCAGCAGTGGAACTGTCTGTGGTGGCAATGTCAGCAGAAGAAATATCTGGTTGAGAATTATCTTGGGAGTTTGAGTTGACAGTTCTGGTAAACTCTATCCCCAGTAAACCCTAGTCCAAGTAACGTTAAACATTTGCTACTAACTGAAAAAATAAAGGAAAAGCACATCAAACTGGTGAGACAGTGTAGGGGAAAAAAAAAGCACTGGTTGGGTCTTCTGGGTCATATTACCTGAATTTACCAAAAAGAGAACTGAAGCAGAGATTAAAATCCAAGCTGTTGTGCTTCCAAAGCCTGTACTCTTTTCAATATATCATACTGGCCTATCACCATGATTCCCTGCATCTTCCCCAATCCATCCATTTTACATAGTCTGTGATCACAAAATAAAGACCTCTTGTTCTAAGGGACAAGTGGCTTATATTCAGTAAGGGCTGCAGAACCTAACTCCTTCAACTCTTGAGCAGTTTCCAGAAAATAACCAGCCCAACAAAACTTTATTGATAATTTATTAAAATAACAAATCATACCACATTTTATCACGTGCTAACCTTATTAAGGTTGGAAAGAATACTGGATTTGGAAATCAAATGGCATGTACTTGCATCCCACTCCACCACCATGATGCTGACAGCTATAATTTGTGTAAGTCTGAGCTTAAAACCTAAAAAACCAAACCCATTTCTGTCGAGTCGATTCCAACTCACAGTGACCTTACTGGACAGAGCAGAACTACCCCCATAGGGTTTCCACGGAGCAGCTGGTGGATTTGAATTGCTGACCTTTTGGTTAGCAGCCTTAGCTCTTAACCACTGCGAGCTTACTTATCTTTAATATGATAATAACTGTCCTATATAGCTATAAAGTATGTTGTAAAGGCCAAATACGATATTTCAGAAATATTTTATAAAGATAAAGCACTACATAAAATTATTAGAGTCAATACTGTTATTATGGAAATATATCACATTGTACTCAGCTTATTCATAAGAAAAATGACTCAACTTCGTTTCCTACCTGTATAATATCTCCAGAGTTAAAACTCATCTCGTCATGACTCCTTGCTTCAAATGGGTATAATGCTCTATAATTCACCAAAGCACAAGCTGTTCCACCTAAAAGAAGATAATTGTTATTATTTGCTGCTTTCATGCATATACATCTTTGCTATGACCCAATAATAAAGAGCTATTAAAGTCTAAAAGAAAAAAATAAGCATCTAACAGTATAATGATAATTTATTTGCTAAAGTCTTGCTAGGATTGAAATGCCTTGAATAGTCATATAATCGATATAAAAGCAAACAAGTCAGAGGCAGTAAAACAAAGACTTGATATGTAGGAAAAACCATGCAGACAGATCTAAAGGAAAGCTCAGAAGAAGTGCATGTTTGAGCTGTACAAAGTGCTGATCAGAATAGGGAAGAAAAGCACAAAAAGGGAAGGCATAAACAAGATCAGCAAGTAAACAGTGTTGACTGAGGTATACCAAAAACAAAGTATAACTTCTGAGGAAACTTTAATGTGCAAAAACTTAAAATTTTCTTGTTGTTTCATCAAAATAAACAGATTACTTACACTGGTTTTAGTCAACACCAGTTGAACAAAATATTTAAAACTATTATCACTTCAATTATTAAAATCATGTCAGGGTCTGTTCACAGGTAGAGAGGGCTGACTACTGTCTTTTCTCCATGATGTTTTAAGATTTCTACCCTCATTCTGTTCTAAAGCCTATCCACTTGCCATCAAATTTAATTGAGAAAAAGGTTTTTCCTGACTCTAGGATTAGCATCTTTCTTTTTTATTTTCTTAAAAATTTGTTTGCCCCTCAGGGAAAAAATAAACCATCTTTATTTTTTCCTTGTTGCTTTTGTTGCTCTGTCTCAGAAAAACCGTATCTACTATTTTTACCCTTAGTTTGTTTCTCCTCAGCTTTCTGTTCCTGTTCTTGAATTTTCTCTTGTATTTTTTTTTCCTGGAGTTGCTTTTGTTTTTCTTCTTCCTCTTTTCTAAGACTTTCTTTCCATAAGTTTTCTTTTCCTTGTTTTGCTTTCCTATATAAAAGAAAAAGAATTTGCACAATATCCTAAAAACAAAGTTTTACACAAAATAAGAACATAATAGAAGATCTGGTTCCTGACCAGCTGGAAAGCTAAAAAAGAGGCAGTAGTACAGGAATGGGGAGAAACAGTGGGGATCAGGGATGAAGGGAAAAACCAATCAATCAATCAAGAGAGGGGCCTAGAACAAATTGATGATGGCAGTGTGCCATGGCTGGGGTGTACAACCAACAACTTTCCCCACCCTCAGATTCCCTCCTACAACAACCTTCCAAGCCCAGAAGAACAAGAAAAAACAAACAAACAAACAAAAAATCCCAGATGAAATGAAACCTCTGAGAAAACAAAACTAAAAATTCTATCTAAATTTCCTTCCCTTATCTCCAGATTTTGTCACAAAGACTACTCTCCATCTCTTATTCCCACTATTTTATCTAATCCCTGTTTTGGGGATGCAGTCATTGTGGAAACAGGAAATACTTCTGGGTCAATTACTTACTTTTTATACTATCACTTTTCATTAGCTAACAGAGCATTTTCCTCTATAGGTCCCTGTTTCTGCACATGTCTCTATGTCACCTGACAAAGCTGCAGTTTGGTTTCTATCTATCTAGTCAATGTGATCTGTGATCAGACTTTATTATTTTGGTATTAGAACTAATGCTCATTATAGTTTTTCCTTGCATATATTTTTTAATGAACCTTACTCAGAGGCAGAGCTGCTACCACCCAATTTAGCACCATCTCCAAGCCTCAGCAGCCAGTGGAGACTGTGCCTCATATATCCCTAGGATTTGTAGCATGTAGGGCCCACCAAGATAGAGACCTTGGCTTAATTCTATATCTCTATTCCTATAAATTCCTGAAGGAAATTTGGAAATCCTGGATAATTCTCAAAATGTTAGTTCACATAGTCATCAACATTTTCTCCTCATCCCCCAACGTTTCTAACCTTCATACCCCTGGTTCATTATTCCATTACTAGCTCCCTCTCACCCCTTTCCAAACCTCTTGTATCCTCTATCGCTACACACAAGGCATCATCCAGGAGCTCTCCCTAACAAAATCTGGTTCTCCCTCAAGAACAGTGTTTCTCTTGCAGCCCTTTCTTAATTTCAATTTATATTGCTTTTCTCAGGTAACCTCCTCTCTGGAACTTTCCCTGACACCCTTCCAAGTCTACGATGAGCCAATCTAGTCTTCATTTGAATCCCGCAGCACTACAAACACCACCACTATCAGAGTACTTACCACATATTTACTAGGATAAAGACTAGAGAGTTAAACAGGATATAAATCGGGTTTTGGTAAAGCTTCTTATGCAAGCGTTAGTGGATGAGAAACTGGTCCAGAGTCAGAACATACCTTGGAGGCTGGGCATAGAGGTCACATCTACAATGTGAAAACCTGACTATCATCGATAGCTTAGGACAAATACAACATAAAAGAAAAACCTTAGGACAAGAAGAGAAAAGACCTGGGGAAATGGCCAAGCAAACCGAGAGATAGTAAGAAGACCCAGCTCTGTAATGATTAGATCCTACAGTAGGATAATATGTGAGGACAATAAGTAAAATGAAAATATGTATTATTATTATGGTCTGTTAGTCTGAAATGAACTGTGGGCAGTGATGAATAGGTATCAAGATACTTGCGTGTGTCCACAGAAAATAAAATTTGAAGGGTTCATTAAGAAAAACTAAAGTTGGTGAATTGGGTATTTACAGCTCTGCATTTCCCTGAGCAGTGTTAAGTGTCACAAGGTAAGTGGCAAATAAAAGCTTACTTAGTTAAAACCTCGCTGTCTGTACTTCCGTATTATTCCATTATCTCTGGTTAAAGGCCACAAAAGTAGGAGCCTTGGAGTAAACAGTATACGGCTTTTCATTTAGCTGTGAATCCCCTACCAGGATTATGAAAAGTCTAGGAGCATGGAGTAATCCAGAGTCTATCTGGATCACAGCCAATAGCAGCCAGTCAATAAAAACTGTGTTGGAAGTGGCTATTTCAAAGCTATTAGGTATAGAGGCCTGCTTTATGATAATGAGAAGCCCCAGTGGCACAGTGGTTAAAGTGTTTGGCTGCTAATCGAAAGGTCAGTGGTTCGAACTCACCAGCTGCTCCCTGGAGAAAAGATGTGGCAGTCTGCTTCCGTAAAGATTTACAGCCTGGAAACTCTATGGGGCACTTCTACTCAGTCCCATAGGGTTGCTATGAGTCGGAATCGACTTGACAGCAGTGGGTTTGGGTTATAGCAATGTTTCCTTCTTGCCTCCCCAGGAACTATTAGCTCTTTCATGGACAGTAATCATCCAGTCTTCTCTAAGGCAAAGGAATGTTGGTTCACCAACATTGTTAACTGACTACAGTAATTTCTAACACTAAAGAACTAGACAGAAACAGGAATATATTAGAAAAAAGATCTTACTGACAGAAAAATGTCATGCAAAGTCACAAAATGGTTCTAGGATTTAGATACTGTAACTGTCTTTACGTTTCCCTGCTATAAATAGAGGCAATTTGATATATGTCTAAGTGGTACAAACAGAATTACATTAACCGGCATTCTACACTTAGTCTTTGTTTTCATAATCTTTCAGGAAACAGTAATAGATTTACTACAGGGAGATGGAAATGAGGACTTGCTGTGTGCAAGACACTGTAGTTGACTTCTTATCTATATTATTTTATTTAATTCTCATAGTTACACATGAGGTAGGCATTAACACTCTCTATTTTTCAGATAGGAAAACTGAGGCTCAGAGGGGTACAGTGACTTAAAGTCACTCAGGTAATAAGTGGTAAATAAAAAATTCTAATCCAGTCCTTATTTTTCACTAATGGAACATAAAACTGGGTACTACTGTAAGCTCAGTCCCTAAAAGAAAGACTGAACTTTTATATTTAGAATCAAATTAGTATCTTAGGAAAGTCCCTTTATTCCCCCTAAATTGTCATAGCCAAACTAAAGATTGTTGTTGTTAGCTGCCATCAAATCAGCCTCTGACTCATGGTGACCCCCATACACAACCGAATGAAATGCTACCAGGTCCTGTGCCATCCCCGTGATCAGTTACAGATTAGACCACTGCGATCTGCAGAATCTTCACTGGCTGATTTTCGGAAGTAGATCACCAGGCCTTTCTTCCCAGACTCTCTTAGTCTGGAAGCTCCACTGAAACCTGTTCAGCATCACGGCAACATGCAAGCCTCCACTGAGAGACGGGTGGTGGCTACACATGAGGTGTGCTGGCTGGGAATTCAACCCCGGCCTCCTGCATGAAAGGGGAGAATTCTACCACCGAACCACCACAGCCCCCAAACTAAAGATATGGGCAATAAAATTAGAATTTTAATAACAATATAGTATAATAAATTTATCAGCTATATTACCTTGCAGCATCATCTTCTAGTTTTTTTTTCTGTATCATCTCTGACCTTTTTCTTTCAATTTCCTTCAGTTTGTCACGTTTGATCTTGTAAAGTTGTTCAAGGGCTACCTGTTGTGTGTTGTAGCTTTCTCTCAGTTCCTAAGGAGAAAACAAAAATAAATGTGTACACAAATGATTTAAATGCTTTTGTCATATGTAATAACATGGCATTTGCATTACAAAACAAAAAATCTTTTTCTATAAAAATCTTAAAGCACATTAAACTAAATTAAAAAGATATTAAAAATTTAAAACATCTGGATGATAAAGCAAAACAAAACTTGAGTACAATAAATTTCAGCCATATATCCACTGAGGACAAACACATGTTAAAATATTCTACTTCTTATCAATTCATTTCTAAGGAACATAGATCTTTAACAAATTAACTCTGATTTGGTTCTTCATTTTCAATGAAAAAGCAATCCATTTTAAGTATGGGGGAACGAGTTGTTTGTTAGAGCATTTAAAGGGGAATTTTGTTCAATCATGCTTTTGACATATATACTATAATTAAGTTACTTGAACTAAATATAAAAGCAATTACTAAATAATGTAGTTCAATATTAAAAATGGAAAAGATAATGTCTGCCTAAAATCATGACCAGAATGAATGAAAATAATAAAAGTATTCCAAACAGGAATAGAAATAATTTCTTACTGAGTATCTAGTTCTGTACTAAGTGCAATAAAGGATTCAAAGGGTTCCAGTCTAAAGTTGTCTTGACTACCAACCAAGTCTACAGTCTCTGCCTTCAAAGAGTTTAGAATCTCCAAGTGCCTAACCAGACACTTACAAACTACCTCTTTAGTATCCTTCCTTTCTTGGGGAAACCAATCTCCCTTCCTCCTCATCCACTAAATAGAATATAGGCATACCTCATTTTATCATAATTGGTTTCACTGCATTTCGCAGATACTGCGTTGTTTACCAATTGAAGGTTTGTGGCAAACCTGCATCAAAGAAGTCTATCTGCACTATTTTTCCAACAGCATGTTTTTACTTCATGTCTCTGTATCACATTTTGGTAATTCTTGCAATATTTCAAATGTTTCATTATTATTATATCTGTTATGATGCTCTGCGATTAGTGATCTGTGATTTTTGATGTAACTATCGTGACTGTTTTGGGGCGCCACAAGCCACGCCCATATAAGACGGTGAATTTAATCGATAAATGTGTGTGTGTTCTGACTGCTCCATCGACCAGCAGTTCCCCTTCTCTCTCTCTCTCCTCAGGCCTCCCTATTCCCCAGATGCAGCAATACAGAAATCAGGTCAATTAACAACCCTACAATGGCCTCTAAGTGTTCAAATGAAGAGTCAAACATCTATCACTTTAAATCAAAAGCTAGACATGAGTAAGTTTAGTTAAGGAAGGCATGTCTAAAGCTGAGATAGGCTGAAAGCTAGGCCTCTTGAGCCAAACAGTTAGCCAAGTTGTGAAAACAAAGGAAAGGTTCTTGGAGAAAATTAAAAGTGCTACTCCAGTGAACACACAGATGATAAGTAAACAAAATGGCCTTACCAGATGGTACCCGGCTACCACAACTGACTGCTCTGATAGGGATCACAATAGAGGATCCGGGAACTGAGCTAGCAAAAAACATATATCAAAATTCTAACTCATAAAAAAATACTAGACTTACTGGCCTGACAAGAGACTGGAGAAACCCTGAGAGTTTGGTCCCCGGACACCCTTTTAGCTCAGTAATGAAGTCACTCCTGAGGTTCGCCCTTCATCCAAAGATTAGGCAGGCCTGTCACGGATTGAGCTGTATCCCCCAAAAATGTCTGTCAGCTTAGCTCGGCCATAAGTCCCAGTATTGAGTGACTGCCCACCATTTTATGTGATTTCCCTATATGTTGTAAAGCCTATCACTATGATGTAATAAGATGGATTAGTGGCAGTTATGAGGTTTACAAGATTAGATAGTATCTTAAGCCAATCTCTTTTGAGATACAAAAGAGAAAAGTGTACAGAGAGACAGGGGATGTCACGCCACCAAGAAAGCAGTGCCAGGAGCAGAGTGTGTCCTTTGGACATGAGGTTCCTGCGCTGAGATGCTCCCAGACCAAGTGAAGACCAAGGGAAGAGCTGACAGAGAGAGAAAGACTTCCTTTGGAGCTGACGCCCTGAATTTGGACTTGTAGCCTACTACGCTGTGAGAGAATAAATTTCCCTTTGTTAAAGCCATCTATTTGTGGTATTTCTGTTATAGCAGCACTAGATGACTAAGACAAGGCCCATAAAACAAAATGAGACTAAAGGGGCACACCAGCCCAGGGGCAAGGACTAGAAGGCAGAAGGGCACAGGAAACCTGGTAATAGGGAACCCAAGGTTGAGAAAGAAGAGTGCTGACATTGTCATGGAGTTGTTAACCCATGTCATAAAACAATAAGTATACCTGTTTAGTGAGAAGCTAGCCTGTAAACCTTCATCTAAAGTACAAAAAAAAAAAAGAAAGATGCGGAACAAAATTCTAACTTACAAAAAAAGACCAGGTTTACTGGCCTGACAGAGACTGGAGAAATCCCGAGAGTATGGCCCCCGGATACCCCTTTAGCTCAGGAATGAAGTCACTCCTGAGGTTCACCCTTCGGCCAAAGATTAAGCAGGCTCATAAAACAAAACAAGACTAAAGGGGCACACCAGCCCAGGGGCGAAGACCAGAAGACAGGAGGGGACAGGAAAACCAGTAATAGGGAACCGAAGGTCAAGAAGGGAGAGTGTTGACACATCATAGGGTTGTTATCCAATGTCATAAAACAATATGTGCACTGTTTAATGAGAAGCTAGTTTCTTCGGTACACATTCATCTAAAGTTCAATTTAAAAAAAAAGAAAAACTTAAACATACACCTACAAAACAAAACAAAACAGCCTTACTGCTAATATGGAGTATGTTTTAGTGGCCTAGATAGAAGATCAAACCAATCACAACAACCCCTTAAGCCAAAGCCTAATCCAGGGTAACGCTCTAACTTTCCTCAATTCTATGAAGGCTGAGAAAGATGAAGACACTGCACAAGAAAAGTCTGAAGCTAGCACAGGTTCGTCCATGAGGTTGGAGGAAAGATGCTGTCTCTGTAATATAAAAGTGCAAGGTGAAGCGGCAAGTGCTGACGTAGCAGGTGCAGCAAGTTATCCAGAGATCTAGCTAAGATACCTGATGAAGGTGGCCACACCAAACAACAGAGTTTCAATGTAGACAAAACAGCCTTATGCTGGAAGAAGATGCCATCTAGGACTTTCACAGCTAGAGGGAAGTCAATGGCTGGCTTCAAAGCTTCAAAGGACAGGCTCTCTTTTTAGGGGCTAATGCAGATGGTAACTTTAAGTTGAAGCCAATGCTCATTTACCATGCTGAAAATCCTAGGGCCTTCAAGAATTATTGCTAAATCTTCTCTGTCTGTGCTCTATAAATGTAATGACAAAGCCTGGATGACAGCTCATCTGTTTATAACATGGTTTACTGAATATCTTAAGCCTACTGTCGAGACTTACTGATCAGAAAAAGATTCCTTTCAAAATATTACTGCTTGTTGACAATGCACCCCGTCACCCAAGAGCTCTGAAGGAGTTGTACAAGGAGATTAAACTTGTTTTCATGCTTGCTAACACAACACGCATTCTGCAGCCCATGGACCAAGGAATAATTTCAAGTCTTATTATTTAATATATTTCATAAGGCTATAAAAAAAAAAAAAAACAACTCAGTGCTGTTGAGTCGATTCCAACTCAGTGACCCTATAGGACAGAGTAGAACTGCCCCACAGAGTTTCCAAGGAGCGCCTGGCAGATTTGAACTGCCAACCCTTTGGTTAGCAGCCGTAGCACTTAACCACTGTGCCACCAGAGTTTCCTCATAATGCTACAGCTGCCATAAATAGTGACTCCTCTGATGAATCTAGGCGAAGTAAATTGAAACCTTCTTGAAAGGATTCATCATTCTAGATGCCATTAAGAACATCTGTGATTCATGGGAGGACGTCAAAATATCAACATTAACAGGAGTTTGGAAGAAGCTGATTCCAACTCTCATGGGCGACTTTGAGGGGTTCAAGACTTCAGTGGAAAAAGCAACTGCAGATGTAGTAGAAATAGCAAGAGAACTAGAATTATAAGTGGAACCTGAGGATGTGACTGAATTGCTGCAATCTCATGATAAAACTTCTTATGGATGGGCAAAGAAAGTGGTCCCTTGAGATGGAATCTGCTCTTGGTGAAGATGCTATGAACATTGTTGAAATGACAACAAAAGATTTAGAGTACTATATAAACTTAGTTGATAAAGCAACGGCAGGGTTTGAGAGGGTTGACTCCAATTTTGAAAGACGTTTTACTGGGGGTAAAATGCTATCAAACAGCATCGCATGCTACAGAGAAATCTTTCATGAAAGGAAGACTCAATCGATGGTACAAACTTCATTGCTGTCTTATTTTAAGAAATTGCCAGCCACCCCAACCTTCAGCAACCAGCAGCCATCAACATGGAGGCAAGACCCTCCACCAGCAAAAAGACGACAATTCACTGAAGGCTCAGATGATGGTTAGCATTTTTCAGCCATGAAGTATTTTTTTAATTAAGGTATGTACATTGTGTTTTTAGATATAAGGCTACTGCACACTTAACATACTACAAAAAAAGAACTCCACTGCCGTCTAGTCGATTCCAACTCATAGCCACCCTATCGGACAGAATAGAACTGCCCTATAGGGTTTCCAAGGAGAGCCTGGTGGATTTGAACTGCTGACCTTTTGGTTAGCAGCCAAGCTATTAACCACTGCGCTACCAGGGCTCTAATAGGCAACAACAGCAACAAAAAACCAAATCCGCTGCCGTTGACTTGATTCCAACTCATAGAGACCCAATAGGACAGAGCAGAACCGCACCATAGAGTATCCAAGGAGCACCTGGTAGACTGGAACTGCTGACCTTTTGGTTAGCAGCCATAGCACTTAACCACTATGCCACCAGGGTTTCCCATATAGTGTAAATATAACTTTCACATGCATTTGTATGACTCACTTTATTGTAATACTCACTTTATTGCAGTGGTCTGGAACCGAACCCACAGTATGTATCTCCAAGACATGTCTGTAGTGTTTTTTCTGGGTCTGTCAAACTCAGAGCTCTTCCCACCCCCACCCAGGGGTGTCATTTAATCTTACCTCCCTGGCCAGAATGATTGGTCCAAAGGACAGAGAGATGACCAAAGCTGGGCAGGCTCCTTTCTTGGAATTTAGATATATCGATGAAAGGAGAAAGAGGCGTTCTCTTTCTTTGAGATTATTAAACTGGGGTAACAGAAACCTGGATCTACCCCACTAGGACGTGAAGCCATCAGTGGTAGGAATGAAGTCGACGTAGAAAAAGGAAGATTATAGGTAGAGGCGGGGGAGGGTCCTATGGGAACTGAGTGTTCAATTTCACTCCTCAATGTCCTAGAAACTGTCCCTGGCCAGCAGCTCCTCTACTGATCCAGTCAGTGGCCCTGGTATTCTTCCAACAACCACCGTCCTTAGCTTAACTATTCTGAACTGGGTTTCTTTTACTTGGAATCTACAGAATCCTGGACAGAAAAGTATAAAAAGGAGTATAAATGAAGAAGGAAACAAAACAAAACATGTACAACTTAAAAGAAACCAAAAGAGGCTTTGTAGCAAAGGATAGAAGGTTTTAGAAAAAAAAGTTTCTGGCATCCACCCACACACAACAACAAAACTCCAAACCATAACAAAACCAAACTCTATTTCTCTTCAGAAATAAAACGTTTTATATTATAGGTTGCTACAAGTCGGAATCGACTCGATGGCAATGGGTTTGGTTTTGGTTTTATAGGTGAAGCCTTTTACTTGAAATGGTAGATCTATCTGCTACGCTGTACAGCAATTATGACCAAAATGTCTCAGCTAAATCCTTGCAAATTAAGCCAATAACAATAATAAAGCTGTATTCCTAGCAAATGCTTCACAGCTCTCAGCTTCTATGGTTTTGTTTCTTTGTTGCATCTTTCTCTACATCCTACTTAAAAGCAGAATACAGTAGTTACAATCTATGGAGAGGCACTGTGGTTTCGCCATAGATTCAGAAAAAAACCCCCAAGATTTCAATCAGGGTCAGCCAGTGAGAAGCTGTGTAACCTGCGGAACTTACTTTTCATTTCCTCATCTGTAACATGGGGTGGATAACGGTATGTATCTCACAGAGTTGTTGTGAGAATTCAATGAGTTAATACAGGTAAAGCGCTCACAATAGTGCTGGGCATATAGAAAATTCCCAGTAAGTATTAGGAAGCCTACTAGGAGCCAAATAAACGTCCCGCAACTTGTCTCGGCTGTATGGTCAGTCCTCCAACTGCTAAAGATACTGCTTAAGATACTGCTCCAAGTCTTCCTTTACTAGCCTCATTCTTCCAGTGTCTAGAATAATAAGTTTCCTTATGCTCACATCGCATTCTGTGCATTTCTCTACTATAATCAGTATTTTCTGGTTATATGACTGTCTCCTCCACTGGAATGAGTTTCTTGATGACAGAAGTATTCCCAGATGTATCTCTCATCAAGGCATCCCCAGTCAACAGAGAACCTGGTACACTGTAGATATTTAATAAGTATTTTATAGGGTGAATAAAAATGCATAAGCCATAGTCTGTGCAGATTAACAAGGTTTGAGGAACACCCCAGGCTGCCGAAAACATTTCCCCTGCCTAACTTTAGTGGTCCTACAAATTCCTATCATTAGACTCACTCTTCTGGGTTAAGACACTGCTTCCAGGAGATCCTGGTTAAATATACAAGTTGACTAAGAAAAAGTAAACCAATTAGCACTCAGGAACAGTTTTTCTTAATCTTAGTAGAATGACAGAATCAACTGTGGAGCTTTTTCAAAATAAAGTACAATCCCTAGAGTTCTGATTCTTTTTCTTGCCTACAGTGCTGGTGAGGGCCTCCAGTACAAGGCTGGATAGAAATGGAGAGGGCATACAATCTTGTCTTGTTCTTGATCTTAAAGGAAAATGTTTTCAGTGTGGATATCATCTTTTTCAGGTTAAGGAAATTCTCTTCTATTTCTAGTTCTTTCTTTCATTTAGAAGATCCCTGGATTCTCTGTTTTGAGAGCTTGTTGAGGTGATCATGGTCTGTTTCTTTATGTGACTTGATATTGACTGTTGTCTCCGAGCCATCTGTAAGTTACTGTATTAGTTTATGCTTGCTTACTGTGTCATAGCTTCTTGCTTTGTTTTGTTTTGATATGCCCAGATGGGTTGCTTGAGTGAGCTAGCTTGATTATTTTCACCTTTGGAGCTCTGACGTCCTGTCCCTAGATGACTAGAGCTGTTATCAGGTGTATCAGTCTAAGAGTCCACTCACTCTTCTTGTATGAATTCAGCTCAGGTGTTCAGGTAGCTGATCATCAAGTATGGGGTACAGGCTCTGTCCTACAGTCTTAGAGGGGCAAGGGTGATTGGAGTATCTACCGGTATCTGATTGCAGCAGGGGGTCATGCTCTGAACAAGGCAGGGGGCTGAGAACCGACCCCCGAGTGTTTCTGAGGAAAGTGCGTCCCTGTTCCCTAGAGCGTGCAGGTGGGTGGGTTCTGCAGACAGACCATGGGCACCCAATCTTTTTTGGTTGTAAGGACTGGGAGGTACCAGTTATCCTTGGACCCCTGTCACAGGTGGCTAGGTGACTTGAGTGGAGCTACCAGTCCTTAGGCCCCTGATGTGGATAGGTGAGGACCCTGTTTAATAGGCGAAGCAACTCAAACATCAAACACCCACCTCTCCACCGAACAGCTGAAATGGTTGGAGTCTGCCAACAAGGGCCTATTCTCCTGAAACAGGCCCACACAGGTCACTGCAGAGGGGAAAGGTACTCAAAGTCCATGGACGGTTTATGCCTGGACAGGAGCCGCTTCTGTCCTGAGCTCCTCCAGTTAGTGGAGCTGGCAAATTATCTTTTCCTCCAATTGCAAATTTTCTCCTTCTCCAAGGCCGGGAGGATGGCTCCAGGCGCTCAACAGTGCCTATCTCAGGCCCAGGGAATTCAGCTGCTGAAGCCAGCTTGGGGGTGGGCGCGCGCATTAAAATAATATGCAAGTACTTAGCTTTTGCCGAGAGCGCCGTTCTTCTCAGGTTCAGGAGGTGTGAGTAGGCTGTGTGGCTGGCTGCTTCTCCCTGAGGAAACTGTAGCCGAATGATAGTACCAGCCTGCCGCCGTGGCTCTGGGAATGGTATCTGAGGGCTCCCCACAATTCAGGTCCAGTAACTCCTCTCCGCTTCTGAACGTTTCTTCCTCCCCCCTGCCCCTCTGTTCGTTTTCTAAGCTTGCCTTTGATGCTCAGGGCTCCTAGCTTGTAACAAATATACTTGTTTCATTTGTTTTTTCGGGTCTTTCTTGTAAAGCGGGCTTGCTGAAAGCATGTCTATTCCGCCATCTTGGCTCCGCCACCTAGTTCTTTCTTTTTTAATCATGAATGGATGCTAAATTTTATAAAATACCTTTTCTGCATCCAATATGACGAGCATACACTTTTTCTCCTTTAATCTTGTTTATGTGGTAAATTATAATAAAAATTTTTGTATGTTAACCCGTTTCTGCGTGGCTTAGCTAAGTCCACTTTGCCATGATGGCTTATTCTTTTTATGTATTTCTACATTTGACTTTTTAACATTTTGTTTAGAATTATTGCCTGTATGTTAAATTGGCCTATAATATCCTTTCTCACACTATTCTCAGGTTTTGGTATCATGGTTATGATAGCTTCATGTGATAAGCTGGGGCATAGTCCCTCTTTTTCTATATTCTGGAGCAGTTGTGTAAGAAACACTGACTTGTTGCTTGAATGTTAGGTAAATCTCTTAGTAAAAACTGGCATTAAACCAGTTGCCGACTCAGATTTCAGCTCACTGGGATTCCATGTGTGAGAGCAGAACTGTGCTCCATAGGGTTTTTAATGGCTGATTTTTTCAAAAGTAGATCACCAGGCCTTTCTCCCAAGGTGCCTCTAGGTAGACTCGAACTCCAATCCCCAAATTAGCTAGCCTTATTGTCATATGTCTAAGTCAATTAACTCATCCTCACCTGCAGAGGTACCACTAACTAGATTATCTCAGAACCCTGGGAGCATATGGTAATAACATAGTCCACTAGTGTAAGTCACAACTCCGGTGTTGACAGACTACTTTTCCTCAAAGGAAAAGCACTTTCCCAATCATTATCTAGAAGTCAACAATGGTGACTTCCCAATGCACTGAAGGTACTTTGGATATTCAGGACAACCTCTTCCATAATAAGAACAACAAAAAATATTTGTATGGCATGTAACAGTTCACAAACCATGTTCATATATATTCCATCTCATTTGACTATCACAGAACTCTGAAAGAAGGCAGAGCAGATATTACTGGCTTTATTTTGTACATGAAGAAACCAAAATTTGGAGGTTAAATGATAGTTACACAGCTAGCAAGTGGCATAAATAGGACTAGAACTTGGATCTCCAGGCCAGTACTTTTCCACTGTCCTTCACTGCTAAAGACAGGATAATGTATGAATTTTCTTAACAGAATAATGGTTTCTCAAATGTCTCATCCTTGAACCCATTAGTTTTGCTATTTATTTTGCTATAACTTGACCAAAAGTACAAGAATTATCATCAATCCTGTACATGTATATTACAGGGTCCCATAAAATATAACTAAGACAAATAATTCTAAACAGTATACTTCTGTTGTCGTTGCAAGTAGCCTAAAGGTGTGATTGCCCCAGATGCTCTAATGTCCCCAGGAACCACAGCATGAGAACTCACTGCCTGCCCTCCTCCCAAGACCATCAGGACCAATTCCATCTCACCTGCCAACAGGCCTAGCCTTTCTTGTCATCCTTTATAGTTAATTCTTACCCCTATAAAACAAAACAAAACCCATTGCCGTCGAGTCAATTCCGACTCATAGTGACCCTACAGGACAGAGTAGAACTGCCCCATAGGGTTTCCAAGGAGCATCTGGTGGATTCAAACTGCCGACCTTTTTTGGTTAGCAGCCGATCTCTTAACCACTATGCCACCAGGGTTTCCTTCTTACCCCTAGTTCTGTTTATTTCCCTAATCTGACCTAACCACTCCTCCTCCTCTCCTTAAACCCCTCAACTACCCTACAACTCCATCTTTGTGATCAGAAAACTCCCACATATCTTCAAACTCTTCTCTGAATGGAAATTTCTCCTTACCTCCTTCTTTGCTGATCCTTCAGGGCACTGCTCTTTCTCCAGTACTTTCTCAATTTATCATCACACACTCCACTTACATCAGGGTTAGGGGATAATTCTACTATTTCTTTGGTCTTTATTTCCATCTCCAGAATATTATTCTCCTTAAGCCCTACTTTTCTGAGGCTCCTGACATCCAGCAATAACACCACCCACCTTTTACTATTATCTAGAGATCTCCTAGTCACTGATCTGCATTCACTCATACTAACCATTTTCCACATCTCTGACATCCAGAGATGATCCAATCAAAACCAATCCTCGGGCTGCTCTCCTCATCAATGACCTTGTTTACTCCACTTAATCCATCGTTCCTATTACTACACCATGGATCTTATCACCATCAGAAGAAACACAGCTATCATCAATTGAATATCTCATTCTTCGAACATATATTCTTACCTGTCAAGCTTTTTTTTTTTTTAACCTAATACATCTGTTTCAACAGGTTTTTAACTTTGTTGAGACCTCCATCTGTTAACCCCATCATTCTTTTTTCACCAGCACCCTTCCTCTCCTCAAATCCCTTCATGTCAGCATTCATCTTTATCATGATTCTTTTATCAAGGTGTGTAATTCCTTGTCCCTCCCTCTTTGCCCATGTCTATCAAAACCCCAAACAAATATGAACCTATTTCATCAGCCTTCTCCGTGCTCACACCTAAGGAGCTAAACACTGGCGGAGAAAAAAAATCACACAATTAGACATGCTGTTTTCAATTTAAGTTCATGCCCTCCAACTTCAAATAGGTGTTCAACACTGTTTAGTACCTGCACTGTCTTCCTTTATCAAAGCTAGCTCTTGCCGTCTGAAATCTCTATTCCGTGCCTACTCCTCTTTCCTTAAACTTCCTAATCTTCTATCCATTCTCCTCATTAATAGCTAACAGCCTTGCCTCATTAAGCCATTAGACTGGAACTCCTCATTCTTCCAACTACAAATCAATAAAACTTCCTGGATCTGCACCCATCTTCTGGTCTAGAATGAGGTTATTCTATGTCCTCCACTCCGCTGGAGGATTCCTTCTAATGGTCCAACTTACTTCTGATTATAAGTCTAGAAGTTGTCAACTTTCTGCTTTCCACCAACAAATTTAACCATATCCACATCCATCTTCTTCCAGAATGTTACACTGGAAGAATGTACCATTTTCATTTAATCCTTAAACCTATGCTCTGGATTCTATCCAAATTTGCTTCCCCGGGGTCTTCACTCTATCAATTCTCTCTCTCTCTCTCCTGTGCGTTGTTGTTGTTAGGTACCGTCGAGTAGGATCTCACTCATAGTGACCCTGTGTATCACAGAACAAAACACTGCCCAGTCCTGTGCCATCCTTACAATATTGTTATGCTTGAGCCCACTGTAGCAACCACTATGTCAATCCACCTCGTTGAGGGTCTTCCTCTTTTCCGCTGACCCTCTACCAAGCATGATGTTCTTATCCAGGGACTGATCCCTCCTGACAACATGTCCGAAGTATGTAAGACGCAGTCTTGCCGTCCCTGCTTCTAAGGAACATTCTGGTTGTATGTTTCCTAAGACAGATTTGTTCATTCTTTTGGCAGTCCATGGTATATTCAATATTCTTTGCCAACACCACAATTCCAAGGCATCAATTCTTCTTTGGTCTTCCTTAATCATTGTCCAGCTTTCACATGCATATGATGTCAGTGAAAGTACCACGGCTTGGATCAGGCGCACCTTAGTCTTCAAGGTGACATCTTTGCTTTTCAACACTTTAAAGAGGTCCTTTGTAACAGATTTGCCCAATGCAATGTGTCTTTTGATTTCTTGACTGCTGCTTCCATGGCTGTTGGTTGAGGATCCAAGTAAAATGAAATCCTTGACAACTTCAATCTTTTCTCCATTTATCATGATGTGGCTTACTGGTCCAGTCATGAGGATTTTTGTTTTCTTTACGTTGAGGTGTAATCCATACTTAAGGCTGTGGTCTTTGATCTTCATCAGTAAGTGATTCAAGTTCTCTTCACTTTCAGCAAGCAAGGTTCTGTCATCTGCATGACACAGGTTGTTAATGAGTCTTCCTCCAATCCTGATGCCCTGTTCTTCATCATTTAGTCCAGCTTCTCGGATTATTTGTTCAGCACATAGATTGACTAGGTGTGGTAATAGGACACAACCCTGATGCACACCTTTCCTGACTTGAAACCACTCAGTATCCCCTTGTTCTGTCCAAACAACTGCCTCTTGATCTATGTACAGGTTCCTCATGGGCACAATTAAGTTTTCTGGAATTCCCATTCTTTGCAAGGTTATCCATAATCTGTTATGATCCACACAGTCAAATTTCTTAGCATAGTCAATAAAACACAGGTAAACATCCTTCTGGTATTCTCTACTTTCAGCTAGGATCCATGTGACATCAGCAATGATACCCCTAATTCCACACCCTCTTCTGAATCTGGCCTGAATTTCTGGCGGTTCCCTGTCCATATACTGCTGCAGCCGCTTTTGAATGATCTTCAGCAAAATTTTGCTTGCATGGGGTATTAATGATATTGTTCGATGATTTCCGCCTTCGGTTGGATCACGTTTCTTGGGAATAGGCATAAATATGGATCTCTTCCAGTCAGCTGGCCAGGTAGCTGTCTTCCAAATTTCTGGGCATAGACGAGCAAGCACTTCCGGGGCTGCACCAGCTTGTTGAAACATCTTAATTGATACTCTGTCAATTCCTGGAGTCTTGTTTTTCACCAATGCCTTCAGTGCAGATTGGGCTTCTTCTTTCAGTACCATCGGTTCCTGATCATATGCTACCTCTTGAAATGGCTGAATATCGACTAATTCTTTTTGGTATAATGACTCTGTGTATTCCTTCCATCTTCTTTTGACGCTCCTGCGTCGTTTAATATTTTCCCCATAGAATCCTTCGCTATTGCAACTCAAGGCTTGAATTTTTTTCTTCGGTTCTTTCAGCTTGAGAAACACCGAGCGTGTTCTTCACTTTTGGTTTTCTATCTTCAGCTCTTTGCACATGTCATTATAATACTTCCTTTGTCTTCGTGAGCAGCCCTTTGAAATCTTCTGTTCAGTTCTTTTACTTCATCATTTCTTCCTTTTGCTTTAGCTACTCAACATTTGACAGCAAGTTTCAGAGTCTCCTCTGACATCCATCTTGGTCTTTTCTTTCTTTCCTGTCTTTTCAATGACCTCTTGCTTTCTTCATGTATAATGCCCTTAATGTCCCTCCACAACTCATCTGGTCTTCTGTCATTAGTGTTCAACGCATCAAATCTATTCTTGAGATGGTCTCTAAATTCAGGTGGGATATACTCAAGGTTGTATTTTGGCTCTCATGGACTTGCTCCAATTTTCTTCAGTTTCAGCTTGAACATGCATATGAGCAAATGATGGTCTGTTCCACAGGCTGCCCCTGGCCATTTTCTGACTGATGATATTGAGCTTTTCCATCAACTATTTCCACAGATGTAGTCCATCTGACTCCTGTGTACTCCACCTGGCAAGGTTCATGTGTAGAGTTGCCATTTATGTAGGTGAAAAAATGTATTTGCAATGAAGAAGTCATTGGTCTTGCAAAATTCTAGCATTTGATCTCTGGCATTGTTTCTATCACCAAGGCTATATTTTCCAACTACTGATCCTTCTTTTTTGTTTCCAACTTTTGCATTCCAATCAACAGTAATTACCAATGCATCCTGACTGCATGTTTGATCAATTTCAGATTGCAGAAGCTGATAAAAATCTTCAATTTCTTTATCTTTGGCCTTAGTGGCTACTGCATATATAATTAATATAAAAAAAACTCTTTCCACCTCTTCCTTCTTTGAGGTCTCTTTAAAGTGTTTTTTAAACTAAAAAAAAAGTTTTCCTTTGAACTCACGCTCTCTTCTCACTCTAAGAGTTGTTTATACTCACTCAGCCACTTCCTCAACTCACATTTATTCCTGATCCACTGTGATCAGCTTCTGCTCATCACTCAACTGAAATGGCACTTTTAGCAAGATCTCCAAAGGTCAAATTCAATGGATAGTTTTCAGTACTATTGTTAATTAAGCTCTTGGTTATCATTTCACAATGATGAATACAGAAGGCCTCCTTTCCTTTCTGTAACAACAGTCTCCTAACCACTCTGGCAATGTATGTTTCATCCCCCTTTAGTTTCCTAAATTGCCTCTGATGAAAGTATCAATAAGCAGTGAGAGGTTGGAAGGCAGGAAGCAGAAGGAAGAAAGTAAAACAAGAGACAAGGATAATCTGCTGGCCTGTGGAGAATCAAATGCTAACTGAAAGAATCGGACTTAAGTGAGCTTATACAGTCCACAAATCATCAAATCTAATTCTACAGGTGAATAAATGTGAATTTCTGTACAATCTGTGGTAAGAGGTCTAAGATCAGATAACCTGGACATTCATGCCACTAACCATGAAAGCTGAAATTTGGCAATTCTGTTGCTACCATTCTTTCCAATTTGCCCTACCTTTGCTTTTTTTTTTTTTTTTTTGCTTAGGTGACAAACGAGCTCTCCTTATCATACTCCTGATTTCACTGTGGGGTGTGTATGCAACTGCCCTACTGTCATCAGGTTTAATACCAAGTAGAAAGAATACTCAAAATTTACTAATGTCAGCTAGTGGTAAGTATAAAACATCTTTCTTTAAAAATATTAAAGTAAGAATTTAGTCCTTTAAGTACTCTGTGTATTATACATGGCAAAGTAAACTATTTATATATATGATTTATACATTTATCTAAAGTGCAAGTTTCTCTAAATGGAGACCCAGTCACTAGATCTAACTAAAGCCATTCCTGCATTATTTAATTCTTTAAGAATTTTCTTATAGCAGCATTAGGAAACAGCACTGTATATATTCAACACAATTTTGCTCTAGATTTCAGGAAGTCTAAGTGTTGTTTTAAACAATGATTTTCAGTGAAATGGGGAAATGACTTACTGTCATGTCCTCTTAACTTCCCTCTGAATTGAATTAGTGATCATCCCATTGGTTAACCCAACACCCAGAGAGGCTGTTAGGGAACCAGTTAATATTTCCAAGTGTCTTAGGCCCATGAGGAAGGTTACTTTGGGCAACCTTACTAATTTCTGGCATTAGACTCAAACAGGCAGTTAGGCAGCAGAAGGATATTCAAGCAAGCAGAAAGAAAAAAGGTCTACATTGTATATGTTATTTCAAACAAAGATACTCAGATAAATGCAAAGAATAGTCTAGTTAAACAAAAAAGAAAGAAAATGGTAAAGTAAAAAAAAAAAGGAGCTAGATATTAGAAAATAACCTTAAGTAAGAGGAAGAGGTTGTTGAGACAGCTTAGCAGAGACAAAAGGCACTGAAGAATAGAGTCATCCATATTCCCACACTGCAAGATAAGGCAGATAAAAAGCCAATTAAACTATGCACAGATTTTTAAAAAAATAATGTAGGAAAGATAACTTGGCTGGCTTTTCTGTCCATCAATGACAAATGATTTTTTTTCTTTAATTTTTTTTTTTTGCACAGACTATATGCTTGTAAAATGTTATTAACATTGTTCATCTCAAATTTATCTTCCTTCAATGAAGACACCATGGTCTCTTTTCTTTATCATGCTACTTATTCTATCATTGTCGTTGATATTAGTCTAAATAAATCAGCAATATAAAAGCCATATGAAAGACAGCTGCCTGAAAAGCTATGTAATAGTTTTTCACTGAATACTTTATACTCAGCAAAAGAATAACTGACACTATTCCCAAATTTGTATTATGTGCTACGGTTTTTAGCTTTTTTTTAATCTCCTTTCATAGGTATGGCTTAAATATACAACTAACAGTACACAGAGTGACAAATCTACAAGCACGTTTTATGTTTCAGACATCCGCTCTGCCATGGCAGGAAACAATACATCATGAACTTACCTTCCATGCAAAAATTTAGAGTGCTAATCATGCTTTGGTTTTCACTGATCATTGCGTTATTTCACAAAGGTTAATTAAATTGTAACAAAGAAACAACTATAAAAAGAATTTAGTATGTTAAAAGGAGCCTTTACCCCCTCAACTCTTTTAGATTGTCCATATTTCCCAGTTCAGAATGTTGGCTAAGATCATGCTGGCAAAGCTCAGTTCTGTAATACTGACAAAGGCAATTCTTGAAATGTATAGATTCTAATAAAAGCAGCACACCATCATCAAAAACTGTAAACTCGAAAATGATATGTTTTGCTATATAATACGACATCTATAAGATCTACGGACGACATTAAAAACAATCTTGCAATTCTGGTACAGTTGAAATTGTAAAATAATTTATGAAAATGTCCTACTTATAACAATAAATGCTTTAAGTTATTCATGCTATTAAATCAAAATAAGGAAGATTAGGTAGTTAACTAAAAATGAATATAATCGGAGATAAATACCTTTAGTTGATTGTTAAATGAGTCCATTTCTGATAGTTTAGATGCAGTTTCTTTTTCAAGAGCATCTAATTGTTCTTTAAGTCTTTGGCATAATTCTTCCTTTTCTAATGATTTTTTATGAAGTAAACTGATCCCTGAATCTGAAATACGAACAGACAATTTACATTTGGGGGATGTTCCCATGTGATTACCAGTAACTGACATTTACTCCCTGGTCAAACAGGCAAAACTTGAGAAAGAAAAAGCTGTACATGCACACTATGGACTAGCAGAAGAGAAAAAAAACTCAAGTGTTCACTCCCCCTTCCCAGATGATATCCTAGGAAGAACTTCATAGGCAAACTGTTTTAAGCAATGGTTTTATACATAGAAGACCAGGGTCTGAAATGAAGATCCACTTTGGGCAAGGCACTTCACCAATCTGATCCTTAATGGGCATCACAACACCACCTCATTAATACGAGACGATGGATACAAAGCCATTAGTAGAGAGTCCAGCCCATAGTAAGTACCCAATACCAGCTATTGTAATAGCCCTGGTGATGCAGCAGTTAAATGCTCAACTGCTAACCAAAAGGCTGGCAATTCAAACCCACCAGGCACTCCACAGGAGAAAGATGTGACAGTCTGCTTCCAAAAAGATTACAGCACTGGAAACCCTACCTCACAGTTTTACTCTGTCCTATAGGGTCACTATGAGTTGAACTGACTCAACAACCACAGGTTTGGGTTTTTTATTGTTATAATAGCTTTTTATTTATTCACAGCACTCCCAAGTATAAGGAAATATTCACAGCAAAGTCTCAATAAATACTACTACCCGGATTGTTCAGCAATATTTAGTTTAGGAGGTTAAAAAACAGAGGGCAGAGGTAGGCCACAATGGCGGAATAGTCACATGCTTCATGTTGTCCCTCTTAAGACACAGGCCCCCAAAAAACGAGTGAATCAGATATATATGACAACCTAGGAACCCTAAGCATCAAAAACAAAGCTGAAGAATCATACTGACAGAGAGACAATTCAAAAACAGCAGAAAATGAGAATTACGGATCGCCAAAGTCTTGTCATGAGAACCTGCACAGCACGGACATGCTGAGGCAAGCAGCCAGAGCCCACCCCACCTGGTACAGGTAAGCAGGACTGACTAAGCACGCACCTCCAGAGTCAACATGGAGTGATACCAGATGTGGGAAATTTAAGTCTACGAACCCAACCCCAGTGTCTCCTGCCAGAACGCCATCAGCCGAGGGGTACTCCCTCCCCCCTCACTCATCCTCCTCTCTGCTCTGTCATCAGTCCAGTGGCATTCAACACACCATGTCCCCTAAACTGGGAGCTCATGGCTCCAGTCTGGAGATGCCTGCCCCTTCACCCAGCCACTGGTACAGGGGATTCACAGGCTTGCAGCACCCTCCATGCCCTCTGATCACCCACATCACCACCTTGCTGGCCAAGGCAGCACAGCACATCCACACTGGGACAAGGTACGCAGCGTTCCCAGCTGGAGCCAACTTCACCTGCAGCAGCCAAGAAGGAGCTACAGACCTATAGCACTTGACACCGCTCCACCCCCTAAGCCAGTAGCTGTACGCCCGGTCCAAGGCGCCCACCCCTTTGCCCAGCCACTGGCACAGGGAGTCCATGGACTTGTAGCACCCTCCATAACCTTCACTCACCTGGACCAATGCCTTACTGGCCAAGCCGGCACAGCATGTCCACATTGGGACAAGGCATGCAGTGTTCCTGGGTGTAGCCCACTTCACCTGCAGCAGCCAAGAGGGAGCTACAGATCTGTGGCATTCGACACTGCCCATTCCCTAAGCCAGTAGCTCTCGGCCCAGTCTGTGGCATCTGCTCCTTTGACCAGCCACTGTCACAGGGAGTCCATAGACTTGCAGTGCACTCCATCCCCCCAGATCACCTGCACCAGTGCCTTGCTGGTCAAGCTGGCACAGCACGGCCACATTGGCACAAAGTGGGCAGGGTTCCCCACCAAAGCCTACTTCACCTGCAGCAGCCAAGCGGGAGCTGCAGACCTGTGGCATTCACCACTGCCCCGCACCCTAAGAAGGCAGCTCAACCACCTGAGGGCTTGTAGTACCACCCACTCCATCTAGCTGTCCAAGATGGCAGCCTGAGGCCCAGTACTGCCCTCCAATTCTTCCAGCCAACAGCACCAGGCGCCCGAGGACTGGCTGTACAAACCCCCCATGATGCGCTCCAGTGGACAAGGACACACCCTCCAACCAGGCACCCACGGGTAGCTGACAGACCTGTGTTGCCCCCCGCATTGTGCCCCACTGCAACCAGAGACTTGTGCCTACTCTGAACACACCCACGCAGCCCTGCCCACTCAGGACTATAGGTGAGAGTCTCCGCACCACACACCTGGTGACCGATGACCCAGGCACCTTTGACCCAACCATCTGGCAAGTGGAGGAGCACACACACAACACCCAACCAATGACCAGGAGAACACCCCCTGCACCTATGGCCCGGTGACCAGCAAGACAGTGTATAACCTCACCAAAACACCATATCCTCAGCAGCTCGCAAGAACAGCAAACAGGAACCCATGCTCATATACCTAGCAGCTGCTCAGCCCACCAATGTGGCCAGATTAGCAACCAGATTAGCACACGTGCCCAGCCTACTCAGATATATCAAAACAAAACAAAAACTCAGGATGCAGTAAGCAAACAGACAATAAATAAATAAATATAAAAGTTTCTTGATGCCTTGGAGACAACAGTCAATATCAAATCACGTAACATGGCTCCAGCAAAAGAGCAAAATAAAGAACCAGAAAACCTTCTGGAGGAAGATAGGGCAATGGAACTACCTGATAAAGAATTCAAAAGACTAATACATAAAGCTCTCCAAGAGATCAAGAAAGAGATCAGGGAAAACATAGAAAAAACCAAGGAAAACAGACAAAGCAATAGAAGAATTCAGGAAAACACCACCAAACAAACCAATAGAATAAATAGGCTACTAGAAATCATACAAAAAGAGCAACTAGAAATCCAAAAGATTAACAATAATATTTCAGAATTAGACAATTCAACAGAAGGACACAGGAGCAGAAATGAGACAATGGAAGACAGAATTAGTGAGACTGAAGACAAATCTCTTGACACCAATTTGAAGAAAAATCAGAAAAAAGAATGAAAAAAGCCTAAGAATTAGTGGGACACTACTAAGAGGAAAAACTTATGTGTGACTGGAGCTCCAGATTGGGGGTTGGGGTGCAATAGTAGAAAACACAGAGAGAATTGTTGAAGATTTGCTGGCAGAAAACTTCCCTAATATGAAAGATGAGAACATAACCATCCAAACTCAATGGACCCCATAGATGAGAGACCCCAAAAGAATGTCACCAAGATATATCACAATCAAACTTGCCAAAACCAAAGACAAAGAAAGAATCCTGAGAGCAGCTATGGAAAAATGAAAAGGAGGACCAATAAGACTAAATTTTGATTACTCAGCAGTAACTATGCAGGCAAGAAGGCAATGAGAAGACATATATAAAACCTTGAAAGAAAAAAAACTGCCAAGCAAGAATAATACATCCTGCAAAACTCTTCCTCAAATATGATGGTGAAATTAAGACATTTGCAGATAAACAGAAATTAGGGGCTTTGTAAAAACCAAACTTACAAGAAATATTAAAGGAAGTCCTTCAGTTAGAGAACCAACAACATGAGACAGCAACCACAGTGCAGGGCATGGGATAGCATCAGACAGGTACCAGCCTAGGTAAAGAACTCTCAATAATAAAACAAAGCTAAAAGGCTTAACCCCAGGGAAACAGAGCTGTCAATCTGTAAATGATGACAACGTCAAAATAATAAAAGGAGAACTAAATGGTATAGGTCTAGAACTTTAAAATGGAGAGCAAGCAAGGCAATATCAATAAAAGACTGGTTCAAACTTAGGAAGATAAGGATGAATTTCAAGGTAACCCAAAGAAAGTTAAAAATTAAAAAAAAAAATGGGCAAAGGATATGAACAGACACTTCACCAAAGAAGATAAGCAGCTAACAGAGATATGAGGAAATGTTCATGTTCGTTAGCCATTACAGAAATGCAAATCAAAACACAATGTGATACCATCTCACCCCAACAATACTGGCACTAGTCAAAAAAATAGGAAATAATAAATGTTGGAGAGGTTGCGAGGAGATTGGAACTCTTATGCATTACTGGTGGGAATGCAAAATGGTACACTATAGAAAACAATATGGTGCCTCCTTAAAAAGCTACGAATGAAATACCATAGGATCCAACAATCCTACTCTTAGGAATATACTAGAAAAATAAGAGCTGTCCTATGAATAGACATATGCACATCTCTGTTCACTGTAGCACTATTTACGATAGCCTAAAGATAGAAACAACCTGATTGCCCATCAACAGATGAATGAATAAACCATGGTACATACACACAATGGAATAATATGCAATGATAAAGAACAACAATGAATCCATGAAACATCTCACAACACTGATGAATCTGGAGGGCATTATGCTGACTGAAATAAGCCAATCACAAAAAGACAAACACTGTATGAGACAACTATTACAAAAACTCAAGAAAAGCTTATACAGAAAAAAGCATTCTGTGATGGTTACAAAGGTGGGAACAGACAGGGAGGGAAAATCACCAACTATACAGTAGACAAGTGTCAACGTTGGTGAAAGGGAAGACAACACACAACACAGGGGGAGTCAACAAAACAACCAAGGTAAAGTAACAAGTTTACTAGACACATCCAAACACCTTGAAGGACTGAGTTGCTGGGGCTAGGGGCTGGGGATCATAGTCTTGGGGGTCATTTAGGTCAACTGAAAAAACACAGTTCATAAAAAAAAGTTCTACAACCTACTTTGGTGAGTAGCATCTGGGGGTCTTAAAAGCTTGTGAGATGATGGCGGAGTAGTCAGACACTTCCGGTGATCCCTCTTACAACAAAGACCCAAATAAACAAGTGAAGTGATTATACATATGACAAGGTAGGCGCCCTGAACATCAAAGGCAAAGTTAGGAAATCAGACTGAGTGATACGTGGAGGGAGAGACAGTTCAGAAGCAAGGAGTTGCCTGACCTTACTCAGCGGGAACCGGCGCCCCTCAGGCACGATACCCTGCTGTAACCGTGGCAGGGCTGGCCGTAGTATTTGGGACATGGTTTCCTGAGGGAGAGATAGTGAGCTGCACAGTCTACTCATGCCTCTGGAGTCAGAGAAGAACAGCACTCTCAGCAAAAGCTAAGTACTTGCATCTAATTTATCGTGCCCCCAGCCCCCAAGCTGGCTTCAGTGGTTTTTGATTTCCCTGGGCCTGAGATAGGTCCTGCTGCACACACTAAACTGTTCTCCTGGCCTCTGAGAAGGAATAAATTAACAATCAGGGGAAAAGATAATCTGCCGGCTCCCCTAAACTGGGAACTCAGGGCAGAAGTGGCTCCTGTCCAAGCACAATGGTCCGTGGACTCTGAATACCTTTCACCCCTGTATGGAACTGTGTGGGCCCATTTCAGGAGCTTAGGCCCTTGTTGGCAGACTTCAACAGTGTAAGTGCCTGAGATCTGGCTTTAATTGTTTCAGCTGTGTGGTGAAGAGGCAGGTATTTTTTTTTTTTATTGTGCTTTAAGTTAAAGTTTACAAATCAAGTCAGTCTCTCACACAAAAACTTATATACACCTTGCTACACACTCTCAATTACTCTCCCCCTAATGAGACAGCCCGCTCCCTCCCTCCACTCTCTCTTTTCCTGTCTATTTCTCCAGATTCCAACCCCCTCTACCCTCTCATTTCCCCTCCAGGCAGGAGATGCCAACATAGTCTCAAGTGTCCACCTGATCCAAGAAGCTCACCCCTCACCAGCATCCCGCTCCAACCCATTGTCCACTCCAATCCCTGTCTGAAGAGTTGGCTCTGGGCATGGTTCCTGTCCTGGGTCAATAGAAGGTCTAGGGGCCGTGACCACTGGGGTCCTTCTAGTCTCAGTCAGACCATTAAGTCTGATCTTATAAGAATTTGGTGTCTGCATCCCACTGCTCTTCTGCTCCCTCAGGGTTCTCTGTTGTGTCCCCTGGCAGAGCAGTCATCGGTTGTAGCCAGGCACCATCTAGCTCCTCTGGACTCTGGCTGATGCAGTCTCTGGTTTATGCGCCCCTTTCTGTCTCTTGGGCTCGTAATTACCTTGTGTCCTTGGTGTTCTTCATTCTCCTTTGATCCAGGTGGGCTGAGACCAATTGATGCATCTTAGATGGCCGCTTGCTAGCGTTTAAGACCCCAGATGGATAGGTGGGTTTTTGACATTTGACACTGCTTTGCCTATTAAACAGGGTCCTCACCTACCCACATCAGGGGCCTGAGGACTGGTGGCTCTACCCACATCACCTAGCCACCTGGGGCAGTGGTTTACGGATAAGTGGTGCCTTCCAGTCCTTACAACCAAAAGCACTGGGTGCCCATGTTCTAGCTACAGAATCCACCTACCTGTACACTCTAGGGAATAGGGACGTGGTTTCCTCACAGACACTCGGAGGATGGTTGTCAGCCCTGCCTTGCTCAGAGCATGACCCCCTGCTACAACCAGACACCTGTGCCTACACCAATCACCCCTGCCCCTCTAAGACTGTATGACAGCGCCTGTACCCCACACACCAGACACCTGAGCTAAATCCATACAAGAAAAGTGAATGGACTGCTAGGCTCATATACCTGGTAACAGCTCTAGCCATTCGGCGACAGGATGTTAGAGCTTCAAAGGCACAAATAATCAAGCTTGCTTATTCAAGCAGCATATCTGAGCATACCAAAAGAAAATAAAGCAAGAAGCTAGGATACAATAAGCAAACATAAGATAAATAAATACAGTAACTTATAGATTTTTTTATAGATGGCTTAGAGACAACAGTCAGTATCAAATCACATAAAGAAGCAGACCATGAACATTCTGCATCCCACCTTGGGGAGAGGCGTCTGGGGTGCTCAACGCTAGCAAGCAGCCATCTAAGATGCATCAATTGGTCTCAGCCCACCTGGATCAAAGGAGAATGAAGAACACCAAGGACACAAGGTAATTACGAGCCCAAGAGACAGAAAGGGGCGCATAAACCAGAGACTACATCATCCTGAGACCAGAAGAGCTAGATGGTGCCTGGCTACAACTGATGACTGCCCTGACAGGGAACACAACGGAGAACCCCTGAGGGAGCAGAAGAGCAGTGGGATGCAGACACCAAATTCTCATAAGACCAGACTTAATGGTCTGACTGAGACTAGAAGGACCCCAGTGGTCACGGCCCCTAGACCTTCTATTGACCCAGGACAGGAACCATGCCCAGAGCCAACTCTTCAGACAGGGATTGGAGTGGACAATGGGTTGGAGCGGGATGCTGGTGAGGAGTGAGCTTCTTGGATCAGGTGGACACTTGAGACTATGTTGGCATCTCCTGCCTGGAGGGGAGATGAGAGGGTAGAGGGGGTTGGAAGCTGGCGAAATGGACAGGAAAAGAGAGAGTGGAGGGAGAGAGCGGACTGTCTTATTAGGCGGAGAGCAATTGGGAGTATGTAGCAAGGTGTATATAAGTTTTTGTGTGAGAGACTGACTTGATTTGTAAACTTTAACTTAAAGCACAATAAAAATTAAAAAAAAAAAGAAGCAGACCATGATTGCTTCAACAAGCTCTCAAAAAAAAAAAAGAATCAAGGTATCTTCCGGACAAAGAGGTACTCCTGGAATTACCAGAGGTAGAATACAAAAGATTAATATATAGAACTCTTCAAGACAACAGGAACAAGATCAGGCAAAATGCGGAATAAGCCAAGGAATGCACAGAAAAAGCAGTTGAGGAAATTAAGATGGTTATTCAAGAGCATAATGTAAAATTGAATAGGCTGCAAAAATCCATAGAGAGACAGCCAATCAGAAATGGAGGAGATTAACGAGAAAATTTCAGAATTAGAAAACTCAACAGAAAGTCAAAGGAGCAGAATTGAGGAACTGCAAGGCAGAATTAGTGAGAATGAAGATAAAGCACTTGGCACCAATATATTTGAAGAAAAATCAGACAAAAGAATTTTAAAAAATGAAGAAACTTAAGAATCATGTGCAACTCTATCAAGAGAAATAACCTACAAGTGATTGGAGTACAGAACAGGGAGGGATAACAGAAAATACAGAAAGAATTATTGAAGATTTATTGGCAGAAAACTTCCCTGATATCCTGAAAGATGAGAAGATATCTATCGAAGATGCTCATCAAACCCCACATAAGGTAGATGTTAAAAGAAAGTCACAAGATATATTATAATCAAACCTGCCAAAAGCAAAGATAAAGAATTTTAAGAGTGGCTAGGAATAAATGAAAATGACAAAGGAGAGCCAGTAAGAATAAGCTCGGACTACTCGGCAGAAACCATGCAGACAAGAAGACAATGGGATGGCATATATAAAGCACTGAAGGAAAAAAACTGCCAGCCAAGAATCATATATCCAGCAAAACTGTCTCTCAAATATGAAGGCGAAATTAGGACATTTCCAGATAAACAGAAGTTTAGGGAATTTGCAAAAGCCAAACCAAAGCTACAAGAAATACTAAAGAGAGTTCTCTGGTTAGACAATCTTATCAGATATCAACTCAAGACTAGAACACAGGACAGAGCAACCAGGTATCAACCCAGACAGGGAAATCACAAAAATAAATCAAGATTAAAAAACACTTAAAAGCTTGTGTGTGGCCATCTAAGATACATCTATTGGTCCCATCCCATCCAGAACAAAGGAGAATGAAGAAAGTCAAAGACACAAGGAAAGTATTAGCCCAAAAGACTAAGGGACCACATGAACCACAGCCTTCACCAGCCTGAGCCCAGAAGAACTAGACGGTGCCCAGTTAGCATCACTGACTGCTCTGAGTGGGATCACAATAGAGAGTCCCAGAGCAGGATAAAAATACAGAACAAAATTCAAATTCACAAAAAAAGATCACACTCAGTGGTCTGACAGAGACTGGAGGAACCCTTGAGACTATGGCCCCTGGACACTCTGCTAGCTCAGAACTGAAACCACTCCTGAAGTCCACTTTTCAGACAAGGATTAGACAGGCCTGTAAGACATAACACATGTGAGGAATGTGCTTCTTAGTTCAATCAAATATATGAGAAACCATATGGGCAAATTCTGCCCAAAAGCAAGACGAGAAGCCAGAAGGAACAGGAAAACTGAACTAATGGGCATAGGGAACCTCAAGTGGAAAAGGTGATAGTGCTGTCACATTGTA
The DNA here is from genome assembly GCF_024166365.1 of Elephas maximus indicus. Classification (NCBI taxonomy): domain Eukaryota; kingdom Metazoa; phylum Chordata; class Mammalia; order Proboscidea; family Elephantidae; genus Elephas; species Elephas maximus. The sequence continues at coordinate 41,854,212 of NC_064830.1, forward strand.
GGAATTGCAACCAATGTCACAAAACAATACGTGCATAAATTTTTCAATGAGAAACTAACTTGAGCTGTAAATTTTCACCTAAAGCACAATAAAATTAGAAGGAAAAAAAAACCCTCAAAAAACCAAGGACTTTGTTTTGTATTATATTTTCTTACATATTTAGTCAGGGATGGAGAAACTAAATGGAAATATATGATACAGATTACATGACACTAAATTAAAACAGCAGTATTACTACCTATTTAAATACATATCTTTAAACTTTATGATGTTTTTAAAAATACAAAATTTAAATATGGAAGCACGTAGGGTTAAAAAAAAAAAAAAAAGTTCCCCTTCACTTCACCCCCAGTCTATTACCTTTATGCATTTATATTTAGATATGTACATATTCAACTTTTATTTTTATGCGGTTTTTATGGGATCATATTTTCTATACTACTTTGTAACTTGTTTTAAATTTAGGAACACATCTTATCAATCAAGACATACAGACCTAGCTCATTCTTCAAAACTGCTCCATGGCAGTCTATATTGTAGCTATTTCACACTTTATGTCACCATTCCCTTTCTGACTGACATTTAGGTTGTTTCTAATTTTTTACCATTACATAAAAATGCTGCAATATTTCTGCATATCCATTTTAATGCACATATACAAGTACTATATGAGTATTGTATAAGGTCACTATGAGTCAGAATAGACTCAACTGGCAACAGGTTAGAAAGTGAAAGAACTGTTCTGTAAGAGGACATGCACACTATAAATTTTAACAGAAACTTATTGAAAGCCCATCCTTCTCCCATTGATGTTAAATGCCAAGGTTTTTTTTTCCTAAATTGCCACTTACAGAGGGCTGTTCCTAGACTTTCCATTTTCTTTTCATTGTTCTGTGCTTCTATTCCTAATTAATAATACATTGTTTTAGGCACTATAGCTTCACATGCTTTGATATCTGGTAGGGCTAGTCTCCTCCTTTCACCAATATGATTATTTTTCAGACATCTTGTCTAATCTTGCAGTTTTCTCCTCAGGAAGAACTTGTAAATTATCTTGCCAAGTTTCATTTAAATAAATCTGAATAAAACTGAACATATGGATGAATTAGGAGATAACTGACCTCTGTATAGTATTGAGCTAGTTCATTTAGGATTGTAATATGTCTCTATTTATTCAGGAATCTTTTACGTCTATAAGTAAAGTTTTATAGGTGCATATTCCTTGTTTTTCATAACAATGAGAATGTTAATGTAAATGAGCTCCCTTTTCCATTATATTTCTAATTAACTATGTTTAATACATGGTAAAGTCACAGATTTTTATGTTAATTTTGTATCCAGGCAATTTGCTAAAATCTCCTATAATTCTAATAGTTTTCCAGTATTTCCACATATATTTAAACATTAAACATTGTGCTATGTACACTGTCAGGTAAAGAAGGACGAATAACGTATGGGCTGTATTCTTGAATAGTTCAGAGTCTAATTAAGTCAGGGAGACGGACAAAATTTTAACAGAAATAATTATTCATTTTTAGCATTCTCCAAAATGAACATACTAGTAATGGGTGTTTTAACCCTGAATTTAATTATGTATATAAGCACTCAGTTTTCCTCGGCTGCACAACGGGAATAACAACCACTACCTCACAGGGCTGTTGTAAAAATTAAAGGAAACAATGCGTGAAAACACCTAGCACAGTGCTTGGCACATGGCTGAGAATCTGAAATGTTAAGTGCTATGAAGAAGGGAATCTGAGATGCAGGGAGCTTTTCATATCCCAGACAAAAGCTTCCTATTTTGAACTGGACTATAGCAAAAGAATAAGAGCTGAAATGGGTAACATTCCACAAAGAAAGAGTAGTTCCATCAGGTCCCCCAACAACACATAGTCCACATTCCACTCACAATCTGAATAGTAACAACAGTGATGAGGATGATATGTTTTCTGCCACTGCACAGATCAGGAGGATTAGTTCATCCTGCCTGGAATTCCTACGGATGAAGCAGGTGCAAGGGAGACTAAGAAGAGACATGAACAGACTACATGGGTAGAAGGTGGTAAACATAGTAAGTTCACAAGGGTAAACTTTACTATTCTTGGTGTTTTTCTCATGAGAAGGGCACTTCATTAGCACAACATTCCCGGTTTCCTTCTACCCCTTCACTACTTGGTGAGCTACAGGAGAAGGACCTGGCATGCACAGCCTGGCACCTTCCTATCTCCTAAATTCTTGGGACTGAAATGCCCATTAGGAGCCTTCAGAATTCTGTTTTATTCACACATCCCAAGTTTTACAAGACAGTTCTAGTACTTGCAGATAAACCATACTCTCCAACACCAGCTTTATCAATAACGATGTGAAATTTTGGTTTCCCATATGTCCTGCTCCTTTGCCTTTATTTCTTAATTTGTTCAGAACTTCATCAAAGAAGGACACTATTACCTCCTAAACAGCCGACAGCACTAGTATGGAAAGACCAGCAAATACTCAACAGGAGACATTTAGGATATTTTAAATAGCCAGTTCTAACAGGACATCTGCAGATTTACTTTTAACTTTTTGTTTGCTACATTGTTACTGGCATGCTATCCAATGTAGAGATTCTCTTTTTCCAGTTTTCTGGTTGGGACTTGAGTCAAGAAAAATGTTACATCCCCACAAATTACCTTGGAATGTTTTGCCCCAGTGGTGTTGGCCAGCAAAGCTGGTAAAATCCACTGTCTGAACTACCGAGTTAGATGATCTAAAGGGTCTGGAAAGGGGTCAGCACTCTCTCGGGCAGGCCAGTGCTGTACGTGCCCACCCTAGCATCCCACAGGCTTGGCCCCAACAGGAAGGGCTCTACCAGAACAGGCTCTCTACAATTAGTGCAGAGTTCTGCCAAAATGCACATGCAGTCTTGGGGTAGGGCCAAATTTAGATATTACTTAATGACAGTCTAACATTTTATTTGGCTGACATTTGAATTACATAAATAAAAATATTATCAAAATAGAAAGGTATACCAGAACTTACTACTTATGCCATTGTGCTAAAATATGGGCCTAAAAATGCTGTACCATCTGTGATAATATTTTCATATTTTTAACTTCTAGGCAAAAAATGACACTGATGACAGAATACCCGTTTTTTAAAGTAACAGAATATGACTGACACAGTCACTCAGCAAAGAGTAAAAGAGGCAAAACAAACCTTAGAGACTTACCAGGCGTGTTATCAAGCTGCATGTTTTTAATTCTTTCATTTAATAACTGCTTCTCAGGTACCAAATACATAAGCTTATTTTGATATTCCTTATAAAAAGAAAAGGTAATACCTGATTAAATTCTGTAATGTTTACCAACATTCTTTGAAAACTTAAAAACATGACTTAATCACTCTTGAAACCTAGGAATGTTATATAACTGTAAAGGGCTTACAACTTATGCATAAACTAGAATGAAATTCCATATGACTAAAAATACAAATATTTACACATAACTCCATTTATGAAAGACTGGCTGAAACTAAAAGATGCTGAAAAGAGCTTCTGTAATTGGGTCACGTCTTGACAGATGTGAGGGGGGACAGGCACGGAGGTGCCTCTGGCCACACCACCTGCACTGAATGGTACATATAGATAGGCCATGACCCTCTATAACAAATGAGAGTATCCCAAAGGGGAACTAAAATGCAGGGATAGCTACCAAAGCAGGTTTAAATCAAGTAAGAAATGTTATTTGGCTTTTGTCTATCCTGCTGTGACAAAGTGAAGACTGATAACTGCCAGTCCATACAGTAAGAAAATTTGGGAAGGAAACTAGAGATGCAGAATGCTTCCAGAGTCCCTATTCTGCAAGCAATAATACTAAACCAGATCCTATTTCACAAGTAAAGAGCAAAATTACCAGGTCCTTGAGTGATATATTCAACATTCACGCCACAATTCTTAAAAGAATAACTTTCAGTCAAAATTTCCTAAAATTATTAGCAATGATCATATTTTAATATATAAGGATATACACATTTTATTAGAGTTAAAAATCAAAGTGATAAACTTGGCTTTACGTATAAATACTAAGCAGAAATTACCCCAGGGGGCAGAGGTTTAAGGGGTCAATATGTTTCCTGGTAGTATATACAAAATTGTGTTTGTTTGCATCCTTCTAGGAAGAAGTCCATCAGAGATTCAACAAGTTCACAACCCCGAAAGTGAAAAAGCAGTCTACTAGGCAGGGCTGTTAATAACTGCACGCATTTAAGTATATTCAGCAGCAAAGGACTAACCTGAAGTTCTTGTTGAAGTTGCCTGATTTCCATAATTTCCAGGTCACACTGTTTATCCAGAACTTCAAGTTCAGTCTTTTGTGTTTGCTTTCGGAGTCGGACATCTTGAAGTCGGCCTGAGATCTGCTGATGTTTGCTATTCTATCGTAAGATCATACACAGTAATATAAATGCCAACAGGAAATGTTTGTATCAGGAGAATAATATCTTTATTTAGCAACATTTTTAGAATGCACTGATCATTCATACTCAGTCTGAGGTAAATGTCTAAAATTAAGTAGAGTATATTTTAGTTATGTCTGTTAAACTCAATACAGTTATTGGCAGGAAATACAACCATTCTCAAAGCAAAAGCGCCTGTATGTTAGGATGAGAAGACACAAACATAATACCCTGAATATTTTTCTGAATTCAGCATTTACAAGGCATATGAAGGCATTAATTTATAATATCACTGAGCTGTAAGGGTGTCCAGAGGTGCTACGCAAGCATTTTGCAAAACCCTACAATAGTTGTGAAGAACTCTTTGGGAAAAGACTTTGCTATGGCGTCAGGCCCGTGGTACTCTAGGATGGTAACACAATGGTATGTCCTATTCAGATTCTTTAAGTCTTTTCACGTCGTATTTCAAACAAAATCTTTTAATGACTTGGCCCTCTGGAATCTGTTATGTAAAAATTGGTAAGTCTAGCAGCTAATATTAGCTAAGTACCACAGACTTAAAGAACTGGAAGGAATTTAGGTTGGCAGTTTTAAATCACTTTTCTTTTTAGCAGTAGAACACTTTTTTTCTCTCCTCAAACAAATCTTAGATAAAACCCCCAATAAAGTAGGTAAACATCAAGTTTCCCTGCTTTGAAACTGCAGGGGGGCCAGGGGGTTGGGAGAGAGTGCCGCCTGGGCTTCCCCTCTCCTGCCTTCTTGTTATCTTCCATCTTCCAGAGACCAGTTAGAAAATAAAATTACTGAGTGAGCGCAATCCTTTATTTTTCAGACAGCCAAATTTAAGCACGGATAAGAAAAATGTCTTGCCCAAGAGTACTCAGTGAATCAGCATCTGAACTGAAACTACAACTAAATTCTCAGCATTTTGAGCCCCTATCCTTTTTCAATTAACTATACTGGCCTGTCTGTTAAAAGCACATATGAAAATATGAATACTGAATTAAATGCACCATTTATTTATGAGATATTTTAAAAACAATGACATTTTCAACAGGTAACTCTGACTTCTCTCAGATAAATTTCACTTAAACTTTAGCCGTACCAGTGCTTCCAACTCAAGATGAAGACTCTTCTTTTTGGAGTTTAACCTGACAATTTCTTCCTGTTCTCTAGTTCTTTGATTGAGAAGCTCCTGTCGACGAATTCTCTCCCATTCTAAACGACGTTGTCGTTCAAGTTCTTGTTTTGCTGCCTAAAAATAACGAATTAAATTTTAAATTAAAAAATTTTCATCATTCAAAAACTGATGGAATAAAAAAGATGAAGGCTAGACAGTTTTCAGCACTTAATGGACTTCAGTGCTAGAGGGTAACTGGGCACACCTAGTTATCAATGGAGACCCTGGGTGATACAAACGTTAACCACTTGGCTTGATTAACCTCGGTGGGTGGGTCAAGACCACCCACAGGTGCCTGGGAAGAAAGGCCTGGAGATCTACTTCAGAAAAGTCAGCCACTGAAAACCCTATGGAGCACAGCTCTACTCTGACACATGTGGGGTTGCCATGAGCAGGAACTGACTGAATAGCATCTGGCAGTACTGGTGTTCATCAATGGAACTAAGTTAAAGATGTCCACAAAAGTGGATTCATTCATCGAGACTTTTTTATTGTTTCACTGGATCATCCTCTCGTTGCAGCTACTTTTTTTTTAATAAGCAAAAAGACGAAAGCACAAATATAAAACATTAATAAAAATAATTACATTTCTATTCTGGTATTAGGGAAGAAAAAAACTTCTATTTACATTATTTCAGTGCCACCATAACTTACTGTGCGTCACCCTGGTCCTCCTAGGGACCCCACACAACATTATTTATCCCAAAAACTTGTGCAAGACCTCCATCTTGATTCCTTTCTAGATCTCTGACTCCCCACTCTCATCTTTCTGCCTCTCCAATTCCTTGGCCTCTTATTCTGGGTCCTAGGCTTGCGTTCTTTATTTAATGATATGCTGGGACTGATCCCTCCTCTGGCTTACTAATGTTAATTCCTCACTCAGTTCAAATTTGCAATCAGTCTGCCTCTGACTGAGATATCACCTGAAAAGATGCTTTCTCTACTAGTTACCCACCTGAAAACCTCTCATGAGCAAGGACCCTTTGCCCTCCACCAAAGAAGATTTGGATTTGTACAGGATAAATAAGAATGGAATAACGGAGAGGAAAAAGCACAACAAAAATTCAAAAATAGTCATTTTTAATCAAATGAAATATAGTTACTTACTAAGTGTAATGGTTTTCTTAGAAAATAATCTAAAAATCACCTCTCGTCTTTCTATTTCTTTTTTCCTTTCTTCCTCCCGCTGTCTCTCCAGTTCCCTCTGTTTCTCCAGGCGTTTTTCTAGTTCAAGCTGTTTCTTCCATTCTTGTTCTTGCAGTTCTCTCTGTTTCCGTTCCCACTCTTCCTTTTCTTTCTGGGCTTTGCGCTCTGCCTCCCTCTGCTGCTGCTCCATCAAGGCTTGGCGTCGCTTTTCCAGTTCCATGTTTCCTCGCTCATAGTTGGCTTTCCACTTGTCCTCAAATGTAACTGAGGAAGAGACATTGTACACATTCTCACACATTAAGAAGCAATAATCTGGTCTCAACGTCCTCACGCCTTGTGTTCACCTGAGTGCAATTACTCTGCAGACACCTCTCTTAAGGATAATCTTAACTCAAAGGTAAATAGGAAAATATTTTTTTTTCTTTTTACCAATAAAAATACTTCTACAACTTTTTTCTCAGCATTTTCTTCAACAACAAGAGCTATGTGGCTATACATTTGTTTTATTTAATGTATTTCATTAACTTTTTAATATTTTAAAACATCTGCATATGCACTTTTTCAAGCAATATTTAAATCTATGATTAAAGCGAAAGAGGCAATCACAAAGTTTGCTTTAATGCTGCGACCTAAAGTGAGAGAAACAGTTTAACTTGGATGGCTACACTCAAGCCAACATACATTGTCTCTTCTTCCTTCATATTGTTCTTCATAATTCTGACTAACTTAATTTTATGGATGCCAATATCCATCTCATCCATCAAACAGTTTATCTGGCGTATCATAGAAAGTATTTTAAAATATGAGAATTTAAAAAGTTCATTTACATTTCAGGTAAAAGTTAAGAGAACTCACTATAAGTGTACAACTTAGACACTCAACGGTACCTGGTAATTTTTTCTGAGGTTCCTCTTCTTGTATTTTCTGATATGAAGGCAGAGTTCCATTAATGGAATCAAGTTGCTTTCCTCCTCTTGGAAAAAAAACAACAACCAAATTCAGCATCACACAGTCTGGGAATGTTTAGACTAGACCAGAGTCTGATTAAAGCAATGTGACATTTAGAGATATTTAAACACAGTATGGTCTGCAGTACAATGTACAGCAGATATGGGTTCTGAAGTCAGGCAGATCTGGATTCAAACAGGGTTCAGCTAATTCCTATTCTCGGCAAGTTTATCTGACTCTTATAATCAGCTTCCTTATCTATAAAATGATAAAAACACACCTACTTCTAACACATAGTCCTTTCCAGTGTAACTCATTAAATACTAAGATCGAATGGCAGTGTAAATATCTAACTCTAATCTAGAGCTAAGGCCTCAGGAAATGCCAAAGTTATAATCACGTCTGCCAAGTGATCAAAACCACACCTCTTCACCTCCAGAGATACTCACCTTAAGGATGGAGGCACAAGCTCAGGAGGTAAAGTGAGCGGAAGTGGCTGTCCAGCTTTGGCCATGTCAGTGAGGTGCATTGCCAGGATGAACTCTTCAGCTTTTAGCTGTCCATCACCATCAATGTCAGCCAGAGTCCTAGAGAATATTAAAAAATCCAGAACTTAAAAGAGAAAGAAAGCCTAACTGGAGTAAAACATTGTCAGAAGAGTTCAATATTTTATTTTTAAAATAAAAACGATGACAAAACAGCTGGGCTAACGAATTTTAGTGACATGTAAATAGCTACAGAAAAGTGAGTTAATTTTTACCCTCAATGTTTCATCCCAAGGTAGAAAGAAAAAGCTTTTGAAATAGAAAGGGAAATATCGTAGAGTCAATTCCAACTCATAGTGGCCCCACAGGACAGAGCGGAACTGCCCCACAAGATTTCCAAGGCACTGGGTTTTTCTGCGTACCAGAGCGGACTGTCACATCTTTCTCCCACAGAGCGACTGGTGGGTTTGAACCACCAATCTTTCAGTTAGCAGCTGAGCGCTTACCCACCTGTGCCACCAGGGCTCCCTGATTCTCCACAGAAGGTATTATATAAAAATAAGTAACAGTTTCACTTGTAAAATAATTAAATGCCAAATTCTCAAGAACAACATTTTGCAAAATTAAAATTGCTTTCAAGGTCACATTAACTTTCAAGTGGCTGCTTTTCTGGAGCATCTTTGAGTCACAAACTTTGATGGAAACTATATATTGGGAACCCTGGTGGCACAGTTAAGTGCTACGGCTGCTAACCAGAGGGTTGGCAGTTCGAATCCGCCAGGTGCTCCTTGGAAACCCTATGGGGCAGAATCGACTCGACGGCACTGGGTTTGGTTTTTGGTTTTTATATTGCCATAAGTCCAAATCAACTTTGGTGGCAATTACAACAACATGTCTTTCTTATAATAAATGACTTATAGTTAAAAATTATAATTAACCAACAAACTCACCAAATAGTAGCTAGCTGAGTTTGAGAAAGATTTGACTGAAGAAGGGCATTTCTAGCTTGAAAACCTGATTGAGTGGGAAAACCATAAAAAAAAGAAAATCCATTAGCCTTCTTTAAAGTCCATTCAAATCTAAATAGTTGTATCTACAAATTAACACTGCTGCTATCCCAGAAACTTTTTTTAATAGTATTTTTTAGAGCAGTTTTAATTTTTCAGAAAAATCAAGCAGCAGTACAGTGAGTTTCTACACATCCCCACCCCTCAACCACACGCGCGCACACACACACACACTCACACAGAGTTTCCCCTACTATTAACATCTTTTATTAGTGTGGTATACAATTGATGAACCAATATTGATACATTATTTTAAACTAAAGCCCTTAATTTACAACAGGGTTCACTGTTTGTGCTGTACAGTTCTATGGGTTCTGACAAATACATAATGTCATGTATCCACAATTACAGTATCATGCGGAAGAGTTTCACTGCCCTAAAAATCCCCTGTGCTCCACCTAGTCATCCCTCCCTCCCTCCGTCTCTCTGGAACCTGGAAGACCACTGATCTTTTTACTGTCTCTATAGTTTTGCTATTTCAAGAACGTCATGTAACTGGAAAACATAGTGTGCAGCTTTTTCAAACTGACTTCTTTCACTGAGCAATATGCATTTATGGTCCCTCCAAGTCTTTTTGTGGCTTGGTAGTGCATTTCTTTTTATCGCTCAACAATATTTCATTGAATGGATGTGCCACAGTTTGTTTATCCGTTTACCTACTAAAGGTCATCTGGCTTGCTTCCAAGTTTTGGCAATTAATGAATGGAGCTGCTATAAACTTCATTTGTAGGTTTTTGGGTACACGTAAGTTTTCAACTCATTTGGGTAAATACCTAGGAGCATGACTCGTGGATCAGAATTTGTAACATCCAAAAAATTTTGTGAGGTATACAGCGTCCAATAGTAATCAGAACCAACACAGTCCCTGCCCCAAGGAGGTTAAGATCCAGATTTAGTAGAACCAAGTGCTCCCACATGTCCTGTCAACAAGATAACAGTGCACAACAAGTGACAGACATGAAGGATCATGCCACCAGGCACACAGTGTTAGAGGCTAAGCTCTCGGGCCTTCTTATACCCCCGGTGCAATCTGAAGCACAGCTTCCAGAACATCTTCAGGTTTTCTCTTAGCTCTCTGATAGCTCCTTTGATTCTACTTTTCCTCTCCTAAATGCTATTACTCCCACATCTTTCCTGGGTACTCTCTCCCTGTTCCTACCCCTTTCTATGGCCTTAAATGGTACCTAGAGGCTGACGATTCCCAGATGCACAGCCCCTGCCCAAAACTTCAGGTTTCTATATTCAACTCAAAAATCTACTTAAATGTCTCACAGGCATCTCAAACCAAACACATCTAACACTCTTCTCTCTCTTAATTCCCATCCATGGTTCTCTTCCCAATTTTCACCCCAAACCCCTCCTCCCTCAGCCTTCCCTTCTTTATGCGTGACATCACTTTCACCCAGCTGCTCAGGCCAGAAACCAGGAAGTCACCCTTGATCTGTCCCTCGCCTGTACACCCATATGCAACATCAAGCCCTACAGTTCTACATCATTGCATGTCTGGGTGCTTCTCATCTTATCTGCCTCAATTTAATGTCATTTTCTCAGAAAGGCATTGCCTGCCCACCCAATCATTCAATATACTTCATGATTGTTTCCTTTATGGCTCATATCACAGTATATAATGTAACATTTAGCATTGCTGGGTGGTGCAAATGGTTAGGTGCTCGGCTGACAACCAAAAGGTTGCAGGTTCAAGTCCATCCAGAGATTTCTTGGAAGAAAGGCCTGCCAATCTACTGCCAAAAAAATCAATCATGGAAAACCCAATGGAGCACCTTCTGCACACATGGGGTTGCCACGAGTCAGAGTTGACTCAACAGCTACTCGGTTGTTTTAACGCAAAATTTATTTACCTGTTTATCTACTTTTGTGTTTCTCTCATCATGCTAATAATTTCTACTAAGACAAAAACCTTGACAGCTTTATTCACTAATGTATACTCAATGCCTGGCACAGAGACACTTAATAAATATTTACTAAAGAATAAATTTATAATCCAAAATTCCCCTCTATCTAAGGCGCGGTGGAGACTTACATGACAGCTGCTGATAATAACAGCTAACATTTATTGAGTGCTTACTATGTGTTACTGCTCAACTTCTGTTCTCTTTCTGTAACAGGTTCACGATCAGTAATGTCACTAGCAGGGTAACGATCACACAGAGGGCCCAGGAATATATTCCAGAGCAGAAAATCACTGTCTGCTTCAAGCAGCCCCTCTTGGTGAGCTAGTCTATGGCTTCCTGATCCATAAATGAATTCATACTGCTTCTCTAGAGATGCTGTCTAGCCAGTAAAGCAGGTGCAGCACCTCCTGCCCCAGGTGACTGAGCTGCTTAAGGAGAAGAGTAAGCTCCTCCTCTGGGTTCAGCCTGAGTCGTGGCCTGTTCACAACAACTCTGCACACAAGACTGTAGTCTGCCAACTCTTCCTCAGCAACAACTCCTACTACCAAGCCAGCACTAATGCAGCTAAACCCATGCTTCACCGAGCTTTGAGAACAGAAGACTTGACGATCAGATCTATATACACTACATAAAACAAACAAAATACTGTGTATTATAACGTGTAGTTGAATGTTTAAATTGCCTAACTTTTACTCCTTATCCATCCTATTTTCTCATCTGGCCATTTAATAGAAATTACATAAGGAAAAAACTGGAACGAGCTCAAAACCTTACCCAGCTAACTAATCCTCAGTAGATTTTACACAACAAGTGAGATTTGAGGAGGTCTTTTTTTGTGTGTGTTACAGGAGTCCTGGTGGCACAGTGGTTAACAACTTGGCTGCTAACCAAAAAGTTGGCAGTTCGAATCCACCAGGTGCTCCTTAGAAACCCTGTGGGGCAGTTCTACTCTGTCCTATACCGTTGCTATGAGTTGGAATGGACTTGACAGCAACAGGTTTGGTTTTTGGTTTTGTGTTAAAAGGAGTATTCTAATAAAGAGCAATAGAAGGCTACTTTGACCTGAATGGGGTTCAATAATTAATGTTTGAGATCTTGAACGAAGACGACTGAAAGTAGATCCTTTATCATTAAGCAAACAGAGTGAACAGGAGAAAGAAGAGATGGAATGTAAATGGTTAAGAGCCTACTGGTAGAGGACTTTAAATGTGTGCAGGCAAAGTGCGAATAATACAAAGGGCAACAGAGAGCCAGCAAAGCACCTAGTATAAGAAAAGCTCACTTGAGCATGCTATATTCTTGGTCTACCAATCCTGTGGATATCCTATTTCCTCTGCCTGGAATGCCAGTTCCTCCATTCTTTGCCTGGTAGTCTATTTACCCTCTAAGACCCAGCTCAAATGTCACCTCCTCTGGGAAACCTCCCTTACGTCCTCAGAGTTAGTCGCTTCCTCATTTGTATTAATCACAGCCCTTTCAAAGCACTAATCGATTACTGCGATTATATGAGCTATAACATGAACTCTTCAAAGGCACAGACCATGTCTTCCCCTTCTTTGCATTCCAGGGCCTAACAGAGTGCACAGAAAACATCTGGACTCCATAAATACTTGAGTTAGTGAATTAATCTAAATAAGTCAATAACTGAAGATTTAGGCAGAACAGGAGAGGAGGAACAAAAGAAAGAAAATTAGATCACTATCTGGTACATTCACTGAGCAAAGCATAAACATGTAAGTCCACACATATCTGGGGCTCATGCTTAAATTCAGAACACTGGGAATGACAACTCTTCTCAAAGAAAACCCTGCCCTTAACCTATATATAGCTTTAGCCCTGTAGGTCTCAGGAAAAAAAAAAAAAATTCTCTGAAAATAACACAACCACAACCTTCATACAACATGGCGCACATAAAAAATTATATTAGGGGATCATTTCCTCATAATTAAAGTTCCTGGGTAGCACAAGTGGTTTACATTCGGTTACTAACTCTAATACCAACTGAGATGTTTCAACAATTGGAAGCAGCACTGGAAGTGCTCATTTATCTATGCCAAGAAATTTAGAAGACAGCTACCTGGCCAACCGACTGGAAGAGATCCATATTTATGCCTATTCCCAAGAAAGGTGATCCAACTGAATGCAGAAATTATCTAACAATATCGTTAATATCACATACAAGCAAAATTTTGCTGAAGATCATTCAAAAGTGGCTGCAGCAGTATATTGACAGGGAACTGCCAGAAACTCAAGCTAGATTTGGCAGAGAACGTGGAACCAGGGATATCACTGCTGATGTCAGACAGATCCTGGCTGAAAGCAGAGAATACCAGAAAGGTGTTTACCTGTGTTTTATTGACTATGCTAAGGCATTTGACTGTGTGGATCATAACAAATTATGAATTACATTGCAAAGAATGGGAATTCTAAAACACTTAAGTGTGCTCATGAGAAATCTGTACATGGATCAAGAGGCAGCTGTTCAAACAGAACAAGGGGTACTGCATGGTTTAAAGTCAGGAAAGGTGTGCGTTAGGGTTGAATCCTTTCACCATACCTATTCAATCTACATGCTGAGCAAATAATCTGAGAAGCTAGATTATATGAAGAAAGAGACATCAAGATTGGAGGAAAACTCACTAACAACCTGTGTTATGCAGATGACACAACCTCGCTTGCTAAAACTGAAGAAGACTTGAAGCACTTACTGATGAAGATCAAAGACCACAGCCTTCAGTATGGATTACATCGCAACATAAGGAAAACGAAAATCCTCACAACTCGATCAATAAGCAACATCATGATGAATGGAGGAAAAATTGAGGTTGTCAAGGATTTCATTTTACTTGGATCCACAATCAACACCCGTGGAAGCAGCAGTCAAGAAATCAAACGATGCGTTGCATCGGGCAAATCGGCTGCAAAAGACCTCTTTAAAGTGTTGGAAAGCAAATATGTCACCTCGAAGACTAAGGTGCACCTGATCTAAGCTATGGTGTTTTCAATCACCTCATATGCATGCGAAAGCTGGACATGAATAAGGAAGATCGAAGAAATATTGACGCCTTTGAACTGTGGTGTTGAAGAATACTGAATATACCATGGAGTGCCAGAAGATAAATCTGTCTTGGAAGAAGTACAACCAGAATGCAAGGATGGCTAGGCTATGTCTCATATACACTGGACATGTTATCAGGAGGGATCAGTCACTGGAGAAGGACATCATGCTTGGTAAAGTGGAGGGTCAGTGAAAAAGAAGAAGACCCTAAACAAGATGAATTGACACAGTGGCTGCAACAATGGGCACAAGCACAGCAACAACGGTGAGGACGGTGCAGGAACAGGCAGTGTTTCGTTCTGTTGTGCATAGGGTCACTATGAGTTGGGATTGGCTCAACGGCACCTAACAACAACAACTTACCCTAAGGTTGGCAGTTTGAACCCACCAAGTGGTTGTCATGCAAGAAAGCCCTGGCAATCTGCTTCTATAAAGATTACAGCCAACAAAACCCTATGGAGCAGATCTACTCTGTAACACATGGGGTCGCCATGAGCTGGAATCAACTTGATGGCAATGGGTTAGGGTTCCCACTGTCCTTCATATCCTAACACAAAACCACCTTTGTTTATACTCTATGCTTATAGTACATATGTAAAATGTACTAATCTTAACTAACACCCATAACAAGATATAGAATGCTTGCAGCATATCATAAGGGTCTTCGCAGCAAAGGAACTACAAAACTAATTTCCATCACCATCAATTAGATCCTCCTTTTCATCAGCTTCATGTAAATGGATTAAATACTATGTGTTCTTTCATGCCTGGCTTCTTTTCAGTCAATACAGTATCTGTGAGATTCATCCATGCTGTTACATGTATCAGCGGTTCATTTGTTTTTCTTATTACTGTAAAGTATTTTCTTATATGAATATACAATTTATTATCCATCCTCCTGTTGATGGATATTTAGGTTGTTTCTATTTTTTGGCTGTTTTGAATGAATTTGCCATGAACATTTCTGTACGTGCCTTTTTAAACCACTTTTGTTAATCTGAAAAAGAAACTTCTTCAATGCAATGATTTTTTCAAACAGTGGTAATTGTGACTTTACATTAGTCTCAAGTGTGTTTTAATACAATATTTCACAGATTCTAAGATGCCATCAATTATGGCACACTATTATTGTATAAAACACTAAGAAAGAAAAAAAACACTGCCAATAAAACTATGATACAGGGCTAAGACACCGAAGACTGCAACACACATCTCAATTTCAGAGATACGAAAATGTTTTTAAGTATGACTTAAAAATATACCTTGTTTCACATAATTTGATTAAAATGTTACAGAACATTTTAGTTACTATGTAATATTTGATACCTACAAAATACCATACATATAATGTATATGTAAGATATGGAGTGTAATAATAAAATAGTCACCATGAACCCAAACCCCCCTAAGAACTAGATCATTACTAATGCCTTGCAGTTAATCTGTGTGCCGACTTTATCTCAGTGCCTTTCCCAGAGCTCTGTGTGCATAATTACCTAGCTCAAAAAATTTTTTTCATCACATAATCACGCATCGTTAAAATACTGTACATTTCTGTGCATCAATCAATTCCAAAAGACTTATTCTCCCTTGTCCCACTTCACAACTAGGGTCCTCATACTCCTGTTTCACAGACTACGTTTCATTTTCCAAACATGGCTGCACTCTTTGCTCTAGAATATCTTCTCTGTTCCCGCCAATGCCCTCGCCTTCAATCTCTATCTGTTCAAATCCAACTCTTTCATGATGGTGCTTAAATGTTCCCTTCCTGTACTTTATCTGATCTTCCATTCTACATTCCCTAGCATTTTAAAGCTCTATTATTTTTAAACACTTATTTTACTCTGTCGACAATCATAATTCATTGCTGAGAGAACAGTGAGGGGGAAATTAAAAGGTAGAAACTCTACTTGCCTATTATCCTCCATTTATATCCCTTTTGCTGTCCTCAAACAATTAGCAGCTTGGGTAATGTTCTAGACAAGACTCAAAGGTTCTACAGGAAACTAAGGTCAAGTCTTGCGGCCACATTTTGGCTGCAGCATTAAAGGGTGAGCAGTGCTCACCTGAGGTTTTAGCAAGGCCAATCAGAGAAAAGGCCCAGCCTCTTCCCTGAGAAGGGACAGTGAGCTGAGGCTTAGTTCCACACACTCTCCCTTGTCACCCGAGGTTTTCCATTCACTGCAAAGCTTGCAGAGGGTAAGGGCTGATCTTCTCAAGGGAGAGGCGTCTCTTCCAAAAAGGTGGGTGTGTATCTGGGTATTCGACTTGATCATAAGAACTTTGAAGAAAGCAATCAAGTAGTATTTATCTCTGAACTCTTATACGACTTCCAATATTCGCATTTATCAAATGTCTGCTAAATTTTTTGGATGCTAAAACTTTTGATCACTACAAATTCAAATACAGGTTCTTCAATAGAGTCCATATAAAAAGCTTTACCTCTCTCACACTCTTAAGCACTGTATGCCACTTACCTGAGAGGTATCCACTCATACTTTTGTCAAGACTATTAAATTTCTGCCGATATTTTAATCTTGAAGGCTGAGGAACTGCCCACTCTGAGGTTCCAGTCTTGGGCGAGTTCCCTGAGAGTGAAGCAGTTGAGGAAGTTGAACTGTAACAAAATTTATTTTAAAATTTTGTTACTAAAAATAATATTTAATTAAACTTTATAAAGCAAAGACATTAAGAATCATACCTAACAGAATAGTAATTGCTTTTGTATTTGATATTGAAAAAAATTTATTACCCTTATTCTTAATAAAGCAAATACCCACATTAAGCATAGAACACCAAAGCACTACCATATACCAAGAACCTACTATGTTCCGGGACTTGGATTATGTTAGGGCCCTTCAAACATTACTTCTAATCCTCACGACAAACTTAAAGATATTATTATCTCCGTATTTCAGATACATAAATTACAGATCAGAAGTGCTAAGACGATTTGGCCAAAGTCACACTATCAATGAGTGTTCAACCTAGGATAAGAAAGTTGTTCTTCTGGGTCAAAGCTAACACTCTTTGGACACAGCTTTAAAGAGTATCACAGTGATTTGTATGAGGGATTATGAATGAACACTTGATACTTCTGTGTATTCTGCAGTTTAAAAGATACCCAATCAGCAGAATTTTCTCAAGAAAGAAATTAACCTATATAATAATTATGAGATATTTTGGTAAGTATATTCATTTTTAAAGGAATAGTTCAAAGCTTGGGCAAAAAATTAACAAACTTAAAATAAGAGCAAAACATTTTTACTTTACATAAAATATGTTTTTCAAAAGTAAAACACAGACATTTGAATAATTCTAAAAATTAAAAAAACAAGTTATAAGTAGTAACTTTACCTTAAGTGCTTATATTTGGCCATTGTAAAGTAAAGCCTTGATAAGCTCAGAACTTTAAAAAAGAGTTATTTGTTAAACACTCTCACTGAAAGAAAAAAGGGGAACTATTTTTTTTTTTATTAAGTATACATACATACCTGCTAGATCCTAAATCAATCAGAGACTGGGCCTTCTGTATACTAGCACCACCAAATCCTCCCATCATCAGACTATAAGATGACGTATGAGGCAATGCTGAGGGAGAGAGGGGCAGATGAGAAAAACTTACCAACAGCACAAAGTATGAAAGAAATATATATGTATTTGGACACAAATATGATACAGTTTTGTTTCTTCATATGAAATACTGACTTATTAGGCATAAAGTACTTACTTGCAGAAGAATAAGGAATGGATAAAGGCTGGATGAGACTGACGGTTCCATTTGGTAATGATGATGTGCTACCAGAAGGCACTAGGGGAGCAGGCATCCTTAACTGAGGAAGAGTGGTCCCTGAAGTCGCAGAGGACAAGGACGTTGTTATAGGTGCAACTGGAGGCAATGACTGAGGAATGGATAGATTGGGCATGCTTCCCATTCCTAAAGCAAAGCAGAATACACTTATCAATGCTGGTAAATCAATTATAAAACACATGCCAGAAAACAAGCTTACAGTGCAGTTATGTAGAGCCTCGTGTTTCTAAAAACATTATGGGTTTGCAAACTATCTGTTCTTAGAAAATTCACTAAAGTAGCTTTGACCCAGATATGAGGTATATAAACTACGGGTTTTAATACCAATATCATGATCTATGTGAACCAAGAGAATTTCTAAGGAGTTGGAAATTCTCTTCTCTCACCATGAATAAAACTAAGCACCTTTTGCTAATTAAAAATTAGTGTCCTCAAAGAAAATGTATTAAGATGATCAAAGATGATGAATGCCACTAAGTTAGTGAACACATGTGCATGTGCACGCAAACATACCCCCCCAAAAAATATGTTCTAATTACAAGATACTTTAGGAGACCCATTTACGCACATGCATTATTTGCAGGAAAAAAACACACCACAAAAATTTCGTGTGATTCAAAGACAACTGCTTAAAAGGAACAGATAAATGATGACTTTTATTCGTTTACTAACTGCTGAATACAAAGTACAGTTTATAAGTATAATCACACAATGATTTGGTATTTACAGAGCTCACTCCAACGGTAAAATAATTTAGTATTTTAAGATTTAATAGCTGGAATGAAAGAACATGTTTCATTTACATAGAGATATCTAACTGAATGTTCCATTCAAAATGAGTGCTTCTCACATACAAGATACTTTACAAGAAATTGGCTAATCAAAATCAGTGGAAAACATACCAACTAGCTGTCTTTGATGAGAATGTAAATGAATTAGCACAAAGTCAACAACTTTTGGAACCTTTAACTTAAAGAAATTTCTATTTAAATATAATTTAAAATTACTTACCAAATTAAACCATTTCAAGTGAGTTTAAAATTGTTCAAATTTTTTCTAATGTTACTTATATAGAGCATGGAGAAAATTAATTAAGAATGGTATTCAGAATCGGCTATAAGTAGGGTGACCATATAATTTATCACCCAACTGGGAGTTGTGAAAGGGGACACTAACTGGAACAGACACCAGGACAACAGCTAGGTTTGGCAATATCACAGGGCTGTCTCTGGAAAGCTGGGACCCATGGACACCCTAGCTATGACACTGAATTTAACGTTTATCTATCTCAGACATGAAAAGTAACTTGGAGTCTGGATTGTCATCTTGGACTAACAAATCTTTCCTAACCTCTGAATATTATGCCTAGGAATCAAGCTTAACTATTGAATGTGGCAAATTAACATAATAAATACAGTACATACCAAAACGAGCAGAAATTAAAGGAGAGAACATGGGAGGCTGCTTCATAATAGGAGGGAGAACCACAGGCAACTGCTGGCCTTGAAGCTTTAGCTTGATGAGTTTCATAGCTATGGAGAACTCTTGCTGGTCCATCTTACCATCCTTGTTCAGGTCTGATAAAGCCCTAAAAGGAGAAGGAGGTGGGTATATTCGTATGTGGGGGTGATGGTAAGAAAACCAACATTACTTTTGAGGTTCGTAAAAGAAAAACAAGGACAGAACATTCACATGCAGATCATCACTAAGTTAAAAAAAAAAAAACCACGCATACAGACACACATACACCTATCTATACGAACAAAAGGCTAAAAACAGTATATTAAGAAATATTGAACAGAGATAGTACCTAATAAAAGAATCTAGAAACGTTTGAGATGAATTCCACCAGTGTGGATGGGGAGGTATTATTCAAAAGTATAATAATTCTAAATTTAATTTATTCTTTTGTTTAAATATTTGCTGACTGCTTGCTATGCTGCCTGGCACTTTGCCAGGAATGAGAATATTCCATGTGTAAAAGAGATGGGGCAGAAATTGTTATTTATTGTGGCTATGTTAAAAACTAAAATCACAGACATTACAGAGATTAATATTTTTAGGAGCAGGGGAAGAAAGGGATAATTTGGGGTTTACAGATGAAATAAATGAAACTAAGAAATAAGAGAAAGAATATTTTGAAATTCTACCTAACTATAAAGAAATGTTATGCTACAGATATGTATATACCTTCTTGACTCAGAAATTCCAAATAATTAAAAATCTGTCCTACAGAACAAAACCCCAATTATTTTCATTTATTCAATCAAATTTATTTTCCAAAAAACACAAATAGTCAACAGCAACGGACTACAATTAAATAACAACTTTCTTTTTAACAATGTAGGTTCATCTAGAAAACACTTTACCATATTTCAGCTAAAACAGGAGCTGGCAGGCCTGACTGTAAGAAAAAGGTACGTGCTTGGTCACCTGAAGGTAAGAGAAACAAAAACCAAGTAGCACGTCAGTAAATGGGTCATTCCAATACTATTAACTATAATCATGGGCATATGCTATCACTTTCTTATACTTTTTGTTCCAATCATCAAAGAATAAATGAAACAGAACTATAGGCATTGACATATAAATATATATACACATATTAGAATATTCACATTTCTAATAAATCTCAAAATGCTTTAAGACAACAAAAGTCACAACTAAGTTATACACATTAATCAGTGATGAAATATTACACTATAAATCTTAGCTCTAACACAATAATTAGGTCTTATTTGATAATATTCCTAGTAAATGAAATTTGTGTTAAAATCCCATCACAGAGAACGCTATTCCCTAGAAGACTTCTACATAAGAAAGTACCATGTGAGGAGAGCCAGTTCTCCAGGCGTCTCTCACACTGCTATATGTCTTGCTGGGTAGGCTGAGAATGTAAGATTCTAACTGCATTCCACCTGAGTCAGATCTCACAATTGGGTTTGCAGCAAGCAATCCTGAGAGAGGAAGAAATGTCTCCCCCTGGGACAAGGAAAAAGCTTGCTTACTGCTTGCTACAAAATGGCAGGTTCCCTCAAGCTCAGTGTTCCTTCCCTGTAACACAAACCTACTGGGCTCTCTACAGCACCCCCAAAGGGCTTGGGGAACAAGGGGATCAGAAAGAAATATGCTGATACTAAAGCTGCTAGCTGTGCCACAAGTAATAAAGTCCTTTGTCTCTGACTCAGGAATCTCGGGTATTCTGCCAGCATCCATGAAACAATAATAGGTAACCTAATTAACTTTTAAACAGGGTAGTCAAAAATTACCTCAGAGGCCCAAACTGTTTGTACTTGGCTGCTAACCTAAGGTTGGTAGTTCAAATATACCCAGCAGTGCTGTGAAAGAAAGGCCTGGCAATCTGCTTCCTTAAAGATTATGGCCAAGAAAACCCTATGGAGCAGTTCTACTTTGTAACACATGGGGTCATCCTGAGTCAACTCTATAGCAACTGTTTTTTTTTTTTTTGGGGGGGGGTCTTAGGGTAATCAAAGTCCAGCCCTGATACCAAGTAGTTATTACTATAAAAGTACAAATAACATTAAACTATAGTGGTTAACGTACCAAGGAGCCCTGGTGGCATAGTGGTTAAGCATTCAGCCACTAACTGAAAGATTGGGGGTTTAAACGCACCAACCACTCCGTGGGAGAAATATGTGCAGTCTGCTTCCATAAAGATTACAGCCTTGGAAACCCTATGGGGCAGATCTACTCTGTCCTACAGTGCCGCTGTGAGTCAGAATTGACTTGATGTCAATGGGTCAGGTCAACGGCCCTAGGTAGCATAAATGGTTAAGCGCTCAACTACTAATTGAAAGGTTGGTGGTTTGAACCTGCCCAGAGGTGGCTTGAAAGAAAGGCCTGGCAATTAGCTCCTAAAAGGTCACAGCCTTGAAAACCCTGTGAAGCACAGTTCTACTCAAACACATGGGGTCTCCATGAGTCAGAATCAACTTGACAGTAACTGGTTTGGTTTTAGCTTTCAGCAGCTAACAACACATTCCAAAGTCAGGCTGAAAAATTCAAAGCCCAGATGAAACACTAACCTACTTTGTGACCTTAGGCAAATTACATAACTTCGCTAAGACTCAGTTTCACCATGTGTAAATATAGACAACAGCAGCATCTACCTCACAGGGGTGTTGTGAAGCTTAAATGGGAGGATGTATTTAGCACAGCATCTGGCATTCAGTACAGACTCAGTAAATGTTGGTCAGTATAGTTACTATTACTGTAAATAAAGCATTATGGTGCTTTGGCACAAAAATAAGCTTTATTTATAGAAAAAATACGAAAGATATACCTAAATTAATCCACTTTTGGTTTGGTTCTTTCTACAGAGCAAGGGCTATTGTTAACAGTGTTCAGTGTAGCCTCAAAGACAGAAAGCTAGCATTATGAAAAAAGATTCCAGAAAAAAATTCTAGTTTATTTTTCAGTAAACAGATTTGATATATATTTCTACTAGATTACAATACTGCTGATCATTACACTACTAATTGGTACATCTTAAGAGAATACTAATAAATTTGCTTTAAAAACTAAAGTCTCAATTACCTTATGAAATAAACTGAGAACATTCTAGATGTGATGTTAAAATGTGAAACTGGATAATTAAACAAATTATTGACTATCATTTGGGATTCTGAAAAAGATTTTCCATATACCAACTCTAACACCCCAAATTAAGATAGTTCCAGGAAAAATAAATTAGTATTTTTTAATTAATTCTAGGATTCTGATTGATATGAATTTTATCACTTTAATAATGCAAATCTGATGGCAGTCAAATTAAAACTACTTCTAAGAGACATGAAAAGGAATGTAATTCATAAACAAATTAAAAAACAACAATCAACCAACCTGTTATGTACCCTCCTGAAGGTTTGAGGTTATCAAACTGCTTGTCATGCTTAGTCCGCTCTTCAGAGGTAATAGCCCACATGTTTGGCCCTCCTAAAACATAAGAGAAAAACAAAGAAACTACAGAGTATGTATGAGCATGTGCAAAATACAATTCTAAAATGTAAGTATGAACCACAAGTGTCCATTTAATGACAGGACTTCATAACTGAACGGACACAAAAAGTACAGCTTTATCATAACCACGCATGGCATGGCCATCAACATCTACTGAACAATTACTATATACCACTCACTATATATTTTTTATATACAGGCAGTGAGATAAATACTGGCAATAAAAAAATGAATAAAACATTTTCATCCTCAAAGAACTGACATTCAAGAAAAAAACTACTAGCATTTACAGTGCTAACCTGTGAAGGACCTAAGCAGAAGTAAATACAAAAAGCTATACTAGAATCGGAAACCCTGGTGGCATACTGGTTAAGTGCTACGGCTGCTAAGCAAAGGGTCGGCAGTTCAAACCCACCAGGCGCTCCTTGGAAACTCTGTGGGGCAGTTCTACTCTGTCCTATAGGGTCGAAGTGAGTCGGAATCAACTCGATGACATTGCGTTTTTTTCTGGGTACATTAGAGTCAGAAGCCAACAAGGATGAGAAAAGAGGAAAGGTAAGATTAAGAAAGTACCTTGAAGCTTGGCTTGCATTTTGCCTGTGAAGACGGTAGGATAACGGCATTTCAAACAGAAGGGGCAAAGCACAAGAAGTAAAGGCATGTTCAAGATTTTGCAAGTACACTAAGTAGACTAATAGCTAAAGCACCATTTGAATGTGAGAAAGTGGTAAGAAATAGGTTGGCTGAAATTAATTATAAATGGTCTTAAAACATTATGCTCAAATGCCTCAACTTTACCCATGAAGTTACGGACAGACATCTGGTATTTTTTTTATATGTAAACTTTTTAGTTTGAAATTCTTTTAGACTCACTGAAAAGTTACAAAGGTAGTACTGAGAGTTGTTACATACTGTTCACCAGTTTCCATTAATGTTGACATCTTGCATAAAACAAATTAACAATGGTACACTACTACTAAAAAACTAGCTAAATTAAATATCTCTCCTCCAGCAGTAGTGGCTGATAAACCCCAACAAAACTAGACTCTTTGGGTATTGGTGACAGTACAAGTCTCTGTGACTAATGAGTCTGCCAGTTGTAGCAGCTGGCAAAAAAAAGCAGCCGCTACCTGGAGCACTCCTGGGGTCTGGAACTAGTGGATTCCCTGACACTGCTACCAGGTTCCCTTTTGAAAAGTAGCTATTAGCTGGCTGTTGAGCTCTCCTTGAAGCTAAATCGGTGACGCACAAAGGCCTAGAGACTCTCCCATCTGATATTCCCATGTTGGGATGGGTCAACTTGAATTCCATGGCTAAGAAGGTGTAATCAGTTGTCACTTAAATTTATGTTTATCAAATGGAAATGCCATATTCAAGAACACAGCTGGCCTGGCCCCTGGCATCTTAGCTTTACATGAAAAAGTAGCAGCTCTGAAGGGAAACTTTATCCTTAACTCCACTGTCTAATGGGAACAATGAAGTTCTAGAGGTTCTCCTCAATGCCTGGGGGGCCTGGTTCAGCTGAAAGCCAATGGTGTCCTCTGCGCTGCAATGGCTGCTCAGCCTCAGAGCTACCTGTGCAGAACCAAAAGCAGACATGGTCATTGTGTTTACTCGGCAGAGCCCAGATTCTTGGGACACTGCCAATGGCCTACCTGTTTGGTTTACCACTTGGAAAACTACAGACTGACAAAGATTAAAGACATGTTCTTTGGAGCTGCAAATTGAAAACAGTTTTTGTCTGGGTCACTCTTGTAGATAACTTTACCCATGGTAAAGGCCTTTTTTTTTTTTCTCCTTTTGCCTTTCAGAACTGCCCCCTGGAGCCTTACTTCCCAAGGAAAGTGCCCAGGTGCAGCTCTTCTAAACTGTTTTAAGTTCCTTAGATTTAAGGGACTGCTGAGTCTGCCACACCCCCCACCAGATGAGTCTGACCACCATTTGACCACCATTCCTGCTACCCTCACCCAGAGTCTATCAGGAACATCAGCCTGGTTCCTGCACCTTCCATGCATATCCCCTGCAGATGTCTTCTTCACCCTCATTCTCAGTAATGGATAAATTCCACCTAGTTGGTGATGTGGGCAAACAGGACAGGCTGAACTAACTGCCCCCAGGCAGTCCTCCCAATAAGAAGGAATGTTGTTGTTAGACGCCATCCAGTTGGTTCCAACTCATGTATAATAGAACAAAACACTGCCTGGTCCTGTACCATTCTCACAATTGTTGCTATGTTTGAGCCCATTGTTGCAGTCATTGTGTCAATACATCTCATTGACGGTCTTCCTCTTTTTCACTGGCCCTCTACTTTACCAAGCATGATGCTCTTTTCCAGGGACTGGTCCCTTCTGATAACATGTCCAAAGTACGTGAGACAAAGTCTCTCCATCCTCACTTTTAAGGAGCATTCTGGCTGTACTTCTTCCAAGCCAAATTTATGAGTTCTTCTGGCAATCCGTGGTATATTCAATATTCTTTGCCAACACCATAATTCAAAGGAATCAATTCTTTGGTCTTCCATATTCACTGTCCAGCTTTGGTACGCATATGAGGCAACTGAAAATACCATAGCCTGGGTCAGGCGCACCTTAGTCCTCAAAATGACATCTTTGCTTTTTCACACTTTAAAGAGGCCGTATACAGCAGATTTGCCAAATGCAATACATCATTTGATTTCCTCACTGCTGCTTCCATAGGTGTCGATTGTGGATCCAAGTAAAACAAAACCCTTAACAACTTCAATGTTTTCTCCATTTATCATGAAGTTACTTATTGGTCCAATTGTGAGGATTTTTGTTTACTTTACGTTGAGGTGTAATCCATACTCAAGGTTGTAGTCTTTGATCGTCATCAGTAAGTGCTTCAAGTCCCCTTCACTTTCAGCAAGCAACGTTGTGTCATCTGCATAACACAGATTGTTAATAAGTCTTCCTCCCATCCTGATGCTGCATTCTTCTTTGCGTAGTCCAGTTTCTCAGATTATTTGCTCAGCATAAGAACTGGATAAATATGGTGAAAGGATACAACCCTTTCCTGATTTTAAACCACACAGTATCCCCTTGTTCTGTTCAAATGATTGCCTTTTGGCCTACGTACAGGTTCCATATGAACACAATGAAGTGTTCTGGTAAACGCATCCTTCGCAATGTTATCCATGATTTGTTAACAATCCGCCCAGTCAAACGCATTTGCATAGTCAATAAAACATAGATAAACAGGAGCCATGATGATGCAGTGGTTAAAGCACTCGGCTGCTAACCAAAATGATGGTGGTTTGAACCCACCAGCTGCTCTGGGAGGAAGATGTGGCAATCTGCTTCCATAAAGATTTACAGCCTTGGAAACCCTATGAGGTAATTCTACTCTGTCCTACAGCGTCACAATGAGTCGGAATCAACTCTATGGCAATGAGTAACAAGGACTAGACTCAATTATTCAAACTAAACTGGGACTACTAAAGTTCGGCAGCCATACAGGAGGCCACTTTAGAGACAGTGTCAACCTGTACTCCCTTTCTGATGTAGGTCCCAGTTGTGGGGGCTTCAACAATTCAGGTGTGAGCAATATTTTCTTTTCCAAGTATACAGTGTGTGCCCTTGAGATTGTACTTCTGCTACGGACAACAGGCTTTAACTTGTCTCCCTCCCAGAAACACAGTAATATGCACCTTAGGGACAGTCACAAGAGACCTTCAAGTGTTTAAGGAAAAACCTCATTGGCCCTGAAAGGCATTCAGGTCAGCCTCAACTCATTGGTCAGAGCTGTTACAGAATTACCCTAGATTTCCTTGTTGCAGGCCAAGGTGGAAGGTGAACAGTTGTGGTACCTGGATTAATGCCTCAGGTCAAGCAGAAAAGTCAACACACAATTTAAGGAGAAAGTCATTTGGTTTAGTTTATGGGACCCTCGAGAGCACAGCTGAAACTACTGCAGGGTGAGACTGACCTGATGCTTGGAGTCATTAAGGGTAGCTTTAACTAAACGCTGCAGGAACCAAATCAAACAGATTTGGTCCCAGCCCTGGTCAGATCAGAGTGGCCAAATGAGTGATACACTAATGGGAAAATTTGCCGAAAGCCAAGATAGTCTAGAAAGAAAAGACTGTTGGGAAACAATTCTACTGAGCCTCTCGTATTTCCGTATGTCTTGTGAGTGAAAGCACTAAGAGGGCTTTCGTCCCAGATTATCTTTTCAAGGATGTTTGTATAACAAACATAGGGGTTTCTTAAACTCAAGGTTCCTCAGTTACGACACAAAGCCACTGAGTACGCAGCATCCACCTAGGCCCACCCCACGCTGCCCTCATGGGGCTTAGCAGGCAAAGGGAACTAACATGCACGTGAAACTCATGCTACCTGCTATGTCATGAGTAATAAAATCCTCTGTCTCTGATGAAAAATACTTGAAACTCAGTAAAATCTTAGTCCCTTCATGGTTCTTGATCTCCTTGGATCTATTTGATGTTTTCATCATTTTGGGGAAATTCTCAGACATAATTTCTTCTGCCCATTCTCTTTCTCTTGTCTTCTATTGGAACTCTAATTACACATGTTAGGCCATTTGATGGTATCAATTCTAGGACACTTTGTTATAATTCCCTCCACACACTCTTTTTTTCTCTTTGTATTTTAGTTTGGGTAATTTCTATTGACCTATATATATATGCATACTCATTAGTCCTTTCCTTGGCTGTGTTGAGGCTACTAATAAGTAGCCTGAAGGAACTATGTATTTCTGATTTTTTTTACTTTTAGCATTTCTATTTGACTCTTCCTTACAGTATCCACCTCTCTGCTAAAAGTCCCATTCTGTTCATGCTCACTTTTTCTACTAGATATTTTCTCTACTAGATACTTTAACATATTCACTGTAGTTATTTTAAAGGTCTCTGCCTGATAGCTTCAATATCTAGGTCATTTCTGAGTCTAGTTCTGTTCATTTTTTTGGCTCTTGGCAACTGCTTTTATTTTCTTGTGTGTCTAATTTTTTGAATGCCAAATATCATAGTAAAGACTGAGGTAAACAGTATTTATGCCCTGAAATGGGCACACCTCTTCTGTCAGGCCATTAGTGCAGGATATTGAGTCAGCTGATTCAGCTGGGTTTTATCGTTGTTTTATTATGAATATCTTCAGTGCTTTAAATCCCTCTAGGAGTGGGCAACTGTTGTCCTGTATTAATGCTGGGGACTGGGGTTTTCTCAGCCCTCCTCCTCCACTTTCATCCCTACCTGCACCACTGAGGTTTTCTGTCCATGCTGTTGCCTCTCTTCCACTGGTAGACTGCTGTTGCTTATTATTCCATCCTGGGCCTGGCTTTAATTGAGGATAGGCAGTGTTCTCTGTCGTTCTGATCCACATTCAAATCTTAAGCAGGCCCTGTGTACCTGGACCTGGAGGGGTGGATTTCTCAGTATTCCTGCTCCTCCTCCCTGTAATATTCAAACTCTTCCTTGTATCTGTGGTTGGTCTTGGGAGGGCCTCTCCTGCTGTTCCCCCTGTAGTAAACACCTATGCTGAATACTAAATATATTAGGCCCAAGAAGATTTCTTTCCCTTCCTTCAGTTGTAAGGAATCCCTGGGTGGCACGAACAGTTAGGCACTTAACTACTAACTAAAGACTGGCAGTTTGAATTCACCCAGAGATGCCTGGCAGGAAAGGTGTGTTGATATGTTTCTGAAAGATCACAGCCGTTACAAACCCTATGGAGCATAGTTCTATTCTGAAACACAGGGGGCCACCATTAGTTGGAATCCACTTGGTGGCAACTGGTTTGGTTTTGGTTTTCTTCAGCAGGAAAAGTTTTTCTTTTACCATCACTCTAACAACAATGTATCTTTTGCCTGTGTCCTTAGATCAGTAGTGTTTGCTGACCCTCTCTCAGTGGCTTAAGGCTCTTACTTAGTAAGAGAAAAAGGATCCAGGCAAGTACATGATATATTGTGCCTGTCCCCCACAGCTCCCTGTAACACGGAGGTGGAGGCTCTCCCTGGTCTTCTGCATGGCCCCCAATCTTTCTGCTGAACACCCAGTTGATGCTCACAGAAAAGACTTTGGAAGTATATGAATTCCCCTTTATCTGTGGTAACCAGTTATTCTAGACTGACATGCTAGCCCTTACTTGGCTTCTGGTAGTTCATTAAAATTTTAACTGATTTCTTCTTATCTACTTGTATGGTGTGTGGATGGTGCCTCTTCCACCCATGCTTACCACAGGTGAGACAATTGTGTATTCTGTCTCTCCCTGGAGGAGCTTGTCCCTCTGAAGAATTTGTATAACTTGAGGGTTTTAAACTAAGTTTTCTGATAGGCTCAAGGAAAAATTATTTTGTAGTTTATCTGTCTTTTTCTTATTAGGATACGAGCCACATCCTTTGCAACTATCTACATCCTAAGTGGAAGCAGAAATTTCTTATTTTTTCTTTAAAATATAGAATTAGGGAAAAAGTATAAGATTGACGACACTTTCGACAAAGTCCTAGGCCTTTTACCTAATTTAGCTAACAGAAAGATATTGTCTAAGTCTTAATGCAGCTTCTGGTTGTGTTAACATTAGTATAGTGTCTAAAAGAATGAAAGCAAAAATCCCAGTATGATACCAACATCATTAAAACAACATTTAAAAATATAATGTTTGTCTTTTTTAAAAAGGTTAATTTGTATAGATTTTATACATTAAATATACTCACTGCAAAAAATTTCAAAAAAATAGAAAAGCATAAACAAGAAAATAAAGATCCTCCATAATTTCATTATTAGCATATTTTCGTATATATGGATATTCTATAATATGTTCATTTTACATAAAAATTTATTATACTATTTATATTATTCATAATTATATCTGCTAAACATCTTTCTACTTTACCAAATATAGATCTAGGCCAGTGTTTTTAAAAGTATCGTTCGGGGACTCCTAGGTCCTTGAGAACCTTCCAGAGGGTTGATAATATCAAAAGTAGTTTCATGATAAAAACAAAAAACCCACTGCTGTTGAGTTGATTCCAACTCATAGAGACCCTATAAATTATACACAGTAGAACTTCCCCATAGGGCTTCCAAGGAACTGCTGGTGGATTTGAACTGCCAACCTTTTGGTTAGCAGCCTGAGCTCACACCCACAGTGGAACCACTGAGCCACCAGTAATTCTACGTCACTACATAATACACCAGTAGTATTGTGCCCCCATAATACTACATCATCTGCCTTTTCACTCTTTGAGTCATAAATATACCATGGAGTTTTCCAGAGGCTGTATGACATGATATTACAACAGACTGAATGCAAATCCAGATGAGAACTCAGCTGTCTTCTACTAAGTGATACACTAAAGAAATTTGCAAAAATACAAGACAATTCCACTCTTCACCTCTTTTTTTTTATTATTATTGTTTTGGAAAGTGTAATTATTTTTTATAAAAATAATTTATGATAACATTAGCGGGTTTACTGTTTCTTTAAATAAATCAATAAATATTTAACATTTTTCTTATTTGCAATTCCTAATATGACAAAAACTGACAGATATAACCTACATTTAAAAAAAAGGCTTTTGGTATCCTCAATAATGTTTAAAAGAGCAAAGGAATCCTGAGACCAAAAATTTTGAGACCTGCTTATCTAGATTATCAGTTTCAATAGCAGTCAGTGTAGCAGTCTAATGTCATAATTTACTGGACCTACTGGCTTACTGGAAAGCTTGGTGGCACAGTGGTTACAGCTACGGCTGCTAACCAGAAGGTTGGCAGTTCAAATCTACCAGGTGCTTCCTGGAAGCCCTGTGGGGCAGTTCTACTCTGTGCTATAGGATCATTATGAGTCAGAATGTGCTTGGTTTTTAGGTTTACTGGCTTACTTATTACTATTATTACTTAGGCCATTTCCAGTTTTTTTCTGTCATAAACAATTCAGCACTGAATATCTTTTAAATACTTATTATCTCAATAAATTTGAAGAAATATTATTGCTCGGTCAAAACACATACACGTTTCAAAAATTGATACATTAATGTGGTAACAATTTATATTCCCATCAACAGTGTATAAGAGCACACTGTTTTCTCCTTCACTGATGTGCACTATCACTTTTCCCATACTGTGGCACTAAGGGGCCAAAAAGAAAAACCCTTGTTTTAATTTTCACTTACTAGACTACTAATGCAGTTGAGAATTTTAATATGTTTATTGGTTACTCAAAAGTTATCCTTACATTGCAGATGACATGATTATATACACAGAAAACCCTAAGGAATCCTCCAGAAAACTACTGAAACTAACAGAAGAGTTTGGCAGAGTCTCAGGTTATAAAATAAACATACAAAAATCACTTGGATTCCTCTACATCAACAAAAAGAACACCGAAGAGGAAATAACCAAATCAATACCATTCACAGTAGCCCCCAAGAAGATAAGATACTTAGGAATAAATCTTACCAAAGATGTAAAAGACCTATACAAAGAAAACTACAAAGCTCTACTACAAGAAATTCAAAAGGACATACTTAAGTGGAAAAACATACCTTGCTCATGGATAGGAAGACTTAACATAGTAAAAATGTCTATTCTACCAAAAGCCATCTATACATTTAACGCACTTCCGATCCAAATTCCAATGTCATATTTTAAGGGGATAGAGAAACAAATCATCAATTTCATATGGAAGGGAAAGAAGCCCCGGATAAGCAAAGCACTACTGAAAAAGAAGAAGAAAGTGGGAGGCCTCACCTTACCTGACTTCAGAACCTATTATACAGCCACAGTAGTCAAAACAGCCTGGTATTGGTACAACAACAGACACATAGACCAATGGAACAGAATTGAGAACCCAGACATAGATACATCCACGTATGAGCAGCTGATATTTGACAAAGGACCAGTGTCAATTAACTGGGGAAAAGACAGCCTTTTTAACAAATGGTGCTGGCATAACTGGATATCCATTTGCAAAAAAATGAAACAGGACCCATACCTCACACCATGCACAAAAACTAACTCCAAGTGGATCAAAGACCTAAACATAAAGACTAAAACGATAAAGATCATGGAAGAAAAAATTGGGACAACCCTAGGAGCCCTAATACAAGGTATAAACAGAATACAAAACATTACCAAAAATGATGAAGAGAAACCCGATAACTGGGAGCTCCTAAAAATCAAACACCTACGCTCATCTAAAGACTTCACCAAAAGAGTAAAAAGACCACCTACAGATTGGGAAAGAATTTTCAGCTATGACATCTCCGACCAGCGCCTGATCTCTAAAATCTACATGATTCTGTCAAAACTCAACCACAAAAAGACAAACAATCCAATCAAGAAGTGGGCAAAGGATATGAACACACATTTCACTAAAGAAGATATTCAGGCAGCCAACAGATACATGAGAAAATGCTCTCGATCATTAGCCATTAGAGAAATGCAAATTAAAACTATGATGAGATTCCATCTCACACCAACTAGACTGGCATTAATCCAAAAAACACAAAATAATAAATGTTGGAGAGGCTGCGGAGAGATTGGAACTCTCATACACTGCTGGTGGGAATGTAAAATGGTACAACCACTTTGGAAATCTATCTGGCGTTATCTTAAACAGTTAGAAATAGAACTACCATACAACTCAGAAATCCCACTCCTAGGAATATACCCTAGAGATACAAGAGCCTTCATACAAACAGATATATGCACACCCATGTTTATTGCAGCTCTGTTTACAATAGCAAAAAGTTGGAAGCAACCAAGGTGTCCATCAACGGATGAATGGGTAAATAAATTGTGGTATATTCACACAATGGAATACTACGCATCGATAAAGAACAGTGACGAATCTCTGAAACATTTCATAACATGGAGGAACCTGGAAGGCATTATGCTGAGTGAAATTAGTCAGAGGCAAAAGGACAAATATTGTAGAAGACCACTATTATAAGATCTTGAGAAATAGTAAACCTGAGAAGAACACATACTTTTGTGGTTACGAGGGGGGAGGGAGGGAGGGTGGGAGAGGGTTTTTTATTGATTAATCAGTAGATAAGAACTGCTTTAGGTGAAGGGAAAGACAACACTCAATACATGGAAGGTCAGCTCAATTGGACTGGACCAAAAGCAAAGAAGTTTCCGGGATAAAATGAATGCTTCAAAGGTCAGCGGAGCAAGCGCGGGGGTCTGGGGAACATGGTTTGCGGGGACTTCTAAGTCAATTGGCAAAATAATTCTATTATGAAATCATTCTGCATCCCACTTTGAAATGTGGCGTCTGGGGTCTTAAATGCTAACAAGCGGCCATCTAAGATGCAGCAATTGGTCTCAACCCACCTGGAGCAAAGGAAAATGAAGAACACCAAGGCCACACGACAACTAAGAGCCCAAGAGACAGAAAGGGCCACATGAACCAGAGACCTACATCATCCTGAGACCAGAAGAACTAGTTGGTGCCCGGCCACAATCGATGACTGCCCTGACAGGGAGCACAGCAGAGGACCCCTGAGGGAGCAGGAGATCAGTGGGATGCAGACCCCAAATTCTCATAAAAAGACCAAACTTAATGGTCTGACTGAGACTAGAGGAATCCCGGCGGCCATGCTCCCTAGACCTTCTGTTGACACAAGACAGGAACCATCCCCGAAGACAACTCATCAGACATGAAAGGGACTGGTCAGCGGGTGGGAGAGAGATGCTGATGAAGAGTGAGCTAATTATATCAGGTGGACACTTGAGATTGTGTTGGCAACTCTTGTCTGGAGGGGGGATGGGAGGATAGAGAGAGAGGGAAGCAGGCAAAATTGTCAAGAAAGGAGAGACTGAAAGGGCTGACTCAAGAGGGGGAGAGCAAGTGGGAGTAGGGAGTGAGATGTACGTAAACTTATATGTGACAGACTGATTGGATTTGTAAACGTTCACTTGAAGTTTAATAAAAGGTATAAAAAAAAAAAAGTTATCCTTACAAATTTCCTATTAATGTCCTAAAAAATAAAAACAACCCCACTGCCGTCCAAGATTCACGGTGACTGACTCATGGTGACCCCATGTGTTGCACAGTAGAGGAACTGAGCTCCATAGGGTTTTCTTGGCTGTAATCTTTATGCCCTTGTATTATGACCACCTGACCCAGACCTGCTGTAAAAATGGTGTGGCAGGGGCATCCAACCTCTAACTTCACAAGAGGGAAGGAGAGAATCAAGATGAACAGCCCAAAGGTGATTCTTATGCGATAGAAGTCAGACATGCCTCCTCCCCGCAACCTTTTTACCAATTCCGACACCAACCATCCCTCCCACGGCACTCTCTACTTTTCTGGTGGGTTTAATAATTCATTGTAATGGCCACACAGAACTCACAGACCATACTCACAGATACAGAGTTTATTAAGGAAGTAACAGGTTACAACTCAGGTTTAGGAACACTCAGGATACAGTTCTTCCATCAGGACAGCCGCTTCTCAGCTGTTGCCCATATGCAGGTCTCCGCCTAGCCTTGGACCCTTGGCCTGGTTTCTGCCCTGCTCAGGCAAATGTTACAAAGCTCTTTTAGCTCTGCCGGTAAGTGCTCAGATGCACACCACTCAACCAGTAAGCCTCAGCCTGAAGGCACCCAGCTCTAGCTCTGTGGGTCAGCAAACCTAGCTCCAGGGGCACCCTATACCGCCAGAAATCGTCCTGCTCAAGGGCACTTGGCTTTCTCACTCTGTTGGCTGGCAGGCCTACAACGTGTCTCCTGACGATCTGCTGACAGTTTCCTGGTTCTGCTGCCTCTGCTGCCACCATTTCTCTGCCACTGCTTCTAGCTGTCTCTGGCCATCTCCACTGTCACAGCTCTCTCTCTCCAACTCCTGGGTCAAGGCACTTTGCAGCGTAGGGATCCCAGTTCCAAAAGATGTGCTCTGCTCCCATCTCTTCTTCTTGGTGGTAGTCAGGTTCCCTCCTCTGCTCTGGAATTGGCTCTCTTTTAAGCCTAGCAGGATGGCAGAACTGACCAATCCCCTTGTCAGGGTTCCATACACCTTAGTTGCATGGTCCTAGTCCCACAAGGGTGCCATGCACCTTTTTTACACTATTAGCAATCCCCTTGGTGGGCTACAAGCACCTCATTTGCATAGCCCCACCTAGTCATTTGGTGGGAGTTACTAAGACTATGGCTAGAAGAACCCTGTTAGGTAACTCACTATACTGCAATAATGTACTATAAAAGGTTTTAAAAACACTGATTACCTAACAAATTTTTTAGGTAAAAAAATGTAAACTGTGTCACTAACATAAACTTATTTAATATTTAATAACAGAAAAAACAACACAAAATATAAAAGCCAAGGATAAAAGGAAAAAAAAAATTTTTTTTTTTTTTGTGCTGGTAATATATTCTATCTCCAGAAAGGAAATCCTTAAGAATTTCACGATGCACATCTCACCCTGGGACCTGCATTCCCTTACTTGGACTGCCATTCACATCATCCCCCTCCCATTTCAAATATTATCTTTCAAGTTCCACGGCAGGCGTCACTTCCTCCAGGAAGCTGTTCCTGACACCTTCAGGTTGGACGAACTGCTTTCTCCTCTAGATTATCAAGAGACTTCATGCTTCTACAGAGCACTTAGAAAGGTGATGTAAATGTTTTCTGTCCATCTGTCCCACCAGACTGTGAGTCCCTCGAAGACCGGAGCTTTTGGTACTTATATCCCCATTATGAGTCGAAATCGATGGCATTGGGTTTATTGGGTATCCCCAGAACCAGCAGAGAGGCCAGCACAGAGCAAACACTTGAAATGATTGATAAATAAATATGTGTATGAATTACAGAAGGGAGTAAAGAGATGCTTGGAGGAATATAAAAGGCACTTACAAATCTCTTTCTTGTTTATCCCACATATATTTTATACCAGCTCTCTGAAGAGGTCTTTTATAGCTCTACACAACCAACATGCTAATGAACATCTATACTTAACTTCTGACTACCTTTTCAGTTTACTCAATTTCTCAGTTTCTACCAATAAGAAACCAAACACGTTTAGGTATATAAACTCATACATATATGCTCCCTATAAAGTATAAAAATCTGTCTTACAAAGTTGTTTCCAGGAATCTATAACACTGAAATGCAGGTACCCGCTTTAATTGTAAACACCAGGATAGATTTAACAAGTTTTTCTTAGCCCTAAATGACTGGATAAAAAAAAAAAAAAAAAAAAAAACTAAAAACATTCTCTCTTAAACAGACTTTTTAAGATGAAAGTTAAAAATAAACAGATGTAGTTTTGAAAAAATAAGAACCTAAAATAGCTAAACCTACACACTTTCTACATAAAGAAGCAGCACATACATTGTTAAAAAAAATTTACTGGGTTTATCAGTTTATTACAAAATAACTGGATAAATCTGTCACGTTTCCTGAGACTACGAAGGAAAGATAGTGTCGCAAGGGAATTGATTTTCTACTACCCACTACCCACTGCTTACTGTATGACTACAAAAACATGATGACAATGATAAAAAATAAAAAAAAAAAACCTAAGAATGACAAATCAGCTGCAAAAGACCTCTTTAAAGTGCTGAAAAGCAAAGATGTCGCCTTGAGGACAAAGGTGTGCCCGACCCAAGCCATGTTGTTTTCAATCGCCGCATATGCATGTAAAAACTGGACAATGAACACGGAAGCCGGCAGCACTGACGTCTTTGAATTGTGGTGTTGACGGAGAATGCTGACTATACCATGGACTGCCAAAAGAACGAACAAATCTGTCTTCGAAGAAGTACAACCAGAATGTTCCTTAGAAGCAAGGATGGCAAGGCTACGTCTCACATACTTTGGACATATTGTCAGGAGGGATCAGTCCCTGGAGAAGGACATCATGCTTGGTAAAGTACAGGGTCACCAAAAAAGAGAAAGACCCTCAACGAGATGGACTGACACAGTGGCTGCAAGAATGGCTTCAAGCACAGCAACAATTCTGAGGACAGTACAGGACAGGCAGTGTTTCGTCCTGTTGTGCACAGGGTCACTATGAGTCAGAACCAACTTGACGGCACCTAACAATAACAACAACAAGAATGACAAAGATGGAGGCAGTAACATTTATTGAGACCTTACTATATGTCAGAGACTTTACATGTAGCAACTTACCCTACCACTACCCTAAAATTTACGGTATTTTACAGATAAGTAAACCGAAATTCAAAATGGTGAAAGGAGCTTGCTCAGGGTCACAGCTAATAAGAGGCAGAGCTGAGATGAGAACTCAGGTAGCCTGATTCCAGAGCCTGTATGCTGAGCTGTCTAACTGCAGAGTTGTTGTAAAGACCACATTTGATATGTAACAAACCAAAAAAAAAAAAAAAAAATGATATGTGATACGTAACATATATTAAAATAACACAAGATGTTATTTGTCATCTATTAGATTGGCAAAAAAAAAACAGCTAACAGTTAATGAAACTCCCCTGTGCCAGGTACTTTTCTAAAAATGTTTCAATTAAGTCCCATAAGAATACTATGAGGCAATCATTATTACTATTGTCATTTTTTCCAGGGGAGGAAACAGAGGTACAGAAAGATTAAGTAAGTAACCAAGATAAAACAGTTGATAAGTGTTGAAGGCAGCATTGGAACACAAGCAGGTTTAGCTAAGAGTCTTAAAACTCTGCCATGAGGGTAATTAAAAAGAAATAGACTTACACATACACTGTCAACTGACTTTCAA
The DNA here is from genome assembly GCF_024166365.1 of Elephas maximus indicus. Classification (NCBI taxonomy): domain Eukaryota; kingdom Metazoa; phylum Chordata; class Mammalia; order Proboscidea; family Elephantidae; genus Elephas; species Elephas maximus. The sequence continues at coordinate 41,891,925 of NC_064830.1, forward strand.
CAATGCCAAGACGATTCAATGGGGAAAGGGAAGTTTTTTCAACAAGTGGTGCTTGACATCCATTAAAAAAAAAAGAACTTCAATCTTACCTTGTACCATACACAAAATTTAACTCTAAATGGATCACAGAACTAAATATAAAAGCTAAATTATGCAACCTGTAGAAGAAAATCTTTGTAACTTTTGGATTAGACAATGACTTTTTAGGGGACAAAAAGTACAAACCATAAAAAAAATCTGATAAACTTAACTTCATCAAAATTTAAAACTTATGCTCTACTAAAGACACTGTATTAAAAAATGAAAAGTTACAAATTGAGAGAAAATATTGGCAAAATATCTGAAAGAAGACATGTATCCAGCAAATGTAAGGAACTCCTCAACTCAATAATAAGAACACAAACCCCAAACCCTCCCCGAAAACTGGACAGACACATTGACAACATAGGGTTGTCAACTAAGCATGTGAAAAAATATTCAATATCATTGATCGTCGAAAAATACAAATTAGACCACAATGCGGTATCATTACAAACGTATTAGAATGTCTGAAATTAAAACAACTGACTGTGCCAAGTTGCTGAGCAACTGAAACTCTCATACATTGCTGGTGGAAGCTGGTGGAAACACAGATCAATACAGTTACTTTGAAAATCAGTTTGGCAGTTTCTTATAAAGTTAAATATACATTTACCATGTACCACTGCAATAGCACTTTTGGGTACTTACCAAAAGTGAAATTAAGACACACTTTCACATAAAAACCTGCCCTCTGATGTGTTATAGGAGCTTTAGTCATGAACACCAAAACCTGGGGAAAACCCAAATGTTCCCTGAAGGTGAATGGTAAACAGATTGTGGTACCATTTAAACAAATGACCACCACTAAGCAACAAAAGGAAAGATGCCTGAAGCAATATGAATGAATCACAAAAGTATTTTGCTAAGTCAAAGACAACCAACGCAAAACACTACATATTATGTATTCCATTTAGAAAACATTTTGGAAAAGGAAAAATTATAGGGGCAGAAATCAGTATTTGCCAGGGGCTAAAGGTGGGTGAAAGGACATCAGGGAACTTTTTAGGTGATGGAAGTGTTGCATATCTTGACTTACACAATTGCATAATTTGTCAAAACCCATCAAACTACATGCTTAAAAAAGGTGAATTATATCCCAATAAGCCTGGTTTCAAAACAAAACTACAAAGCATGAATATACACCTGCCACATAAAAGGTGCGCAATAAATCAGTTTCCTTACCTCAATCCCAGGGAACAATACGATTAAAGAAAAACCAAAAATGAAAAACCTTGACGCCTTCATATTCATTCATTCAACAAACATTTATGGGGCACTAATCTTTGCTGAAGGAGCCCTGGTGGCACAGTGGTTAAGCGCTCAGCTGCTAGCCAAAAGGTTGGTGGTTCGAACCCACAGCCACTCCACCTAAGAAAGATGTGGCAATCTGTTTCTGTAAATACTACAGCCTTAAAAACCCTGTGGGGCAGTTCTTCTCTGTCCTGTAAGGTTGCTCTGAGTCAGAATCCACTCAACAGCATACAACAACAATTCGTGCTGGGCACTAGGGTTTTAAAAATGAATAAACTGAATTCCTTAAAGGACCTCAAAGACTTTCTAATATTTAAAGGACTCCACCTACCAAGAGAATCAGACACAATGATTACATATTATCAAAATTAATATTATTTATAGAATAAAAATATCCCAAAGCACTATGACTCCAGAAGCTATTTTTAAGTAGAGTTCAAATGACCTACAAATCTGGACCCTTCAAAGGAATGACCATATTAAAATATAAACTACTTGCACCAAAAATTTTCCAGAAAGAAAAAGTTCAGCAGAAATACAGAAACCAAAAATATAATTCAAAAGTTACTTTTAAAATAGCTGATCAGATTCTGGCTTCTTTTTTAGAATATATCACTAACTGCACTTTTAAAAAGTCAACCATTTCTTACTGTGAAATTTCAAGTAAAACATCTCCCAATCAGTCTATATTTATTTGTAAGCTTTACAGAAAGACGACAAAAAACTAAGTTTTGGCATTGATGTTTAATATTTCCTTTAAAAGCTAACAACCCTTTATGTTGTCTGATTATCATGTTACAAAATAATTAAAATTCTATCCACTTCTTCCAACTCATCACAAAGTTGAGAATGGTATTTTCATAAAAATTTCTGTTAACTAAGATTGTTCTCATTTCATCACTAGCTGGGTCTGTCAAACATGTTCTTATGGTGTATAAGAAGGAAAAATCCACACTGGCAGAGTATCGCCTAGATGCTAGACTGCATACAGTGGGTAGCTCCATCCTGCTTTTATATATAAAGAAATAAGGTTCCTCAGCGGTATTCAAACGTAACTCTGAAAGTACATTATTCAAACATGTTATCTCCTACTTGCATGTTATAAATATTAAAGGGCATCAGAAACAGTCTGCATCAGTAAATTTGCCCAATTCAAAATAGCAAATGATATATGAAAAGAGAAATAATTTTGCTAAAAGTGCTAAATGTGAATAGTTACAGGAAGTCAAGTAATCTGCTCATCTACTTCTCACTCATCTTTCCCTAATTTCTGCCTTGTGTATTAAGCTCTAAACCAAACCAAACCAAATCCATTGCCATCGGGTCGATTCCGACTCATAGCAGCTTCAAAATGCACGTTGGTTCCCAGCACCCCAGATCATTTTTCATTCTATGCCTTTACTCTCCACCCCTTTTAGTCTAAGCTCATACTTCCCACCACTCTCCTTCCAATGTTCTCCTCTCCATCTTTTATATAACTCTGATTCATTCTCTACAACTCCGCTTAGACAGTATCTAAGCCACTTTGACATCCCCACACCCCCTCCTACCCATTACTCTGGGTACCACTTCTTGGTGTCCCATAACTTCCTAGGCATTCCTGTATTATTCATTATACTTAACACACTATGTTAGAATTATCTACTTATATCTGTCTTCCCCACTAGGCTGTGAACACCTTGAAAGCAGGGGCTGCCTGATTCATCTCTGTACCTCTGCACACCTCGTATCTTCCTACCTCAGAGTAAGGTACACAGAGCACTCAAGGTACTTTTATTGAATGACTGAGCAAATACATGAATGAAGAAGACAAAGGGACCATTAGAGAGAAGGGATTATAAGCACACAAACTAACAGTGGCAACAGGGAGATGAAGGAGAGAGATGTAAAAAACAATCAGCATGGTTTAGAGATCACTGGACTGTGTGGCCTAAGAAGGAGGAATAGAGTCAGGAATTTATTCCCAGGTTTAGTTTTACTGCAAGACAACTATGATTAGAATAATAAAAGAAATCACTTTTCTGTAAAGAGGATTACATTCGAACATAAGGGTCGGCAGTTTGAATCCGCCAGGCGCTCCTTGGAAACTCTATGGGGCAGTTCTACTCTGTCCTATAGGGTCGCTATGAGTCGGAATCAACTCGACGGCACTGGGTTTGGTTTTTGGTTTACTAATGATATTGTAGTTAACTATGTTCTGTAAACATAATGTGATGTAAACGGCTTATTAATGTCCCAAGCACATAGAAGACACTCAATAAATGACAGTTTTTATTATTGTTTGTTGTCCCAGTGCTAATTTAAAACTCTAAAACACAACGGGGATATTGGCCCAACTACAGCTTTAGCTTTATTTAGGTGGTTATGACGGAGGTCCTTGCTAGCTGAGGGTAACAGGTTACCAAAAAACACCCCGCAGAGTCTACTTAAAACACACAAAAATTCATAGGTAGTAGTATAAAAATTAAAAAATGAAACTGAAGTGATGAGAATAAATATATTTTATCTTATATTTAGCAACATTTGCTGGACCTACGATTATCTACTAATTCTTAGAACTAACAAATAACAACTCAAGTGTTGCTTATGACTACTTTGCTTTCTTTCCTCTGAATCTTTATAATTGTGGGGACTTGAATAATAAAAAAAAAATACGGTACAGTACTACATCTGATTCCACAGGTTCAATGTTTAATTTCGTAACTATACAGCTGAAAACAGGAATGAGTTCTAAAATCCTAAAAAGCAAATAAAGCTCTAAAAATAAAATGCCAATTTTTGCTCTTAAAACCATTGGCTCTTCCTGCTCTTTCCTACCACATATTAGGATTTAATTTTACTTTTTATGCCAATAATTCATTTTTCTAAAACTTAAATCTCTCAAACACAATTCTGAGTCTTAAAACTTCAGGTATACAGCATGTATTTTCTTCCTTAACATTGTACCGATTTGGTCTTAAGACAGAAATATGTCAAAAAAAAAAAAAAAAGATGTGCAATTGATCAAATGCTTAATGTGTAACAAAACAGAATTGCTTTGTGAAAGTGGAATTTTTTTTAACGATAACCTTTAATATTAATTTTCAATTTAAATGTTCTAAGAATGTAATGACTTATTCCCTTATATTCAACTGTAACTGTAGCTAATGAAACTTACCACAACATTAAGAACACAGAATCTTAGATTTCTTTAGAGATTCAAACATATAATGCATTTCCTCAATTCTAGATGATATATACAGTAACTTAATACATATTAAGTGTGGTTAATTTGTAAGAAAAAAAAATTCAAACTGGAATCAAAAACTTTAAAAACTTATTTTTGAAATTACCTAAAATTTTCTTTTAAAATGTTTCATGTTAAAAATTATGTTTGTAGGCAATTTGATTACTTTTGTAACAGAAAAACTTAAACTAAGTTTATACATACATTACTGGATGAATCCACACTGGCGTAATCAGCTTACAATCATCCCATGACATCAAAAACACCTTTAATATTCACCGCATAGCACTCTGTTTTCTGTCCTCCAGTTTTATTCATCAAACACAATATACCGTTAGGTTATTCCTGACTATTCAAAAGCTGGCACATATTCCAGATGATACTGCAGAAGGCGCTTATAGAGAGTCGTGGAATTTACTGCACGGTAACATCTAATAGAAATTAATGCAGTGCTCTGAAAAACTATCAAACGTTTTCAACAAGGATACCTGAGTTTTATATTTATAAACTTAAGGAAAAATATATAAGTATTTTATAACCTCTACAAAAAAATCCCCATAACCTCTTTAACTAGTGACAAGCACAAAGCTGCTTACCATTCATAGTTGTGGGAAACTGAGCCATCATGGTCCTAAAATTTCCTTGCTAGCTCTCAGCCATCTGCAACATAAAAACATTGTGCCATTAATAATACAACAAGGGCAGATCACAGCTTAGCACACCCGCTAAGCAGAGGGAACGTCTGTCCCCTTCAGCTCACACTTGCAACAGAAAACAATGCAGAGCTTCTGCCACTGCTGAAAGGCAGAATTTACTACATTTGGGGAAGGGTAGCGGATTTTGTTGGGTAACAGTGTTGCTTTAAAAATAGAACCATTTAAAAGAAAAACAGCCACATACTTAATACCACATATTGAACAGAGAAACCCTTGGCATGAACCAACATCCTTAGAGAAACTAATTTGGGAGGAGGAAAGGCCGCTATAACTGGTATACAGAGAAATCAACTGTATCAATTAAATATACAACAACATGGAAGATCCACTTATCTTTCTTTTTAAAAAAATCCCCAAATAAGAAAAATAGCCAAAATAAATGCTGTGCAGCATTTAAACAGGTTTATAAAATTCTAGTCTGAAAGTAATTATTAAAATACATATACATATGTTTACCTAAGAATGTGCCGGCCAAGTGCTTTACAGTGGGAAGAAAAGGGATTCTGGAAATCAACAGCTCTGGGTTCAAATCCCAACTCTGCTATTTTCCTAGCTGTGACCATGGAAAAGTAGTTTAACCTTTTTGAGTCTCAGATTCCTCATCTGTAAAAATACTTCCCAGGAGTATTCTTTTGTAAGTATTTAGCATAATCTAGTATTTTTTTTTTAGTATACTGCTTGACACATAATGGGTGTTGTATAAATGGTTGCTATTTTGCAAACAGCCAGAAAAGGAGAGTACAATATAATTTTGAACTCTAAATTCATTTTTTTTTACTGTGAATAACTCAAAATTTAAAATTTGTTCCATGAATATTGAGGGTAGGACTAGTTAGGGAGAATGAAGGCCTAGCAAATTTATAGTAATGTATCGAGTAACTATAACCAGAGATCACAATATTGCAGTAAAACACTACTCAGTATCTCATCCATTTGCTCAAATCATTTGAATTTATAAATTTTCAAAGCCTAAGAAAAAATTTTTTGCACAAGTCATTTTAAAGAGAGAAAGTATGAAGAGCTGCACATGGTGGTAGAAGATTTCACCACAGAAACTGGCTGACTAGCTGCCAGGAAGTATTTCAGGTACCAATCATTATCTTAGTGAATTCTGTATGTGCCAAGATCCGGGCCTCCGCTTTACTGACCCAGAAATTTGACTATATCAGTATCACTATCAAGAGCAACTCACATTAACAGGCCTACCAAAAAAAAAAAAAAAGCTGATATATAAAGCCAGTTTATTTATTTGCAATAGAAATTTAACAACTAAGAAAAGCAACAGCAGCTTTTCTTCCTATTAAAAACAAACCCAGTTGCCAGAGAATCAATTCCAACTCATGGTGGTACCATGGTTTCAGAGGAGAACTGTACTCCACAGGGTTTTCAATGGATGTGATCTTTTTGAAGATCTCCAGGTCTTTCTTCCAAGGCGCCTCTAGGTAGGTTCAAACCACCAACCTCACTGTTAGTAGCTGAGCCCTTAAATGTTTGTACCACCCAGGGAGCCTTTTCTTCATAAAGACCAAACTACACCATCTACTAAATTTTGACCAGATCACTGTTTGGTGAGCAAAGAGAGTTAATTGCGATTAGAATGCATAATGGGATCATGCATCAATAATATGATACATCTATATACACAACAGGGATAAGCCAGGACTGGGTAACAGGATGGGTTAACCTCCTGTTTTACTCTTTGATTCCTAGTTTTCTGTATGCTGCTACTATAAGCTTCACTGCAATGGCACCTTAGATCCATTACCACACTTCCACTTCACCTGTCACTATAATCTTCCTAATAGGAAATTTCACCCATGGACAGGTCTGTTTTCTTCAGGTATTTGAGTTGTTTACAGAAAAATAATACCTAAACCAGTGGTGGAATGATAAGGGACTCCTAGAGGAAGTATTGTGTTGAGGCTTAAAGGATGAGTAATAGTTAAAATTCTCACACTAAGAGCCATGGACTTGAACATTTAGCTAATGGAGAGTTTTAGAAGTTTTTAAAAAGAGGGACATGGTCAGATTTCATATAAGAGAGACAACAAACTGTTGTGAAGAAAAGGACAAGACAGAAGGAGGGAGATCCATCAGAGAAGAGGTGAGTACCTCATCTAAAAAAATGGCAGCGGGAGGCGGAGCCAAGATGGTAGAATACACAGATGCTTCCCGCAAGCCCTCTTTACAACTAAGACCCCAAAAAACAAGTAAAACGAGCTTCAAAGGCAAGCTTAGAAAACGAACTGAGGGGTAGGGGGAGGAAGAGGACGTTCAGAAGTGGAGAGGAGTTACCGAACCTGAATCGAACGAAACCCTCAGGCACCATTTCCGGAGCCACGGGGGCAGGCTGGTACTAGTGTTCAGTTGCAGTTTCCTCAGGGAGAACCAGACAACCAAACAGCCCACTCACACCTCCGGACCCAGAGAAGAACGGCGCTCTCGGCAAAAGCTAAGTACTTGTGTATATTTTAACGCGCCCCCCAACCCCCAAGCCAGCTTCAGCAGCTGAATTACCTGGGCCTGAAGTGGCACTGATGAGTACCTAGAAGCCATCCTCCTGGCCTTAGAGAAGGAAAAAATTTGCAATTGGGGAAAAAGATAATCTGCTAGCTCCACTAACCAGGGGAGCTCAGGACACAAGTGACTCCTGTCCAGGCATAAACCATCCATGGACTTTGAGCGACTTTCCCTTCTGCATGGACATGTGTGGGCCTGTTTTGGGAGAACAGGCCCTTGCTGGCAAACTCCAACCACTTCAGATGTATGGTGGAGAGGTGGGTGTTCGATGTTTGACATTGCTTTACCTATTAAACAAGGTCCTCCCCTACCTACATCAGGGACCTAAGGACCGGTAGCTCCACTCAGGTCACCCAGCCACCTACAACAAGGGTCCTAGTCCTTACAACCAAAAACTTCGGGTGCCCATGGTCCCTCTGCAGAACCCACCCACCAGCACACTCTAGGGAACAGAGACGCGTTTTCCTCAGAGACACTTGGGGGTCGGTTCTCAGCCCCCTGCCTTGTTCAGAGCGTGACCCCCTGCTGCAATCAGATACCGGTATATACGCCAATCACCCCTGCCCCTCTAAGACTGTAGGACAGAGCCTGTACCACATACTTGATGATCAGCTACCCGGAAACCTGAGATGAAGTCATACGAGAAAAGTGAATGGACTCCTAGACTGATATACCTGATAACAACTCTAGCCATCTGGGGACAGGACGTCAGAGCTCCAAAGGTGAAAATAATCAACTAGCTCACTCAAGCAACCCATAGGGGTATACCAAAACAAAACAAAGCAAGCAGCTACGACAGAGTAAGCAAGCACAAACTAATAAAATAACTTATAGATGGCTCGGAGACAACAGTCAATATCAAGTCACAAAGAAACAGACCATGATCACCTCAACAGCCTCTCAAAACAAAGAATCCAGGGATCTTCTAGATGAAAGTGCATTCCTGGAATTACCAGATGCACAATACAAAAGTTTAATATACAGAGCCCTTCAAGGTATCAGGAAGGAAATGAGGCAATATGCACAACAAGCCAAGGAACACACAGATAAAGCAACTGAAGAAACTGGAAAGATTATTCAGGAACATAACGAGAAGTTTATTAAGCTGGAAAAATCCATAGACAGACAGCAATCAGAAATTCAGAAGATTAACAATAAAATTGCAGAATTAGAAAACTCAACAGAAAGTCAGAGGAGTAGAATTGAGCAAGTAGAAGCTAGAATTTTTGAACTCAAAGATAAATCACTTGGCACTAATATATTTGAAGAAAAGTCAGATAAAAGGATGTAAAAAAATAAAGAAACCTTAAGAATCATGTGGAACTCTATCAAGAGAAATAACCTACGAGTGATTGGAGTACCAGAACAGGGAGGGATAACAGAAAATACAGAGAGAATTTGTTGGCAGAAAACTTCCCTGGTATTGTGAAAGATGAGAAGATAATCTATCCAAGATGCTCATCGAACTCCACATAAGTTAGATCTTAAAAGAAAGTCACCAACACATATTATAATCAAATTTGCCAAAATCAAAGATAAAGAGAGAATTATAAAAGCAGTAAGGGATAAACGAAAAGTCACCTATAAAGGAGAGCCAATAAGAATAAGCTTGGACTACTCGGCAGAAGCCATGCAGGCAAGAAGGCAATGGGATGACATATTTAAAAAATTGAAGGAAAAAAACTGCCTGCCGAGAATCATATATCCATCAAAACTGTCTCTTAAACATGAAGGCGAAATTAAGACATTTCCAGATAAACACAAGTTGAGGGAATTCGTAAAAACCAAACTATAACTACAAGAAATACTGAAGGGGGTTCTTTGCTTAGAAAATCAATAATATCAGATATCAACCCAAGACTAGAACACTGGGCAGAGCAACCAGAAGTCAACCCAGACAGGGAAATCCAAAAAGAAAAAAGTAAGATTATTAAAAAAAAAAAAAAAAATAGGCTCAAAACGTTGTAACAGAGATGTAATTACATAAAAGAAGACAACATTAAAATAATAAAGAGGGACTAAGAAATGTAATCACACACCTTCCATATAGAGAGGAAGATACGGCGATACAAAGAAATAAAACTGAGGTTTAAATTTAGAAAAATAGGGGTAAATAATAAGGTAACCACAAAGGAGACAAACTATCCTACTCATCAAAATAAAATACAAAAAAAAAAATAGAGACTCAGCAGAAACAAAATCGACAACAACAAATATGAGGAAAGGACAATATATAAAGATAATCTACTCAGCACATAAAATTAAGTGGGAAAAAGAAACTATCAACAACACACAAAAAAAGACATCAACATGATAGCACTAAATTCATATCTATCCATAATTACCCTGAATATAAATGGACGAAATGCACCAATAAAGAGACAGAGTGGCAGAATGGATGAACAAACAAGATCCGTCTACATGCTGCCTACAAGAGACACACCTTAGACTTAGAGACACAAACAAAAACTCAAAGGATGGAAAAAAATATATCAAGCAAACAACAATCAAAAAAGAGCAGGAGCGGCAATATTAATTTCTGACAAAATAGACTTTAAAGCCAAATCCATCAGAAAGGATAAGGAAGGACACTATATAATGACTAAAGGGACAATACATCAAGAGGATATAACCATATTGAATATTTATGCACCCAATGACAGGGCTGCAAGATACATAAAACAAACTATCAGCATTGAAAAGAGAGATAGACAGCGCCACAATAATAGAAGGAGACTTCAACACACCACTTTCGGTGAAGGACAGGACATCCAGAAAGAAACTCAATAAAGACACGGAAGATCTAAACGCCACCGTCAACCAACTTGACCTCATAGACATATACAGAACACTCCACCCAATAGCAACCAACTATACTTGCTTTTCTAGTGCACATGGAACATTCTCTAGCATAGACCACATATTAGGTCATAAAGCAAGCCTTCCCACCAAACCAGCCCACTGCCATCGAGCCTTAGCAGAATCCAAAACACTGAAATATTACAAAGCAACTTCTCTGACCATAAGGCCATAAAAGTAGAAATCAATACCAGAAAATGCAGGGAAAAGAAATCAAACACTTGGAAACTGAATGATACCCTGCTCAAAAAAGACTGGATTATAGAAGACATTAAGGATGGAATAAAGAAATTCATAGAATCCAATGAGGATGACAACACTTCCTATCCGAACCTTTGGGGACACAGCAAAAGCGGAGCTCAGAGGCCAATTTATATTAGTAAATGAACACATACAAAAAGAAGGGCCGAAATCGAAGAATTATCCCTACAACTTTAACAAATAGAAAGAGAGCAACAAAAGAAACCCACAGACACCAGAAGAAAACAAATAATAAAAATTAGAGCTGAACTGAATGAAATAGTTAACAGAAAAAGAATTGAAAGAATTAACAAGACCAAAGCCTGATTTTTGGAAAAAATTAACAAAATTGATAAACCACTGGCCGAACTGACAAAGGAAAAACAGCAGAGGAAACAAATAACACAAATAAGAAATGAGATGGGCAATATTACAACAGGCCCAACTGAAATTAAAAGAACCATATCAGATTACTATGAAAAACTGTACTAAAACAAATTTGAAAACCTAGAAGGAATGGATGAATTCCTAGAAACACACTACCTACCTAAACTAACACAAACAGAGGTAGAACAATTAAATAGACCCATAACAAAAAAAGAGATTGAAAAGGTAATCAAAAACTCCCAACAAAAAAAAGCCCCGGTCCAGAAGGCTTCACTGCAGAGTTCTATCAAACTTTCAGAGAAGAGTTACCACCACTACTACTAAAGGCACTTCAGAGCACAGAAAAGGACAGAATACTACCAAATTCATTCTATGAAGCCACCATATCCCTGATACCAAAACCAGGTAAAGACACCATAAGAAAATTATAGACCTATATCCTCATGAATGTAGATGCAAAAATCCTCAACAAAATTCTAGCCAATAGAATTCAAAACCATATCAAAAAAATATTCACCATGACCAAATGGGATTCATACCAGGTATGCAGGGATGCTTCAACATTAGAAAAACAATGTAATCCACCACATAAATAAAAAACAAGATAAGAATCACATGATTTTATCAATTGATGCAGAAAAGGCCATTTGACAAAGTTCAACATCCATTCATGATAAAAACTCTCAGCAAAATAGGAATAGAAGGAAAATTCCTCAACATGATAAAGAGCATTTATACAGAGCCAACAGCCAACATCACCCTAAATGGAAAGAGTCTAAAAGCATTTCCACTGAGATCGGGAACCAGACAAGCATGCCCTTTATCACCACTCCTATTCAACATCGTGCTGGAAGTCCTAGCCAGAGCAATTAGGCTAGATAAAGAAATAAAGGGCATCCAGATTGGCAAGGAAGAAGTAAAAGTATCTCTATTTGCACATGACATGATCTTATACACAGAAAACCCCACGGAATGCTCCAGAAAACTACTGAAACTAATAGAGGAGTTCAGCAGAGTATCCGGATACAAGATAAACACACAAAATCAGTTGGATTCCTCTACACCAACAAAAAGACTATCAAACACAAAATCACCAAATCAATGCCATTTACAGTAGCCCCCAGGAAGATAAAATACTTAGGAATAAATCTTACCAGAGATGTAAAAGGCTTATACAAAGAAAACTACAGTACATTTCTGCAAGAAACCAAGAGAGACTTACGAAAGTAGAAAAACATACCTTGCTCATGGATAGAAGACATTATAAAAATGTCTGTTCTACCAAAGGTGATCTATACATTTAATGCAATTCCGATCCAAATCCCAATGACATTCTTTAATGAGATGGAGAAACAAATCACCAACTTCACACGGAAGGGAAAGAAGCCCAGGATAAGTAAAGCATTACTGAAAAAGAAGAACAAGGTGGGAGGCCTTACTTTATCTGATTTTAGAACCTATTATACCACCACAGTAGTCAAAACAGCCTGGTACTGGCACAACAACAGATACATGGACCAATGGAACAGAATTGAGAATCCAGACGAAAATCCATCCACATATGAGCAGTTCATATTTGACAAAGACCCCAAAACAGTTAAATGCGGAAAAGACAGTCTTTTTAACAAATGGTGCTGGCGTAAGTGGATATCCATCTGCAAAAAAATGAAACGAGGCCCATACCTCATACCATGCACAAAAACGAGCTCAAAATGGATGAAAAAACTAAATATAAAATCTAAAACGATAAGGATCATGGAAGAAAAAATAGGGACAATGTTAGGAGCCCTAATACATGGCATAAACAGTATACAAAATATTATTAAGAATGCAGAAGAGAAACTAGATAACCGGGAGCTCATACAAATCAAACACCGATGCTCATCCAAAGACTTCACCAAAAGAGTAAAAAGACTACCTGCCAAACCAAAACCAAACCCGTTGCCGTCGATTCAATTCTGACTCATAGCGACCCTATAGGACAGAGTAGAACTGCCCCATAGAGTTTCCAAGGAGCGCCTGGCGGATTTGAACTGCTCACCTTTAGGTTAGCAGCCGTAGCACTTCCAAAGACTTCACCAAAAGAGTCATAAGACTACCTACAGACTGGGAAGAAGTTTTTAGCTATGACATTTCTGAACAGCGCCTGATCTCTAAAATCTACATGATACTGCAAAAACTCAACTGCAAAAAAAGAAATAACCCAATTAAAAAATGGGCAAAAGATATGAATAGACACTTCACTAAAGAAGACATTCAGGTAGCTAACAGATACATGAGGAAATGTTCACAATCCTTAGCCATTAGAGAAATGCAGATCAAAACTACAGTAGGATATCATCTCACTCCAACAAGGCTGGCATTAATCCATAAAACACAAAATAATAAATGTTGGAGAGGCTGAGGAGAGATTGGAACACTTATACACTGCTGGTGGGAATGTAAAATGGTACAACCACTTTGGAAATGAATTTGGCACTTCCTTGAAAAGCTAGAAATAGAACTACCACATGATCCAGCAATCCTATTCCTCCAAATACATCCTAGAGAAATAAGAGCCTTTACACGTTCAGATATATGCACACCCATGTTTATTGCAGCACTGTTTACAATAGCAAAAAGACGGAAGCAACCAAGGTGCCCGACAACAGATGAATGGATAAATCAATTGTGGTATAGTCACATAATGGAATACTACACATCGATAAAGAACAGTGAGGAATCTGTGAAACATTTCACAACATGGAGGAAACTCGAAGGCATTATGCTGAGTGAAATTAGTTTCAAAAGGACAAATATCGTATAAGACCACTATTATAGGCACTTGAGAAATAGTTTAAACTGAGAAGAAAACATTCTTTTGTGGTTATGAGAGGGGGCAGGGGGAATATGGGAGAGGGGTATTTGCTAATTAGATAGTAGATAAGAACTACTTTAGGTGAAGGGAAAGACAGCACACAATACAGGGGAGGTCAGCACAATTGGACTAAACCAAAAGCAAAGAAGTTTCCGGAATAAACTGAATGCTTCGAAGGCCAGCGTAGCAGGGGCAGTGGTCTGGGGACCATGGTTTCAGGGGACATCTAAGTCAATTGGCATAATAAAATCTATTAAGAAAACATTCTGCATCCCACCTTGGAGAGAGGCGTCTGGGGTCTTAAACGCTAGCAAGCGGCCATCTAAGATACATCAATTGGTCTCAGCCCACCTGGATCAAAGGAGAATGAAGAACACCAAGGACACAAGGTGATTACGAGCCCCAGACATAGAAAGGGCCACGTGAACTAGAGACTACATCAGCCTGAGACCAGAAGAACTAGATGGTGCCCAGCTACAACCGATGACTGCTCTGACAGGGAACACAACAGAGAACCCCTGGGGGAGCAGGAGAGCAATGGGATGCAGACACCAAATTCTCATAAAAAGACCAGACTTAATGGTCTGACTGAGACTAGAAGGACCCCAGTGGTCATGGCCCCGAGACCTTCTGTTGGCCCAGGACAGGAACCATTCCCGAAGCCAACTCTTCAGACATGGACTGGACTGGACAATGGGTTGGAGAGGGATGCTGGTGGTAAGTGAGCTTCTTGGATCAGGTGGACACTTGAGACTATGTTCACATCTCCTGCCTGGAGGGGAGATGAGAGGGTAGAGAGGGTTAGAAGCTGGCAAAATGGACACGAAAAGACAGAGTGGAGGGAGAGAGCGGGCTGTTTTATTAGGGAGAGAGTAATTTGGAGTATGTAGCAAGGTGCATGTAAGTTTTTGTGTGAGAGACTAGCTTGATTTGTAAGCTTTCACTTAAAGCACAATAAATAAGACTCGGTGAGCAAATATAGAATAAATTGCTGCAATATCTTAGTGATGGCTCAGAGACAGCAGCCGATATCAAACCACATAAAGAAGCAGACCATGACTGCTTCTACAACTCCCCAAACTAAAGAATCAAAATCTTTCCCAAATGAAGATACAATCCTGGAATTGCCAGATGCAGAATATAAAAAACTAATTTACAGAATGCTTCAAGACATCAGGGATGACCTCGGAAATGAAATAAGGCAATCTACAGAAAAAGCCAAGGAACACACTGATAAAGCAGTTGAAGAACTCAAAAAGATTAAAGAACATGGTCGAAAAATTAATAAGTTGCAAGAATCCATAGAGAGATAGCATTCAGAAATCCAAAAGATTAACAATAAAATTACAGAATTAGACATTGCAACAGGAAGTCAGAGGAGCAGACTCAAGCAACTGGAATGCATAGTGGGAAATCTGGAGGACCAGGGAATTGACACCAATATAGCTGAAAAAAAATCAGATAAAAGAATTTAAAAAAATGAAGAAACCCTAAGAATCATGTGGGACTCTATCAAGAAGAATAACTTGCATGTGATTGGAGTCCCAGAACAGGGAGGGATAACAGAAAACACAGACAGAATAGCTGAAGATCTGTTGGCAGAAAACTTCCCTGACATCATGAAAGACGAAAGGATATCTATCCAAGACGCTCACTGAACCCCATTTAAGATTGATCCAAAAAGAAAATCACCAAGACATTATCAGCAAACTTGCCAAAACCAAAGATAAAGAGAAAATTTTAAAAGCAGCCAGGGATGAAAGAAAGGTCTCCTACAAAGGAGAATCAATAAGAATAAGTTCAGACTACTCAGCAGAAACCATGAAGTCAAGAAGGCAATGGGATGACATATATAGAGCACTGAAGGAGAAAAACTGCCAGCCAAGGATCATATATCCAGCAAAACTCTCTCTCAAATATGAAGGTGAAATTAAAACATTTACAGATAAACACGAGCTTAGAGAATTTGCAAAAACCAAACCAAAGCTACAAGAAATACTAAAGGAAATTGTTTGGTCAGAAAACCAATAATATCATATACCAGCACAACACAAGGTCACAGAACAGAACATCCTGATACCAACTCAAATACGGAAATCACAAAAACAAATTAAGATTAATTTTAAAAAGAAAAAAAAAAACACTCAAAACAGGGAATCATTGAAGTCAATATGTAAAAGAACAGAACAATCAAAAAGAGGGACTAAATACAGGTGGCATAGAACTGCCATATGGAGAGGGATACAAGGCGATATAGGACAATACAAGTTAGGTTTTTACTTAGAAAAATAGGGGTAAATATTAAGGTAACCACAAAGAGGTATAACAACTCCATAACTCAAAATAAAAACCAAGAAAAACATAACGATTCAGCAAACATAAAGTCAAATACTATGAAAATGAGGAACACACAATTTACAAAGGAAAACGTCTCAGCACAAAAAAGTAAGTGGAAACATGAAATTGTCAACCACACACAAAAAAGGCATCAAAATGACAGCACTAAACACATACTTATCTATAATTACGCTTAATGTAAACGGACTAAATGCACCAATAAAGAGACAGAGAGTCTCAGACTGGATAAAGAAACACGATCCGTATATATGCTGCCTACAAGAGACACACCTTAGACTTAGAAACACAAACAAACTAAAACTTAAAGGATGGAAAAAAATATATCAAGCAAACAACAAGGAAAAAAGAGCAGGAGTAGCAATATTAATTTCTGACAAAATAGACTTTAAAGTTAAATCCACCACAAAGGATAAAGAAAGACACTACATAATGATTAAAGGGACAATTGACCAGGAAGATATAACCATATTAAATATTTATGCACCCAATGACAGGGCTGCAAGATACATAAAACAAACTTTAACAGAACTGAAAAGTGAGATAGACACCTCCACAATTATAGTAGGAGACTTCAACACACCACTTTCGGAGAAGGACAGGACATCTAGTAAGAAGCTCAATAGAGACAAGGAAGACCTAATTGCTACAACCAACCAACTTGACCTCATTGACTTATACAGAACACTCCACTCAACAACTGCTGTAAAGTATACTTTTTTTTCTAGTGCACATGGAACATTCTCTAGAATAGACCACATATTAGGTCATAAAATAAACCTTTGCAGAATCCAAAACATCGAAATATTACAAAGCATCTTCTCAGACCACAAGGCCATAAAAGTGGAAATCAATAACAGAAAAATTAGGGAAAAGAAATCAAATACTTGAAAACTGAACAATACCCTGCTGAAAAAAGACTGGGTTATAGAACACATTAAGGAGGGAATAAAGAAATTCACAGAATGCAACAAGAATGAAAACATTTCCTATCAAAACCTCTGGGACACAGCAAAAGCAGTGCTCAGAGGTCAATTTATATCGATAAATGCACACATACGAAAAGAAGAAAGAGCCAAAATCAGAGAACTGTCCCTACAACTTGAACAAAGAGAAAGTGAGCAACAAAAGCACAATAAAAATTATTGAAATAAAATAAAACAATGGCATAGAAGAAATGATGAACTGGAGAAACAGTAAAGGGTTTAAAACAGGAAGAACTTAATGACTCTGGAAACGGGGGAGGATGCAGTAAAAGAATAAAAAGACACGATTCTCAGAATTAAAGTTTGCACAACCAGGAGAACTGTGGTGTGCCACCAGCTTAAAAAGTGAGTGCAGAAGGCAGTCTCACAAATCAAGTTATGACTACAACTTCCTCAATTAATTATAGAAATTCTACAAACAAGTTTAACACTTTACTTCCCAAATTTTAAATTATCACAAATAATGTTAATCCAAAATAAAGTATATGCGAGCAAGGAAACTTTACTTGCAGATATGCAGTAGCAAGAACCCCTATTTTATTAGGTCTCTGTGACTGAGAGAGACAATTTAAAAATTTGGGAGTAAATCTGCCCAAAGCACTACATATAACACATTGTATAACACTGTACAATGGCATATGTTACCAAAGACTGCTCGAACAACAGAAATTACTGACTTCAGAAGACAAGTAAGAAATAGGATCCCATGGTCACAAGTCTTAATCATATCTAGGGCTAAAATATACACAGCATCTGTCCTGGACCTCTGGTTGGTCATCATGTATTCTGTGAATATAACATAATATGACATAGTAAATAATGCTCAATAATCACAGACATAATCCTGAGATAAAACCAGAGAATGAACCAAATAATATAACCGGCAGGGAAAGCAAATCCCTTGAGTGAAAGTGAAGGTACTGGTATTACAGAGCATTTTTCTTCACCTGGTACACAGGATTTAAGCCACCCACCCACACAGACACCATATAGTAACAGCTCTGGTGGCCTACTGGTTAAAAGTTCGGCTGCTAATTAAAAGCTCGGTAGTTTGAATCCACCAGCCGCTCCTTGGAAACCCTATGGGAAGCAGTTCTACTCAGTCCTATAGAGTGGCTGTGAGTCGGAATGGATTTGACAGCAATAGGTTTTTTTTGGTTTGATACACGTATATTTCAACGATTATGGTAACATCTGAATAATCTGTTGGAACCTACAAGCTTTTAAACTGGCTTACAACATTTCTTACCTGTTACACTTACGTCAATTCCCTTTGCCCCACTGTGGAATAATCATCTCATGCGTAACAATTCCAATTGTTGATTCCGACAAATTGAAAATTTAGTTGATTGGTTCCTACAATACTACATACAATCGTAAGTGTTTTTATATGGTGCTTGCATCCCTCTGTCTCCTGGATCTAGAAGGTTCTCAGCACAGGGACCCTGGGTCCAAAGGAAGTGCTGTGCCGTGGTCTCTTCTTCTTGGTGGTACTCAGGTCCCCCCATCCTCTCTAGGATGGCTCATTTCAAGCCTACTGGGATGGCAAAACTCGCCATGTCCTCACAAGGGTGCCATGAACCTTATTTGCATAATTAGTAAGCTATCCAATCCCCCTGGTGGGCCACAAGCACTCATTTGCATAGTCCCAACCAGTCATTTGGTGGGAGTTACAAGACCATGGTGAGAAAGGCCACATAAAAGCCATCCACCTGTACCTCAAGGTGCCAAATATTACTAGGCATCTTTTACAATATTGATAATTCTCACAATATCCCAGAAAGGCAGATGATATTGTACTCATTTTAGATGAAAAAACTGGGAAGCTAAATTTCTTGTCTAAATTTAGTTTGTGAGTGATGAAGCCATGATTCAATCACAAGCCTAATACTAAAGCCAATGAACTACCCATGGGCTTTATACGCCTCTTCTACTCTTAAATGAGAATAAACAGTTAATGATGGGTGGATCACAGATTCCTGAAAGCAGGAATGTTGGGAGAAGGGAAAGAGGCCAGCAATGCCTCCTAACCCACAGGTCTACACCAAGCACATACATAATTTTTTTTTAAAGTTGTTGTTGAGTCGATTCTGCCTCATGGCAGCCCCATGTGTGTCTGAGTGTAACTGTGCTCTGTAGGGTTTTCAACGGCTGATTTTTCAGAAGTAGATCACCAGCCTGTCTTCTGAGGAGCCTCTGAATGGACCGGAACTGCCAACCATTCGATCAGCAGCCCTGCACATTACATATAAATTACAAACAAAAAACAAACTCATTGCTGTCAATTCCAACTCACAGCGACCCTAAAGGACACAGCAGAACTGCCACATAGGGTTTTCAAGGCCCTCATCTTTACCGAAGCTGATTGCCACATCTTTCGC
This sequence comes from Elephas maximus indicus, assembly GCF_024166365.1. NCBI lineage: Eukaryota > Metazoa > Chordata > Mammalia > Proboscidea > Elephantidae > Elephas > Elephas maximus. The sequence goes on from NC_064830.1 coordinate 41,911,784, forward strand.
CCAAGGAGCGGCTAGTGTGCAGGCACCATACACTGTACTTTTACACAAATAACATGCACCCTGTGTGTTTGTTTGCTAGCTGCACCCTTCCCCTGTGAGACATCCTCCAAGTGCTGCCATGCCAATCCTCTTCCACATGTTGCTGGAAAAAAATTATGAAAATACCTGATGGGTTGAGGGTGGAGCTGGCAAACAATGGCAGAAGGCATGCACTATTTTCATAAAAGTACAGTAATACAAAATTCCAAGCCAACCTGTTTGTTTACTGGCTGCGCCCTTTCCCCACAAGGCACCCCCACGAGTGCTGCCCTGCCAATCCTGTTTCACAAATTGCTGTTAAAAAAAACAAAATTAGCATAGTACACTTACAAAAATACCTCGTGGGGGGAGGGCAAAGCCAGCAAAGGAAGAAGACATGCATTATTTGGGTAAAAATACAGTACTATAAATTCCAAACCAACCCATTGCTTTTGAGTGGTTTCTGACTCATAGTGACCCTATAGGTCAGAGTAGAACTGCCCTCATAGGGTTTCCAAGGCTGTAATCTTTATGGAAGCAAACCACCATATCCTTCTCCCACGTAGTGGTTGGTGGGTTCGAACCACTGACCTTTCAGTTAGCAGCCGAATGCTTAACCACTGTGCCCCCAGGGCTCCATATAATATAAATTATAATTAGAATGTTAATTGTTCCTTGAAGACATCAGTGGTTCAGTGGTACAATTCTTACTTCCCACGCATGAGACCCAGGTTTTATTCTCAGCCAATGCACCTCATGTGCAGCCACCACCTGTCAATGGGGACTTATGTGTTGCTATGACACTGAACAGGTTTCAGCGGAGCTTCCAGACTAAAGACTATGAATAAAGGCCTGGCAATCTACTTCCAAAAAATCCATCAATGGATCACAACGATCCAGATCACAACAGTCCAAAACACAACCAATCATGGGAATGGCACAGGACCAAGCAGCGTTCCGTCCTGTCGTACATGGGGTTGCCATGAGTTGGGGGCCTACCTGACAGCAGCTAACAACAACAATTGTTCTTTACCTTTTGGTGTAATCCTCTCAAAGGAAAAATAGGGTGACAGCACCTCCCAGTTACATGCCTGATGCCTGCTTCAAGAATGGGTAATTAGTCAGCATCTAACAAACACCCCTTAGACGTGGTAACATGTAATGATGGGCAATTTTAGCAGTTTGTAGTTAACCATATAATTAGCCCCGGTTTTAGAATATCCATGTGGAGATTATCCTACTCATTATAAATTGAGAACTGGCATTGTTCCCCTTCTAGAAATCAAGGCAATATACTTAGTAGACAGGCAAAAAAGACTACTTTGATTTAATATAATCCAAATATAATTTAGAGAAACCAGAATTTGGAGAATGTGGAAAATACATTTATACTAAGAGAGAGAAAAGCAGGAATGCTAGAACAGCAACAGGAAATCCTTCTACAGAGGGTCAATAAGCCTACTCTCTCCACAAATTAAAATTAATTATAGTCATTATAAGTAAAAAAGTAACTCAATTAAGATTCGGTTTTTTGTTTGTTTTGCACAGAAGTATAGAAGGAATGAATCACAGTAATTATTTCATCCCAACCTCAGTTTTGAAGATGGGAAAACTAAGAGAATTGTACAAGTTCCCATAGTGAGTGAGTAGCAAAACTGGTCCCAGAACTAGATCTCTTAAGTACAAGCCCAGTGCTCTGTTTTTAAGTTTCCCAAGCTTTCCTGATTATATCACCTGGGAAATTTACTATTCTTAGAGATTGCCAGGCCCACTGTTGGGAGACTTGGGGGATTGAGATCAGCAGTCATTACAAGAATGAGGACAACAACCTCCTAAAGTGGTCTCCCTGCCTTGAGACCCTTCCACAGAGCTACTAGTTTTTTTTCCCCTAGTAGCCTCTCTCTTTCCTCCTTAAATTCCCCCACTGATTATATGTTAAAGTCCAAACTTCTTAGCATGAAACATGGGACGCTTCAGAGTCTTACCCCCATCTACTTTGCCACGTTCATCTGTAGACATCTTCTGCTTGAAAAGTTGGTCCTAGGTACACCAACCTTTTCTTGAAACAGTCTTACTTTTTTGAATTCCCTATTCTTTTGTAAGGTCCCTGTGTGGCACAAATGGTTTGTCTGCACTCATTTACTAAAGGTTGGCAATTCAAACCCACCCAGTAGCACCATGGAAGAAAGGCTTGGCGATCTGCTTCTGTAAAGATTACAGCCAAGAAAACTTCATGGAGCAGTTCTATTCTGACACACGTGGGGCGGACATGAGTCAGGGTTTTTTGTTTTTGTTTTTTTTTAATTCCTTTGTAAGAGCTATTCCCTTGTCATCCCCACCATACTTTCTTCTGTTCTTCAATCCCCAACTCAGATGTCATCTCTTCTTTGAGAGACTTCTATCCTCCCAGGAGGTTTGTCACTATCACCTAGGTATGTCCAAAACATTTGTTCACCTCACAATAATTTATCACACTGTTTTTCAATTACTTTTTACCTGCCTACCTGTTTCACATGTCCTGGTCAGAGATCATTTTTTATTTACCACTGTATGCCTAATGCCTAAACCAGATCACACAGACAAAAAAAAAAAAAAAAAAAGCTCAATAAATATTTGCTGAACAAATGAACTGGATAAGTAAATAGTATGGTTGAGGCATTACGAAGGAAAAGGAAAGGAAAACAAAGCAGGGGAGGCAGGAAGACAGGCAATGTTAACTGCGTACACTGAAAAGAAACTAGGAAGAAAGCATAGCAGGCTCCAAATGACTTCCCTGAAATGCTGCAGGTATCAGAGCTGTGGATACCGGAGCAAACTGTCTCCCCCAACATGTCCTTTCTGTAACTTGGTGTGTTTTTGTTCCTTCTTCTTTTAGATATACTTTTAGAGATAAAGGGGCCCTGGGAATCCAATGGAAACCCTGGTTGCGTAGTGGTTAAGTGCTATGGCTGCTAACCAAAAGGTCAGCAGTTTGAATCCGCCAGGCACTCCTTGGAAACCCTATGTAGCAGTTCTATTCCGTCCTATAGGGCTGCTATGAGTCGGAATCAACTCAACCGCAATGAGTTTGTTTTTTTTTTTTTCTTTTTGAGAGAAAAAGGCTTATTTCCCATTGAATTCTGAAGGTCTTACATTGTAAGGGGGAAGGCTTGAGTTTTTCAAATATACTTTGAATCGTGTTGTTTGGTTTAAATAAACTTGGATAAGGGTCTGACATTCAAACGCAAGATAATCAAGTTCTTGAAGGTGTATTGTATAGAACTTTCTCCAGTGTCTCCTGCACTTTCAACCTGTGCTAGGTACACACAGCCAGCTCTCAAAATGTACTTTGTGATTAAAAAAAAAAAAAAAAAAAATTTTTTTTTTTAGTTGGGAAAAATATGTGCTTCATCTAGTTTCCCAGGAGATCAAGGTCAGTTTTACATGAGAATGACTGCAGCAAAATTGTTGCTTCTTTATAATTTCCACAGTAAGATAAAATCTACAGAGTGTAGATATTCTCCACATTTGCTCCCCGTCTACCATTTTCTTTTATTCATCCATTCATTTATTTATCAACATGAATAGGTACTAAAAAGGATTTGAAGAATGCTATAGGAACCCAGAGAATAGAACTAACACTACTTGGGAGGTAAATCAAAGTACAATATGTCACAAAAAACCAAACCCACTGCCATCAAGTCAACTGTGACTCATGGCAACCTTACAGGACAGAGTAGAACAGCCCCATAGGGTTTCTAAGGAGCAGCTGGTGGATTTCAACAGCCCAACTTTTGATACGTCACACGAGAGAGAATATTTGTGTAAGAATTATCAAACTCGAGGTCAGTGGCAAAGCATGTGAACTCCTAGTGTTCCCTGAGTATTGTGTATAGGTGTATGGATAGGCCCTGTTACAAAGAAAGGCAAAGTTTCTGAATCTAAGAGAAGGATTGGTTAAAAGAAATAAACTGTAACAGTCTATCCCACGAGTCGGAATCAACTCAATGGCAACAGGTTTGGTTTTGGTATTTAACAACAGAACCATTTTTAGTCAGAGACAGTGTGACTTGAAAGGGCTGTGATTTCAAAGAGCTCATTTAGTCTTAAGAGTTAAAAGAAACCTTAAGAAATCCAATCGTTTTTAACCACGCTTCTAGGAGCTCTAGAAGTTTCAAGTAGGTACAACAGAGGTGGGCTAGGGAACAGACATGGAAGGGTGGGAATGGAAATCAATCTCAATGAGAGCAGCTCTGTTTTTTTTTTTGTTTTACATATTGAGGCTTCTACACAAGATTTTAATGATTTAAAAAAAGGTCAAACAACAATACACCGAATTCCATCCCCTTCATTTTAGAAACGATTAAATAGAAGCCAAAGAGATGAAGTAACTTGCCAAAGTCGCACAATTTAAGGAACAACTGTCTGTCATGCTACGGATTTTGGACTTCACTGTTCAAGTCACTGTTGTTGTTGTTGCTGTTAAATGGCAGTGAGTTGGTTCCAACTCATAGGAACCCTATGTACAAGAGAACGAAACATTGCCCGGTCCTGCGCTATCCTCAAAATTATTGTTTCGTTGTTATGCTTGAGCCCATTGTTGTAGCTACTGTGTCAGTTCACCTTATTGAGGGTCTTCCTCTTTTTCTCTGTCCCTGTACTCTACCAAGCATGCTGTCCTTCTCCCAGGACTGATCTCTCCTGATAACATGTCCAAAAATCTCAAACACAACGAATTTACAGAGCAGAAAGCACAGGCAAGAGAGGAGGGATGGACTTGAAGGCCCACTCCTGACACTGTCACTGTTAACAGTTTGGTACACATCTTTCCGGATTTCCTTTATGCACGTATAAAAACCAGCTGCCGTTGAGTCAGAAATCCGAGCCCACGCGTGTCAGGGTGGAACTGTTCTCCACAGGGTTTTCCATGGCTGACTTGTTGGGAGCAGACCACCAGGCCTTTCTTCCATGCATGTACAAACACATACATTATTTTTAAAACAAAGTAAAATTACTCTATGCATAGTATTGTAAATTGCTTTTTAGTAAACATATCACGGATGCTGTTTCATAGCAATATGTAACAGAATAATCATTATTATTTTAAACAGGTACTAGCATTTTACTGGAAACCCTGATGTTACAGTGGTCAACTGCTACGGCTGCTAACCAAAGGGTCGGCAGTTTGAATCCACCAGGCGCTCCTTGGAAACTCTATAGGGCGTTTCTACTCTGTCTTATAGAGTCACTATACAGATATAATATTTATCTCCTATTGATGGACATTAATGTTGTTTCTAGTCTTCTGCTTAACAGACCATTTAGGTAGGATATACTTTTAGAGGTGGAATTAATAGGTAAAGGGTATGAACATTTTATACTTTGATGCATGTTTCCAACTTGCTTTCCAAAGCTTTGGTACCATTTCACACTTCTAATGGTGTGTAAGCACACTTGTTTTCTGTACAAGCTTGTCAATACTTAGTATAAATAATTACCTTAGAGTCTGCCAATCTGATAGGTTAAAAAAAAAAAAGATCTTTAATTTGCAATTGATCATTAGTGAACTGGAATCTTTCATATATTTAATCATGTATATTTTTCTCGTATGAATAGCCTATTCCTTTTTTTTTTGTCATTTTTTACACTAGAGCTAACCAATGGAAATATAATGCAAGCTGCATATGTAATTTTAAATTTTCTAGTAGCCACATTAAAAAGTAGAAAGAAACAAGTGAAATTAATTTTACTAGTATATTTTATTTAACTCAATATATATAATATTACCATTTCAACATGTAATCAATGTAAGAATTTGTTAATGAGCGATTTCACATTCTTCTGTTGCTTAACTAAGTCTTCAAAATTCAGTGCCTACGACACACCCACAGTACATATCAATGTGGACCAGCCACATTTCAAGTGTTCAGTAGCTGCACGTCACTAGTGCCTACTGCACTGGCTAGTGGGGTTCCACAGAATCTTTTTCTTACAAATCTGTGGGAGCTCATACGTCTTCCCCTTCTGATGTTTCTAACTTATTTATATTCTTTTACTATACAAATAATGCGGACACACGGTTTTTATAAAGACTTCAAATAAAACAGAAGTATTAATAGCAAAGCAGTTCTTTTAAAACCAGTTCTTTGGGGAGTGAAGGGTGGAGTGTTAAGTGTGACGACAAATTAATCCAGCTTCAGAGAGAACCAAATCATGACTCGGAGACATTTGTATCATAAGAGCAGTAGAGCAGGACAGTCCCCACATCATGCTGGGAGGCATCTCACCTTTACCTCTGTCAAAAATATTTCCCATGCCATCTAGGAACAGGGCTTTTGAAACTGTAGTCATGACTCATTAATCCAATGCCGTCGAGGTGATTCCAACTCAGAGTGACCCGACAGGACAGAGCAGAGCTGCCCATAAGGTTTCCAAGGAGCAACTTATAGATGAAAACGGCCAACCTTTTGGTTAGCAGTCCAGCTCTTAATAATCACTGCGCCACGAGGGCTCTAAGATAGTGGGCCATAAATTCAACTTGATGGATTATGACTCGTATTTTTAGCACTTTCTCTTTAGACTAGACAATATCAGACTATATTTACATTGTAAGAGAAAGTATTGTTTTGCAAAATGTTTGTTTCAGAGGGGTGTGTGTGTTTCTGTGTGTACCAGGTTACGTTGAGGGTCGTTGTCAAAATATTTTGAAAAAAACACTGATCTAAAAGATGCCTGTCTTAGTTCTGTCCTCTGAGTTTCAGATCAACTGCCTGTTGCCATCTCTACTTAGACATCTTAAAGGAAACTCAAACTCAAAAAATGCCCATAACCGAGTAAATAATCTCCCTAAAGCCTGTTTCCCCCACGTGTCTCTCAGTTTGCCATACTGTGGGGACTTGTGTGTTTGCTGTGATGCTGGAAGCTATGCCACCGGTATCCAGATACCAGCAGGGTCACCCATGGAGGACAAGTTTCAGCTGAGCTTCCAGACTAAGACAGACTAGGAAGAAGGACCCGGCAGTCTACTTCTGAAAAGCATTAGCCAGTGAAAACCTTATGAATAGCAGCAGAACATTGTCTGATGTAATGCTGGAAGATGAGCCCCCCATGTTGGAAAGCACTCAAAAGATGACTGGGGAAGAGCTGCCTTCTCAAAGTGGAGTTGACCTTAATAACGTGGATGGAGTCAAGCTTTCAGAACCTTCATTTGCTGATGTGGCATGATTTGAAATGAGAAGAAACAGCTGCAAACATCCATTAATAATCAGAACCTGGAATGTACGAAGTATGAATCTAGGAAAATTGGAAATCGTCAAAAATGAAATGGAACACATAAACATCGATATCCTAGGCATTAGTGAGCCGAAATGGACTGGTATTGGCCATTTTGAACCGGACAATCATATAGTCTACTATGCTGGGAATGACAGCTTGAAGAGGAATGGTGTTGCATTCATCGTCAAAAAGAACCTTTCAAGATCTATCCACACACCTACGAGGAAGACCAGTTAATACGACTATTATTGAAATTTACGCACCAACCACTAGGGCCAAAGATGAAGAAATAGAAGATTTTTATCAGCTGCTGCAGTCTGAAATTGATGGAACCTACAATCAAGATGCATTGATAATTACTGGCGATTGAAACGCGAAAGCTGGAAACAAAGAAGAAGGATTGGTAGCTGGAAAACATGGCCTTAGTGAGAGAAACAATGCCGGAGATAGACTGACAGAATTTTGCAAGACCAATGACTTCTTCATTGCAAATACCTTCTTTCACCAACATAAACGGCAACTATACACAGGGACCTCGCCAGATGGAACACAGAGAAATCAAACTGACTACCTCTGTGAAAAGAGATGATGGAAAAGCTCAATATCATCAATGAGAACAAGGCCAGGGGCCGACTGTGGTATAGACCATCAACTGCTCATATGCAAGTTCAAGCTGAAACTAAAGAAAATCAGAGCCAGTCCACGAGAGCCAAAATATGACCTTGAGTATACCCCACCTGAATTTATAGACCATCTCAAGAAGAGATCTGATGCATTGAACGCTAGTGACCGAAGACCAGACAAGTTGTGGAATGACATCAAGGACATCATCCATGAAGAAAGCAAGAGGTCATCAAAAACACAGGAAAGAAAGAAAAGACCAAGGTGGATGTCAGAGGAGACTCTGAAACTTGCTCTTGAGTGTCGAGCAGCTAAAGAAAAAGGAAGAATTGATGAAGTGAAAGAACAGGAGATTTCAAAGGCCCTCTCGAGAAGACAAAGTATTATAATGACAAGTGCAAAAAGCTGGAGATGGAAAACCAAAAGGGAAGAACATGCTCAGCATTTCTCAAGCTGAAAGAACTGAAGAAAAAATTCAAGCCTCGAGTTGCAATAGTGAAGGATTCCATGGGGAAAATATTAAATGATGCAGGAAGCATCAAAAGAAGATGGAAACTGCTTTAGGTGAAGGGAAAGACAACACTCAATACATGGAAGGTCAGCTCAATTGGACTGGACCAAAAGCAAAGAAGTTTCTGGGATAAAATGAATGCTTCAAAGGTCAGCGGAGCAAGCGCGGGGGTCTGGGGAACATGGTTTGCGGGGACTTCTAAGTCAATTGGCAAAATAATTCTATTATGAAATCATTCTGCATCCCACTTTGAAATGTGGCGTCTGGGGTCTTAAATGCTAACAAGCGGCCATCTAAGATGCAGCAATTGGTCTCAACCCACCTGGAGCAAAGGAAAACGAAGAACACCAAGCCCACATGGCAACTAAGAGCCCAAGAGACAGAAAGGGCCACATGAACCACAGACCTACATCATCCTGAGACCAGAAGAACTAGTTGGTGCCCGGCCACAATTGATGACTGCCCTGACAGGGAGCACAGCAGAGGACCCCTGAGGGAGCAGGAGATCAGTGGGATGCAGACCCCAAATTCTCATAAAAAGACCAAACTTAATGGTCTGACTGAGACTGGAGGAATCCCGGCGGCCATGCTCTCCAGACCTTCTGTTGACACAGGACAGGAACCATCCCTGAAGACAACTCATCAGAAATGAAAGGGACTGGTCAGCGGGTGGGAGAGAGATGCTGATAAAGAGTAAGCTAATTATATCAGGTGGACACTTGAGATTGTGTTGGCAACTCTTGTCTGGAGGGGGGATGGGAGGATAGAGAGAGAGGGAAGCAGGCAAAATTGTCAAGAAAGGAGAGACTGAAAGGGCTGACTCAAGACGGGGAGAGTAAGTGGGAGTAGGGAGTGAGATGTATGTAAACTTATATGTGACAGACTGATTGGATTTGTAAACGTTCACTTGAAGCTTAATAAAAGTTATTAAAAAAAAAAAAAAAAAGAAGATGGAAGGAATACACAGAGTCATTATACCAAAAAGAATTAGTCGATATTCAACCATTTCAAGAGGTGGCATAAGATCAGGAACCGATGGTACTGAAGGAAGAAGTCCAAGCTGCTCTGAAGGCATTGGCAAAAAACAAGGCTCCAGGAACTGATGGAATATCAACTGAGATGTTTCAACAAACAGATGCAGCGCTGGAGGTGCTCACTCTTATCAGAATCTTTGTTAGAATTCCCCAGTGAAACGGTCCAGGTCAGGGCTTTTTTTTTTGTTGGCAGTTTTTTTAATAACCTCTTCTATTTCTTCTTTTGTTATGGGCCTGTTTAGATTTTCGACCCCAGTTTGTGTTAGTTTAGATAGGTAGTTGTTTCCAGGAATTTGTCCGTTTCCTCTAGGTTTTCCAATTTGTTGGAGTATTATGTTATGATCACTTTTATTTCAGTTGGTTCTGTTGTAGTATCATCCATCTCATTTCTTATTTGGGTTATCTACACCTTCTCTTTTTTTCTTTTGTCAGTTTGGCCAGTGGTTTTTCAATTTTACTGAACCACCTTCTAGTCTTGTTTTCCTGTCTTCTGTTTCATTTATTTCCACTCTGATCTTTATTTCCTTTCTTCTGGTAGCTGTGGGCTTCTTTTGCTACTCTTTTTCTATTTGTTCAAGTTGTAAGGGTAAGGTATTGATCATGTCTCTTTTCATGTTTTTTGATGTGTGCATTTATTGCTATAAATCAGCCTCTTAACACTGCTTTTGCTGTGTCTCAAAGGTTTTGGTATGTTGTGTTTTCATTCTCAATGGATTCTAGGAATTTTTTTAATCTCATTTTTACTTTCTTCTATTACCCAGTGGTTTTTAAGCACAGTGCTGTTCAGTTTCCAAATACTCATTTTTTCTTTGTTCTTCCTGTTATTAATTTCTTATTTCAATTGTGTTGTGAACTGAGAAGGTGCTTTGTATTATTTCAATATTTTTGAATTTACTGAGGCTTGCTTTGTGGCCTAGAATATGGTGTATTCTAGAGAATGATCCACGTGTGCTGGAGAAGAATGTGCACTGTGCTGCTGTTTGGTGGAGTGCTCTGCACACATCTATAAGCGGTCAAGTTGGTTGACTTTGTTTAGATCTTCTGTGTCTTTGTTGAGCTTCTTTCTAGTTGTTCTGTCCATTGTCAAAAATGGTATGTTAAAGTCTCCTATTATTGTACACCCAAAATAACCCAGTGCCGTCGAGTCGATTCCGACTCATAGTGACCCTATTATTGTAAAAGTATCTATTTCTCTCAGGATTTGTTTTATGTATTTTGGAGCTCTGTCATCCAGTACATAAATATTTATTATGGTTATGTCCTCTTTGTACACTGATCCCTTAATCATTATACAATGTCCTTCCTTGTTTCTTATGATGGAATTTAAAATCCATTTAATCAGAGATTAATATTACCACTCCTGCTTTTTTTGGTTCATTTGTTTGAATTTTTATTGTGCTTTAAGTGAAAGTTTACAAATCAAGTCAGTCTCTCACACAAAAACTTATATACACCTTGCTACCTACTCCCAATTGCTCTCCCCCTAATGAGACAGCCTGCTCCCTCCCTCCACTCTCTCTTTTTGTGTCCATTTCGCCAGCTTCTAACCCCCTCTACCCTCTCATCTCCCCTCCAGGGAGGAGATGCCAACATAGCCTCAAGTGTCCACCTGATGCAAGAAGCTCACTCCTCACCAGCATCCCTCCCCAACCCATTGTCCAGTTTTTCATTTTTTTTGTTAATGCTTGCTCGATATTTTTTTTTTCCATCTTGGATTTTTAACCTATTTATGTCTTTCTATCTAAAGTGTGTCTCTATAGGCAACATATTGATGGGTGATTTTGACGGGTAATTTTTTTTTTTTTTTTAATCTATTCTGCCACTCTGTTCTGGGACTGGTGTGTTTAACCCATTTATATTCAGTGTGATTATCGATATAAATTTATTGCTGTCATTTTGTTATGCTTTTTTTTTTTTTTTTTGGTGGTGTTGATGGTTCCTTTGTTCCATGTAATTTTCTGTGCTGAGTTCTTTTTGTTCATTTCTTTTTTCATTTCCTTTGTTTTTACTGATTTTGTGTTTACCGGGTCTTTTTAATTTTTTATTTTGGCAGGTAGGTTTCTTAATTTTCTTTGTGCTTAAAGTTTACCTTTATCATCTCATGTTTAAAACAGTCTGCCTTGACTTCCTCACCCTATGGAAATTCTATAACTACATCATTTGTTTGCCCTTTGCATTACAAGTCATCGGCAATTTCAGACATCTCTGGCTCCATTTTCAGCTTTGTAGCTTTATTTTAATTTTGAGAGTTCTCAAAATTTGGGTTGGTATCTGGGTGATGTTGTCATGTATCTTAGTCTCAGGTTGCTATCTGATGTCGTTGGTTCTCTGACCAAAGGATTCCTTTTAATATTTCTTGTAAGGTTGGTCTGGTTTTTACAAATTCTCAATTTATGTTTATCTGGGAATGTCCTAATTTTGCCATCATATTTAACCGACAGTTTTGCTGGATATATGGTTCTTGGTTGTCAAGTCTTTTCCTTCAGGGTTCTAGATATATCATCCTATTGCCTCCTTATCCGCTTGGCTTCTGCTGAGAAGTCAGAATCTTATGGTGTCGCTTTGTATTCAATATTTCATTTCTCATGAGCTGCTCTCAGAATTCTTTGTCTTTGGTTTTAGAAAGTTTGATTATGATATGTCTTAGCGACTTTCTTTTGGGGACCTATCCTGTATGGGGTTCGTTGAGCTTCTGGATAGAAGCCTTCTTGTCTTTTATGGTATCAGGGAAGTTTTCTGCCAGCAATTCTTCAAAACTTCTATGTCTTTTCTTGTCTCCTTATGTTCTGGAATTCCAATCACGAGTAAACTGTTTCTTTTGATAGCGTCCCACATAACTCTGAGGCTTTCTCCATTTTTCTTTTTACTCCTCAAATAAATTGTATCAAGGAATTTGTAATCTATTTTGCTGATTCTTTCTTCCATCGATTCATTTCTACATCTTTGTCCTTCCACTGAGTTATCTATTTCTGATATTTTACTGTTAAGCTTCTGGATTTCTATTTGTTGTTTTTACGGTTTCTAATTGCCTGTTTTGTCATTTTGTTCTAGTATTGTTTTCCTGAATTCCTCAGAGTTTTGCCTGTGTTTTCTTTGACCTCTTTGAGGATCCTATATGTTAAGTCTTTTGAATTCCTTATCAGGTAGTTCCAGTCCTGTTTCTTCCTCAGGAAGATTTTCTGTCTCTTTATTTTGGTCACTTGCTTAAACCATCTTGTCCTGTACCTTCATATGATTTGATATCATCTGCTGTCTCTGAGGCATTAAGGTGTTATTTACTGATTGACTGTACGTTTGTTTGCTTTGTCTTGATTTTTTCTTTGGTGGTAACGGTGCTGAGTGGTCTGGGTCTCTCCACAGCCCTTGTGGGACCAGGAGATCCTTCCAGGTTTGTACCGGCAGTCAGTGCATCCACCGGACAGCAGGAGAGGTTGTCTTCACAGCTACAGAGTAACAATGCTACCCAAATGGATAGGGTAGGCCCTCTGAACAGACACGAATTGGTGTCTCGGTAGATGGTGGGAGACCAAAGGGCCTCAGCGCGTGTGGATCAGCCTACAGGAACTGGCTGGTGTAGGATAAGTGCTGCTGTAGCCAGGTGGTTGGTTGTTCACACAGGGAGTACATGTTTATTCTTAGAGTCTGTTGGGATGCACCTGGCAGTCACTGGTGAAGGAATGTGCCTGATAAGCCATGCCAGGTGGTCTCTGGAAGAGTGCACAGGGTTGCATCTGCTAGTTGCTGGGCTAGGGCATGGGGCACACCTGTTGGTTACTGGGCAATGGTGCTGGGTGCACTTACAGTAACTGTGCAGGCTTCAGGGGATCATGCTGGTCACTGGGCAGCAGACACAGAGGTGCTCCTATCAGTTGCCAGGCTGTAGGTACAATCACACTGGTCACCGAGCTGCAGGTGCACTCACGTCAGTCACTGTGTAGCAGGTACACTCCCACTGGTTGCCAGGCTGCAGGTGCACTCATGCTGGTCACCAGACTTCAGGTGTGCTCTCTGCATAGTCATCAGGCTGCAAGTGTCCTCTTGCTGGTAGCTGGGAAGCAGGAGCACTCCTGTCAGTCGCTGGACTGCAGGGATGCTCCTCCCAGTCGCTAGACAGTGGGTACTCTTCCACCAGTTGCCAGACTGCAGGCACACTTCTGCCAGTTGCTGGGAAGCAGGTGTGCTCCCACCGGTCTCTGGACAGTGGGTGTGGGCCTGCCATCTCCAGTCATGGGTGCAGGGGTTCTCCTGTCTGGCTGCCCAGATGACTAGGGTCCAGCTCATTTAGATATGGGGGGAGGGCACACAGAGGCTGGCTGGGTGGGAGGTCTATCATTGATATTCTGCGGTTTTACTATTCAGTGGGTGTTTCCCAGCCAAATGGTCAGCCTCTGCTGCTGGCAAGTAGACCCTTCCCCAGTTCCTGGCTCCCTCCCTTCTCCGTGGTTGGCAGACCTCTGGAGCTCCTGTCCCACCTTCCTGCACTTTCCCCTTTTTAGCTCCGCCTTGTGTCCTGCTCATCTTGTTTTATTCCAGGTTTATTTACACATCATCTCTTTCTCCTGTTTAGAGTTCCCCTTTCTGTGCTCGTCACCCAGGAACATAGCCCACCTTATCCCAAGATGACCACCTGTGCCGGGCCAGGTGGCAAGGCGCAGAGGATCTGTATCTCTCCACATCTGCTGTTTTCTTTCCACTTGGAGCTCAGTCTAATTCTTCATCTTCCCATTTCATATTTACGGTTCCAAGGTTGTCATCTGTATCTGCTTTACTTGGTTTCTCAGGTTTTTGATATAGGGGGATGTTCTGGTGCATCAGTCTAAGTCACCGTCTTCTCTTTTGTTTCCCCCTATATTACAGGTTTCCTCAATCAGCATGTATTACTTTTATAAGGAAAAAAAGTTGAATCACTTAATGAGAAATAAAGTTTAAAGGGAAAAAAATTTAGAAAAATACTTACACTAACAAATAAATTGGATCTTTAATATATAAAGTGTTCACGCCATGGTAGCTCCACAGATACACCCAAACTCCTTGAGGGACCGAATCGCTGGGCTGAGGGCTGTAGGGACCATAGTCTCAGGGAACAACTAGCTCAATTAGAATAAAAGAGTTTATAAAGACTATGTTCTACATTCCACTTTGTTGAGTAGCATCTGGGGTCTTAAAAGCCTGTGAGCAGCCATCTAGGATACTCCACTGGTCTCGCCCCTTCGGGAGCAAGGAAGAATGAAGAAAACTAAAGACATAAAGGAAAGATTAGTCCAAAGAACTAATGTACCACATCTACCAAACTGAGTTCAGTACAACTAGATGGTGCCTCGCCACCACCACTGACTGCTCTGACAGGGATCACATTAGAGGGTCCTGGGCAGAGCTGGAGAAAAATGGAGAACAAAATTCTAACTCAAAAAGAAAAGCCCAGACTTGCTGGCCTGACAAAGACTGGAGAAATCCTGAGAGATGGCTCCCAGACACCCTTTCAGCTCAGTAATGAGGCTACTCCTGAGGTTTAGTCCCATGGAACAAAACAAGACTAAAGGGGTGCACGAGCCCTGGCGCAGAGGCTGGAAAGTGGGAGGGAACAGGACAGCTGGTAATAGGGAACCCAGGGTTGAGAAGGGGGAGTGTTGACAAGTCGTGGGTTGTTAACCAATGTCACGCAACAATGTGTGCACTGTTTGATGAGAAACTAGTTTGTTCTGTAAATCTTCATCTAAAGTTGAATAAAAAAAGATATATATATATATATATAAAGTATTCACTCATTCTTCTTCAAGACCAGCAGTTAATACGCCTCAAAATTAAGTAAGTAAACTAAGAAAAGAATGTCTTATATCAAAGATACCAGCAGTAGCCATCAGGCTTTAACCATTTGCACCACCCACCAAAAACCAAACCAAATCCACTGCTGTCGAGTCGATTCCAACTCATGGCGACCCTATAGGACAGAGCAGAACTGCCCCATAGCGTTTCCAAGGAGAGCTTGGTGGATTCGAACTGCCAACCTCATGGTTAGCAGCTGTAGCATTTAACCACTACGCCACCACGGTTTCCCAAGGTTTCCCAAAGACAGCAGAAGTCAGAAACCTAACTAAGGCTGGAGAGAAAAGGAATGGAGTTTCATCTAATCAACAGTGTTCAAACATCTAAAGAATGTATTACACCCAGGGAATGGTCTCAGTCTCCAAAGACAAAAGCCTCAGGGTTTATTCTCCACAGAGTTGGAGTAGACTCCACGGCAACTGGTTAAGGTTGAGTCAGGGCCCTCCAACTTCTCCAATTACATTAGAAAAAAAGGGTAGAAGTCAGAAGAGAAATTTAACCTGGGTTTTTCCAAAAATCTAGGGAAGGATTTTAACCCTGTTTTTTCTTTTTAAGAAGGATCTAGACGGAAGATTCAAATATTCCAACACTAGGAAAGATATACTGGGGTGAAAAATAAAAAAACTAGTGAGAAGGGGGGATTTATTTCTTCAAGCCTTCCCAGAGGCAAGGTTAATAACCTTGAAAATCATTCTAAATAACTTGCTACTCCCAGAATGGGGAACTTGCAAGTACCTGTTTTTACAAAGTTTTACTCACTGGGCCCCTTCTTCTGTCTCTCCTTTCTCACAGGCTGTCAAAGCCCAGTTCCAAAGTTACTTCCTCAGTGTACATTTCTCAATTTCATATACCTGTGCTACCACCCAAGTCTGTCACACTGTGGCAGCTTACATGTTGCTATGATGCTGGAAGTTATGCCACTGGTATTTCAAAACCAGCAGGGACACCCATGGTGGCAGGTTTCAATGGGAGCCTCCAGACTAAGACAGACTAGGAAGAAAGGCCTAGAGATAACTAGCCAATAAAAATTTTAAGAGTCACAACTGAATATCCTCTGATGTAGTGCTAAAAGATGAGCCTCCTAGTTTGGAAGGGACTCAAAATGCACAGTGGCCATATCAATAGACTTGAGCATACCAACAACTGTGAAGATGGTACAGCACTGGGCAAAATTTCTTTCTACTGTACACGGGGTCACCGGCAGTTGGCAGTTGAGCAACTAACAACATACTTGGGAGGCTGACTCCCTTCTCCACATTATCAACATCACAATGAGCATCTTTAATTAAAATCAACAAACATTTGCTGAGTCATCAGGTGTATAAGGCATTTATGAGATGTATAAGATTAGGAAATACAGAGCAGGAAAAATTAGAATTCTATATAAGTGCTACAGGTGTTAAGAAAGGAGATGCAGATGTAACTTTGCCTTAGGGAACCAGAAAGTTGTTAGATGAGCAATCCCAGAGGAAATGACTCCTAAACTGCGTAATGGAATAAACAGTAAGTAGCAACTGGCCAGGCTAGGAAGAGAAGAGATTTGTAGGAATGAAAATGGGCAACAGCACAGAGAAAAGTCTGTATGGGGCTAATAACAGCACCTACCTTATAGGGCTGTTGTAAGAACTGAACGAGTTAAAAAATGTAAAGCACTGAAAATAGTGCTACACGTGGGAACTATGTTATTGTTGTTGGGTGCCATCAAGTAGATACTGACAAATAGCAACCCTACTGGACAGAGTAGAACTGCCCCATAGGGTTTCCAAGACTATAATCTTTACGAGAGCAGATCACCAGGTCTTTTCTCCTGTGGAGCAGCTGGTAGGTTCGAACCACCAACCCTTCAGTTAGCAGCCAAGTGCTTTAAGCACTGCACCACCAGGACTCCTTCAAGGAAGCTATAACCCATTGTCTTCAGGTCGATATCGACTCATAGCAACCTCAGTGCTATATAAATGTCAGCTATTAACATTACCATCATCAAAAGATCCATTAACAAAATGAAGAAAGAAACTTGGTGGAAAACTGTACCTAGATGGAGAAGAGTTACTATTCTTAATGTGTAAAGAATTCTGAATAGAAATAAACAATAGATGAACATGCCAATAAAATGAGAAAAGGGCAGAGCTGAACATTTCTCAAGGGGAAAAAAAAGTGTAACCTTATTAACACTCACAGAAAAAAAAAAATAAAACAAGATATTCTTTATCAAATGACCAGATTAAAAGAAAAGCCAGTGTTGCCAAGGGGGTGGGGAAACAGGAGTGGTTTTACGTGGTGGGAGTACACTTTGGTACTAAAGAATCTTTCTAGAAGATAGATTGGCAATAAGTTTACATGGGCCTTAGGAAGTATTCATACCTTTTGATCCAATAATTCTAGAAATCTATTCTAAGGAAGTAATCAGAGATGTGAACACATATATGATTAACCAAAGAAAAACCAAAGTAAATCATAATTTCTAATAAACTATAAACTATTTTAATGTTCAAGAAGCAATATGGAGAAGCAATAATGATTATGAGCACACGACCTAGAATTAAACTAAGTTCACATCCTAGGTCTACCACTTACTAGCAGTATATCTTGGACAAATTACTAAACTGTCCCTACTCAATTTTCTCAACAGTAAAATAAATAGTAATAGAACAGCTCTTATTGAGAGGCTGAAGACTAAATGAGTTAAAATATTAGAACAACAACAACAACAAAAAAAGCAAACCTGTTGAGGTCGAGTTGATTCTGACTCATATCATTCCGCCAGGACAGAGCAGAACTGCCACATAGGGTTTCCAAGCCTATAATCTTTACAGAGGTAGACTGTCACATCTTTCTCCTGCAGAGCAGCTGGTGGATTCAAGATGCCAATCTCTGGCTAGCAGTCAAGCACTTAACCGCTACATCACCAGGCCTTCTTAAAATATGTAGTATTTCAAAAAGTACCTACCAACCAGTCACCTTGGAGTTGATTCTGACTCATGGCGACCCCACCTGTCAGGATCAGAGTAGAACTGTGGTCCACAAAATTTTAGACAGCTGCTTATTCAGAAGGAAATCCCCAATGCCATCAAGTCGATTCTGACTGATGGCAAACCCACTGGACAGGGTAGAACTGCCCCTTAGGCTTTCCAGGCAGTGGCTGGTAGATTTAAACTGCCAACCTTTTGGTCATCAGCCACAGCTCTAACCACCAGAGCTCCAGAAACAGATCACGAGGACTTTTTTTCCAAGGCACCTCTCGACAGACCAGCACCTCCAACCTTTCAGTTAGCTGCCGATCGCGCTTACTGTTTACACCACCCAGGGACGAAAAAGTTAACTAGTATACAGCAAACGTTCAATAAATACTAGACATTATTATTAACATCCAGTAGCAGGGCAATATTATTTAGCTGATAAAAATTATACTGCAGATAAAACTATGTTTTTTCATAAATGCAGTAAGTTAAAAACCAGGTTACATAGACTGCATAATATAATTCCATTTTTTGCAAGGAAAAGACAAGGAGGGTAATCAACTAAAATATTAATAATGGTTATCTCTGGGAAATATGACTATTAATGACTATTACTTTTTCCAAAGAGCCCCGGCGGCACAAAGGTTACATTCTTGGCTGCTAACCGAAAGACTGGCTGCTCGACAATGATGCATCTGTGAAACATCTCACAACATGCAGGAATCTGCAGGGCATTGTGCTGGATGAAATAAGTCAATCACAAAAGGACAAATATCATGTAAGAGACCACTATTATAAAAACTCATGAAAAGGTTTACACACAGAAAAAACAATCTTTTATGGCTACAAGGGAGGAGAGAGGCAGGGAGGGAAAAACACTAATTAGACAATAGGTAAGTGGTAACTTTGGTGAAGGGTAAGAGTACACAATACTGGGGAAGTCAGCACAACTTGACCAAGGCAAGGTCATGGAAGCTCCATTAAAAAAAAAAAATAGGCACATCCAAATTCCTGAGGGACCAAATTACTGGGCTGAGGGCTGGGGACCATGGTCTTGGGAGACATGTAGCTCAACTGGCATAACATAGCTCATAAAGAAAATGTTCTACATTCTACTTTGGTGAGTACTATCTGGGGTATTAAAAGCTTGTGAGCAGCCATCGAGGATACTCCATTGGTCCCACCCCATTTGGAGTAAGGGAGAATGAAGAAAACCAAAGACACAAGGGAAAGATTAGTCCAAAGAACTAATGGACCACAACTACCACAGTCTCCCCCAGACTGAGTCCAGAACAACTAGATGGTACCCAGCTACCACTACCAACTGCTCTGACAGGGATCACAATAGAGGGTTCCGAAGAGAGCTGGAGAAAAATGTAGAACAAAATTCTAACTCATAAAAAAGACCAGATGTACTGGTCTAATAGAGACTGGAGAAACCCTGCGAGTATGGCCCCCTGATACCCTTCTAACTCAGTACTGAAGCCACTCCTGAGTGGCCCATAAAACAATAAAACATGTAGCTCAACCATGTATACAAGACTAAATGGGTCCATCAGCCCAGGGGCAAGGACAAGAAGGCAGGAGGGGACAGAAAAGCTGGATGAATGGAAATGGGGAACCCCAGGTTGAGAAAGAGAGAACGTTGACACGTTGCGTTGACAATGTCACAAAACAGTATGTGTATTAATTGTTTAATGAGAAATTAATTTGTCCTGTCAACCTTCATCTAAAAAAAAAAAAAAAGCACAATCAAAAAAAAAAAAAAAAAAAGAAAGAAAGATTGGCGGTTTGAATCCACCAGCTACTCCATGAGAAAAAGAGATGGCAGTCTGGTCCCGTAAAGATTACAGCCTTAGAAACCCTATGGGGCAGTTCTACTCCGTCATATAGGGTCGGTATGAGTCAGAATCAACTCGACAGCACACAACAACACTATTTTCTTCTTTAAGTTTCTCTGTAGCTTTCCAATTTCCTACAATGAACATACACCACTTAAAATAATAAAAATGGTATAAATAAAAAGTCAAAAAAAAAACCAGAATTTAAAAACAAGCATAATACAGCATTTCTTTATGAAAAAAATTCAAAGAAAAATCAGTTAACATCTCTATTCTAAACCATCTGAAAAATGTCTACTCTAGGCTAATTATTTTGTGCTTGAGGATTTTTTTTTTCTGGCTTAGGTGACTAGAAAACACAAATATTCAGATCCACTGGGTGCAAACCAAATAATACGAAAGTGATAAACATTTATGTTAAATAGAGTGGCATGAAATACTTAGTGTCTTACTTTATGTTAAGGCTACCATTTACTTATGAAATATGCACAGTAATCTCTCCCCAATCTTGAATTCCTTAATAATAATTCTGAGTAAGGCAAATTTACTTCTCTCAATTACTCCCAACGCACACTTCCTATCCACATTTGTTGCCTTTTCTCTATCACGCTGATCAAATTTTTTAACTTCTAGACATTTTATTATCTGTCTTCCCCCTTCCTGAATATAAGCGCCACAGGGGCAGGGAGTTTTGCGTATTTTGTTCCTTGTTTATATGCTCAGTGCTTGGACCACTTCCTGACATATTGTTGTTACGGTTAGTTGTCGTGGAGGCGGCCCACGGCAACCTTATGTTTAACAGAACAAAACCTTGTCCATCTTGTACTATCTCCATCATCTGTGATATGTTTGGACCCATTGTTAAAGCTACTGTGTCAATCCATCTCACTGAGGGTTTTCCTTGTTTTTTAATGACCCTCTACTTTAACAAACATGATGTCCTTCTCTAGAAAGACTGGTCTTTCCTGATTATATATCCAGAGTAATCAAGATGAAGTCGCACCAATCTCGTTTCTAAGGAGCATTCCGGTTTCTTCTATGACTGGACAGGCACTCGATATTTGTTTAATGACTGAATGAAAGAATGAATTTGATACCGTGAATTATGAATAAATTCTACTACACATAATTTTTTAGAGGAAAAATGGTAGTTAAAAAAAATTTTTTTTAGAGGAAAAATGGTGGGTAGGACTATACAAAAGAAAGTTACAGCAAACAGCAGGAAAAAAAAGTCTCTCTTTTTCACCCGATGAAGTCATCCTTGCTCCAGTGAGAATAGTATTAATGGTGGATTTAAGAGGACTTGAAGCATGTGCTTTTTCAAGATGGAATCATCATCATGCTATAAACACTATAAAAACCAGGTGCTAGAAAGTAGTATTCAGAAAAAGTTTTGGGTTACCTGTATTTAATCTAAATGGTTCTTTCCATCTTAATCATCCAAATTATTCAGCAATCTGGGACCTAGTTGGATCCCTGGATGGAGAAATCAGGATAACTGAACCAGACATTGGAAGGGAAGAAGGGTGGACAGGAAAAGCCTTCCAAAATAGGATGTCTCTGCAGCAAGGCAAAATAAATTTATAAGCATTTCACTGAAACTTCTTAGCAAAGAGAAATTCTTCCCTAGGTTAGAAACGGAATGCTATACATCCATTCCCTGTCCGTATCATTCCCAGCAAAATTCGCCAATCTTTTGAGGTTCTAACTTATATCTACTAAAAACTATTTCATGCTCACTAAAAAGTAAAATCACCGAACATTACATGGCCTGTAAAATTTATTAACTAGACCTATTCAATTCTCGTATTTGAGTGGTGATTCTTCAAAACGTCACAAAGTCTTGTTACAAGGTAGACTTGGGAAGGAAGGGTGGTAGAGTAATGATGAGAGGAGTATTCAAAGACTTATGCCAATAGGCTTAAGCAAAAAAAAAAAAAAAAAGAGAGAGAGATGATAAAGCAAAGGTTATCAATGTCCTCCTAATGGCCAGTACAAACACTGTTTGGTCCTTACCTATCTGGACCTCTGAAGTGTGACACTGTTGACCATTCTTTTCCAATATCAACCTCTCACTAGTCAAGTATACCTCACACTGAAAAACAGAAGTCATTTATTTAAGCACTTAGATTCAAACACTTGGAAATGATAATCCAAAGCATTAGCTTCTTTTGCAAACATACGATGTTTTCTTCCTTTGGAATATACGTATATTCCTATCATAAAAGCTGTTGGCTCCATCAAATATATTCCTAATTCATAGTTAAATACAAGCTTCAAGTTTTAAAAATATATATATACACACACATATATATCCCTGTGTTTTACTGGCCATGCAAAGGCATTCGACTGTGTGCATCATAACAAATTACGGATAACATTGCAAAGAATGGGAATTCCAGAACACTTAATTGTGCTCATGAGCAACCTGTACATAGATCAAGAGGCAGTCATTCAAACAGAGCAAGGGGATGCTATGTGGTTTAAAGTCAGGAAAGGTGTTCATCAGGGTTGTATCCTTTCACCACAACTATTCGATCTGCATGCTGAGGAAATAATCCAAGAATAGGAAGACTCATTAACAACCTCTATTATGCAGATGACACAACCTTGCTTGCTGAAAGTGAAGAGGACTTAAAGCACTCACTGATGAAGATCAAAGACCACAGCCTTCAGTATGGATTACACAACATAAAGAAAACAAAAATCCTCACGACTGGACCAATGAGCAACATCATGATAAACGGGGAAAAGATTGAAGTTGTCAAGGATTTCATTTTACTCGGATCCACAATCAACATCCATGGAAGCAGCAGTCAAGAAATCAAAAGATGCACTGCATTGAGCAAATCTGCTGCAAAAGACCTCTTTACAATGTTGAAAAGCAAAGGTGTGCCTGACCCAAGCCATGGTGTTTTCAATTGCCTCCTATGCATATGAAATCTGGATGATGAATAAAGAAGACCGAAGAAGAACTGACGCCTTTGAATTATGGTGTTGGCGAAGAATATTGAATATACCATGGACTGCCAAAAGAACGAACAAATCTGTCTTAGAAGAAGTATAACCAGAATGCTCCTTATAAGGACAGCAAGACTACGTCTCACATACTTTGTATATACTGTCAGGAGGGATCAGTCCCTGGAGAAGGACATCATGCTTGGTAGAGTAGAGGGTCAGTGGAAAAGAGGAAGACCCTCAATGAGATGACACACTGGCTGCAACAATAGGCTTAAGCATAACGATTGCGAGGATGGCACAGGACCAGGCAGTGTTTCCTTCTGTTGTGCATAGGGTCATTATGCGTTGGAACTGACTCAACGGCACCTAACGACAACAACAACCTAATTTAAAAAATTAAGAGGACTATAAAGGTAGATTCTGTGTTAAGAGATAGAATTGGGAGTCAGTTCTCTCACTCTATCTTCTATACATTTTATATGGATTATTTTGATAGAAAAAATTTAAATTAGGGCAAAACATAACTTTTTATTCTAGTCACTGGATAAAAATCAAAGACAAAAAAAGGACTAAGGTAGTTCAGTTTGAGGTTGTTCATTGAAGCAGGTTGAAATAATAATAGGAAACATTTACTGATATACTGAGCAACAGTGATTGTCCTAACTAAGCACTTTATATTACATACAACAACACTGAGCTAGGTAGTATTATTATTTCCATTTTACAGGTGAGGAAACAGAAGCTTAGAGAATTAAAGTCACTTCCCCAAAGTCATACAGTTACATGGCATTGGAGGTGGGACCAGGAGGTCTAATTTGAGAACTTGTGCTCTTATCTGCTATACTTATGATGAAAATAAATACAATTTTAATCAAGATTATCCATACTTTTTCTAAAATGACTACACATTACTGTAGGAAACATAAAATTGTTAAATGTCCACTGTCTGGTAATATACCCCTCAATATCTACGATAACCACTGCTGAACAGATTGCTACCTTTGCCATGGCTCCACAGTAAATAACTAAATCATTCAGAATACTGATGTAGTTCTGAAATTATTTTCTAAATGAATCTCTTAAAATACCCTACATTCTGCAAATGAAATATGCTGCCTTCTTTGAGTTCTGAAAAATAAGATTACTTCTTGATATAGTCACAGTCCTATTTCTGTTCAGTTTCCTCCACCCTCCCCCTTCTTCCTCTATGCCTTCATATCCTTTAAGACCAGTTCAGTTCCTCCTTCTCAAGGATACGTACATGTACACTTTACCCAATGGGACTCTAACATTAGTCTCTGCAGTTACAGGATAGTACAAAATCAAAAATGAACTCAAGTAGAAAATACATCATATCTGACGCATTTTCAGCTACAGAATTCTAAGCATTCTTAGTTTTCTACTTCACACTTGGAACTTTGCCCTTAATAATGAGCACACAAAAAAGTCTACCTTTTTTTAGCCTTTCTTCAAAAAGTTTTTCCACAATTTTTTTAATCAATTAGGTACTGAAAAGACCAAAATAGAAAAAGATGAAACAAGCAAAAGCATTGTTACATGGTAATAAATATATCACATTTTTAGTAATGTAATTCTGAACCATTTGCAGAGCTTTTTAATATAAAAGCTTTACAATTAAATATAGTCTATAAATAGTCTATTACTTATCTTCAATGGATTAATATGTACTTTCATTCATTCACTGAACAAACATTTACTGAATGCCAATATAACTTTTTTTTTTTTTTAACCAAAATGATTATCACCATAAGGCCATAAGCCTTAAGGTTATTAGAAGGACCTTGGTTTTAAACTTGGCTCCTGTACTTACTACCTGAGAAACCTGAAGTAGCCAGTTAACCTCCAGGTACTTCATTTCCTTTATCTATTTAATGGGAAGCCTTATAACTACTCTCAAGGTCTTTGTGAGCCTTAAATGATTATATAAGGCATTGAGCATAGGGTCTAGCACATAGTAAGTGCTCAATAAAGGACAACCATGGTAACTATAATACTGAAGAAGGTATAATTGAAGGAGTTGGCTGATGAATGTTCTTTTATCTTGCTAGAAAGATGGAAATTTGTGAAGCTCAACACATTAACAAGATTAAAACTAAAAATCCTTGAGGTTGTGTAAGAAACTTTCCACTTTTTTTTTTTTGAGGTATATTAAGTACGTAGGGTGAAATCACTAAAAAATAAAAACAAGAAAGAAAAAAAGAGCATGGATAAAGAAAATCTTGGATATTGCTGAATTTGGGTGATGGATGTATAAAACCCAAAGCAAACCCATTGCTGAGGAGTCGATTCTGACTCACAGCGGCCCTAAAGAACAGAGCAGAACTACCACATAGGGTTTCCAAGGAGCACCTGGTGGATTTGAACTGCCGACCTTTTGGTTAGCAGCCAAACTCTTAACCACTGCGCCATTAGGGTTTCCGATGGATGTATAGAGGCAGTAAATTTGTGATAATGCAAATTAAAAAATATATAAATTCCAATCCCTAGGATGTGTTAAACACAGTCCCGCATATTCAGTAGAGATCTGGATTTTAGCCTCGACACCGACAAGTAAGGGTCAAGTTTTCTCTGACTAGTTTATCTTCACTATAATTTTTTTTTTTATAAAGGTGAGCAAAAGGAATAACTACCTGTACTTGAAGGGAGAAAAAACTACAAGCTTCTCAGCTGCTTACTAACGTTACACCAGCAATACACATCTTTTTTTTTTTTCAAATCCTTGAAAAACATGAAATACTGTTTGTTTTTAAATTACGCTTCTAAAAACTACTTGTACTTTATTTACTTTTGAAATTACAAGGGAATCATAGGCACAGCCAAAGAAACCTAAAGGTAAGCACATCTGACTTGCTATCTTTAAAACATCATTACCAATGTGTGTAAAGGTTTTATGTAATGCTTCTAGGTTTCTTTTAAATTTTATCGCTGATTAACAATATAGCAAACCAGTACAGGAAGGGAGGCAATAAATTTTCTTGAGAGGCTTAAGAAGCATAAGAAACAACACAAAATTTCAAGTCACACCTTGTCTATTTCTGGGTAATCAAGTGTTTTTACTAAAACAAACTAGAAGCATTTAGCAAAGCAACAATCATTGTGTTAGCCTAAATTTCCATCATAAAGCTGTTGGCTCCATCAAATATATTCCTAATTCAGAGGTCAATGCAAGTTTCAAATGAAACATATTTGCCAGCCGTAATCATTCAACGATAAAGCACGTTATGAATATATTCAAACACAAACACCTTTCCACAGTATGTAAAGCTATCTGCAGTTTCAGCTTCGGTTTCCCCAATCACTACCCACATGCAGGCGTCTTTTTTATTTTCTTCAAAAAGCAATAAACTTTACTCCGGCCTAAGAGATTCCATCTCTCCGTGCTTCCTGTATACCCTGGAAGTCAACAACCCCAAAGTCAAATTTTAACATTTCTCAACTGGGTTTAAGCGAGCGGTGGACGCCAAGCATCGCCCACTGTCCTCTCGTGACTCGGGCTACTCTGACGCACCGGGATGCGGTTCACCTGACATTCCACACCAACCATTCCCAAGAAGGAAAACCAACTCCGCGAAAATAAAATGGGTCCCCAAGGAAGCGTGCGCGTGCCCTTACGGGTTCTCCTCTGCCTGCACCCCGAAAGGGAGGGGACCACGCCGCTTCCGACCCTCGGCGGCGTCCGCCACCTGCCAGGCGAGAGCGCGGCCGAGGACCGGGGCTCGGCCGCCAGGAAAGGAGTAGCCTGGCCCTGGCCATCTCGGCGTCCGCCCTCGCCCCACTGCGGGGGCAGGAACCCCGGGCCGGAGGTTTCCGCCCGGCGCGGCTAAATCCGCGAGGGGCCTAGCTCGGTGGCCGCTCGGGTTTCTACAGACCCGTCCCTTTCGTCAGGGGCGGGCAGCGACCTCCCAGCCCAGCCCGCTGAGCCTCCCGGGCGGCGGGTGCGACGGCGCCCGCACCGGCCCCGCGCCCTGCAGCAGCCTCGGCGAGTGGCTCTACCTACCTGGCGCCCCCGCCGCGCCTCCCGCACGTCACGGCGCGACCCTGCGCTCCTCGGCACCAGCAGCGCGGGCGCAGGAGGAAGCCAGGAGACCTTACTTGGCCGCCGCCGCCGCCGCCCGGTGCCTCAGCAGGCCGCCGACAGCGAACCTGTTGCGCAGCCTGTCACGGCCGCTCGGGCTCCGCCAGCGCCGCCTCAGCCCCACAACAACATGGCGGCCGCGGCCTCCGCAGGAAGCCGGGGGGCGGGGAGGTAGGCGACGGGCCGGGCAGCTGAGTGCCCGCCCGCCGCAGGGCACCAACTCCCCCACCCTCGGGAGCCCGAGATTGGCCCGGGAGCGGCTTCTCACCCCAGGGCCCCGGCGCACCGGACCCCGCGGGCTTGATCCGGGAGTGCTCTGCTCTCCCCTCGGGGAAGCCCCGAAGCCCCGACCTGGCAGCCCCTCCTAGAGCTGCGACGACCCACCTGGCTCCTCCTCCCCGAGGTGACATGCTGAGGTTGAGTGGTACGCTTCCTGCCATAGCAGACCCCGGGGTTTGGAAGGTACCAAGCGGAGGGCCAGGCCCACAGAGGGCTCTGCCTGCGACCTTCTCACTTACCGAAGCGTTCCTTCACTGATCTGGGAGCACGAATTCCCTAGGAATGGGAGGCTGAGGAGTGGAAGGGAGGTGGTTCTCACCCTTGTTCGAAGGTCTAGTACAGGCCTCTCTGACCCTCCTCAGGGACCTTAGATACCCAAGGGCAATCCATTCAGCGTTCCTCACCCTCCTCCAGAACACACACAAAAAAACGAGGAACATTCCCTGCCTCCATGCACACAGGAGAGCAACTCCCCCCCCCCATACGCTTACCTTTAGAAGAGTCTCTCACCCCAAACTCCACTGCCTGCAAGCCTGCAGAAGGTAAACATTGTTCCCCAGCCCTTAGCTGACTGACAGGTCAAACTCAGAATTTCTTTTATCTCACTTCCAAGCTCCTAGTCTCCTCACAAAAGACCAGACATCTACTCAAGACACCACCATGTACCAAGCACTTCTTCAAGGGAAAGGCTTTCTATCGGTAAAGGGTAAGAGAGGGAGTCAGTGGTTTTGGGGGGCATAAAAAAATGGGGATTTATGACCCAGTTTTTTGTTTTGTCTTGCTTTTTGGCTTTTAGAAGCAGGGTTGGGGCTGGTCCAGAGTACTAAACTCATACCCCCTTGACTTGGTACATGAGAAATCTGTGTAGATCAAACTGATCCCTTGGCTTTCTTTCATTCCTTACCAATTGGGACAGGTAGCAGTGTTGGCTTGAGAGATATGGCTCCAAAGCTCAGACCTATTTGAACTGGCCAACTGATTCATGTGAGGAACTTAACAAATATTAATGATGATAAACAGGCTTTTCCCAATCTCACACTTAGTGTTTTCCCAACTCTTCTATTAGGAACTGACCAAGACCTGACAGGCAGGTCCTGAGTTTCAGTGACACAGAGAGATGTAACTTCTTTGTATCAATCTATGAGGTCCCTTACTTGCTGGAGACAAGTTTGTCTCCCTTCTGCAAACGAGCCACCCGGGGTAGGCATAGCACTCTTGAGTACATGGTCTAAGTCCCAAGGCAGACAGCAGGAATTAATTGTGTTACTCTCTTTCAAAGCCCATTCTCAAGAGTGTAAGCCTCAGAATCTTCTTCAACGTAGTGCTCCAGAGAGACACTACTAAATTGCTAGAGTTGGCCTGTGAGATGAAACCTATTTTTCATTCCTGATAGGCTGATAGCCAATTTCTATTTTCTTCAATCATTTGATCAATGTCAATTGTGTTTCTGGGTTCTGAACCTGGTGCAATTCGACCTGAGTCTCCTTTCTTGCTGAAAAAAAAAAAGAAAAAAAAGAGGTGTTAAATCCTCAGTAGGACGCGTTTATAAAGAATTAAAGAGAAAGCATTAAAAAAATCTCCCTAAAGGAGACCAAAAAGGTAACAACCTCTGATAGAAATCAGAATCCTGTATAAAACTGGGAGCCTACAGTACAAGATACTGTAGGCTCCCAGTTTTATACAGGCGCTCCTTGGAAACTCTATGGGGCAGTTCTACTCTGGCCTATAGGGTCGCTATGAGTCGGAATCGACTCAACGGCATTGGGAGTGTTGGGTACAGTATCTTAAGCACTAAAACAACTATATCCCAGGATTCCATTCAGAATTTTGAGCTCAATGTGTCCATCGTATCCTATTCCATCACAGCCCCAAATGTAAGACCTTTACTCTTCTATACTGTCTCACACATATCTTCCTCCCAAGAACTTCAGGGGTGTATTGGACAATATTAAGAATTTGTAAGTAATTAGGGAAAAAAAGAAGTAAGGATTTTCAGGTTTCTGGGCAGGCCTGGGTGATGATAGTTCTATTAGTCAAGGTAAGAAATGGAATATAGGAGGAAAAGCACAGTAGCCAAAAAAACATTCTTCATGCTCGTTTTGCAGCTTCCAGATTGTGATAGATTGAATTGTGTCCCCCCAAAATATGTGTTGTAAATCCTAACCTCTATGCCTGTGGTTATACAGTAATCCCATTTGAGAATGAGTTGTGTTGTTAATAAAACAGGATTAGTATAGGGTGTATCTTGAGTCAATCTCCTTGAGGTATAAAAGAGATTAAACAAGCAAATGAGAGCAGAGAACTTTCAGCCTACTAAACTGTGAGAAAATAAATTTGTTTGTTAAAGCCACCCACTTGTGGTATTTCTGTTATAACAGCACTGGATAACTAAGACATGGATCATGATTTTTCCACTTCCATATAAAAGTCCCTTCTTCTTTGAGGCTACAACACCAGTTACACAATCCTCTACCTGTCCTCATCCATATGGTTTACCAACCTCCTGGGTGCTCCTATACATTCACCAAGAATTTCAGCACCTAGAAGTCCTCTCCACCCAGTGCCTTCCATCATCCTTAGTGCCTTTTAGTATTCGTGATTCACGTAGGTGATGCATCCACCATCCCAGTTCCTTGACTTCCCCTTCACCGCATAGAGCAGATCTTGGAACTGTATCTGAATTCTTCCCTTTGGTATTTCCCAAATCCCATCCCCGACCCCTTGTTCACCTCAAGCACCAACTGATACACTAAGTCTTACATAAGATGTGTAGATGTACCTGTCAAGGCTAAAGAAGATTAGTGATTAGTGTACAGTGAAAAGGTTAGGAGGGTCATTTTCCCAGGTCTGGAAACCCTGGTGGCATAGTGGTTAAGTGTTACGGCTGCTAACCAAAGGGTCAGCAGTTCGAATACACCAGGTGCTCCTTGGAAACTCTATGGGGCAGTTCTACTCTGTCCTATAGAATCGATATGGGTCAGAATTGACTCGATGGCACTGGGGTTTAGTTTTTTGTTTTTTTTGCCACAAGCTAAGATAGATTCGTAGGCTTGTTCCTGATAACCTAACTTTTATCATGGAGGCGTTTTATCTCAATCCATTATCCTTCCCCACTGTGTTCCCCTTCTCCAACTATACTATCCTATGTTCTATCAGTCTCCCCTTCTGTTAGTTTTCAAGGATCCCATCATTCACTTCCTCCCTAACCAGTTTACCCTCAGAACCCACAGTGCTAAGAAGTGAGAATATATAGCACAAATAATTCCAATCTTCCAGCATCCCTGAGGTTAAATAATTTTCTAGTTTTAAGAAATTTAAATAATGTATAAAGAAATTAAGAGGAAAAGGGCAACAAATATGGTCTTTTGATTGACCCAAATAGTTATTACTTTTAGTGCTTTTTGTTCTTTTCCAAGAATTCTCGTTTCCACCTGGCGTTATTTTCCTTCAGCCTGAAGAACTTCCTTTGCTGTTTCTTGTAGCTTACTGGTCATGAGTTTTCTTAGTTGTATTTTATCTGAAAATGTTGTTTTGCCTTCGTTCTTGAATCATATTTTCACTAGATGCAATATTCTGGGTTGACAATGGGTTTTTTGTTTTGTTTTTTCTCTTTCAGCGTTTTAAAGAGGTTGTTGCATTCTCTCTGGCCTCCATAGTTTCTGTTGAGAAGTTAGCTATCGATTAGGTTACTGTTCCCCTTATGTAATATGTTATTTTTCTCTTGCTGCTTTCAAGATTTGCTCTTTAACTTTGGCTTTCAATAATTTGACTATGCTGTGCCTCAGTGTGGTGTGATAGATTGCTTTTATATGGCCATTCTTTTTTTTTTTTTTTTTAATTGTGCTTTAGGTGAAAGTTTACGGCTCAAGTTAGTTTCTCATAAAAAATTTATGTGACCCTAGTTGCAATCCCTGTAATGTAACAGTACATTCCTCCTTTCTACCCTGGATTTCTCGGTCCATTCAACCAGCTCCTGTCCCCTTCTGCCTTCTCATCTCGCCTCTGGACAGGAGCTACCCACTTAGTCTTATGTATCTACTTGAACTTAGAAGCACACTCTTCATGAGTATCATGTGTTTTCTTTGTCTGAAGAGTTGGCTTCAGGAATAGTTTTAGTTCTAGGTTGACAGAGAGTCCAGGGTCCATGTCTTCTGAGGTTCGTCCAGTCTCAGTCAGACTATCAAGTCTGGTCTTTTTACTGGAATTTGAGTTCTGCACCCCAATTTTCTTCTACTCCGTCAGGGACTCTCTGTTGTGTTCCTTGTCAGGGCAATCATTAGTGGTAGCCAGGCACCATCTAGTTCTTCTGGTACCAGGCTGATGGAGTCTCTAGTTTATGTGGCCCCTTTTGTCTCTTGGGCTCATGTTTTCCTTGTGTCTTTGGTATTCTTCATTCTCCTTAGCTCCAGGTGGGTTGGGACCAATTGATGCATCTTAGATGGCTACTTGCTAGCTTTTAAAACCTCAGACACCACTCAGCAAAGTGGGATGCAGAACATTTTCTTAATAAACTTTGTTATGCCAGTTGACCTAGATGTCCCCTGAAACCATGGTCCCTGTACACCCACCCCAGCTACACTGTCACTCAGAGTGTTTGGTTGTGTTCAGGAAATTTATTAGCTTTTGGTTTAGTCCAGTGGTGCTGACTTCCCTGTATTGTATGCTGTCCTTCCCCTCACCTAAGATAATTCTTGTCTACCATCTAGTTAGTGAATTCCCCTCTCCCTCCCTCCCTACCCTTATAACCATCAAAATATATGGCCTTCTTTGCCGTGGTCTTGTAACTCCCACCAAAAGACTAGATGGGACTATGCAAATGAGGTGCTTGTGGCCCACCAAGGGGATTGGATAGGTTGCTAATAATGTAAACAAGGTGCATGATACTCTTATGGGGGGACCATGCAAATAGGGAGTATGAAACTCAATGGGGGCATTGGTTAGTTTTATCATCCTACAAGGCTTAAAAGAGCCAATTCCAGAGCAGAGAGGGGGACCTACTATCACCAAGAAAGAAGAGCTAGGAGTAGAGCATGTCCATTGGACCTGGGATCCCTGTGCTGAGACCCTCCTAGCCCCAGGAGACAGAGAGAGAACAGTAACACCAAAGATGGCAAGACGGCAAGAAGCAGCAGCAGAGAAACAACAGCAGAACTGGGAGACCAGCAGGAGACAGCACAGTGGGCTTCCTGACCCACGGAGTGAGAAAGCTGGGTGCCCTCAGGCAGGAAGTTTGCTGGCAGAGTAGGGTGCCTCTGGGCACTTGGTGGAGCTAGGTTTGCCAACCCAAAGAACTAGAGCTGAGCACCTCTGGGCTAAGGCTTACTGGTGGAGTGGGGTACCCCCAGGAACTCATTGGCGGAGCTAAAAGAGCATTGTAACACTTGCAGGGGGGCTGAGGTCCAAGGAGAGGCATGCCTATAGGCACAGCTGAGAAGAGGCTGTCCTGATCGAAGAATTGTGCCCTGAGCATTCCTGAACCTGAATTTGTAACCTTTTACTTCCCTAATAGATGGTATAACCATGAGTATGGTCTGTGAGGTCTGTGTGGCCATTGCAATGAATTATTGAACCCAGCAAAGAAGTAGAGAGTGCTGTGGGAGGGATGGCTGGAGGGTGGAGGTGTGTCTGACCTCTGCCTCATAGGAATCAGCCCTGGGCTGTTGATGCTGATAATGGTTCTCTCTCCCTCTTTTGAAGTTAAAGCAGGTCAGATGCTGGCGGCTCCAAGCCATTTTTTAATTCACGATGGTCTTTTTTTTGTGTGTTTAGTCTGCTTGGTGTTCATTTAGAATCATGAATCTGCAAATTTATGTCTTTTATCAAATTAAGAGAAATCTCAGCCATTGTTTCTTCAAATATTTTTTTTCAGCCCCATTCTCTCTCTTATCTCCTTCTGGTATTTTAACTATAGGTACAATTGACTGTTAGATGTGCTCCCACAAGATAGCAGTGTTCCTCCATGGAATACCAGAGAAAGCTGGTGCTACCCTTTCTGATCCACAGGGCATCTGGAGGTGGGGGTGGCGAGTGCTGGGAATCTACTCCTTTTAAAGCTGTGCCCCTTTATCTTCTATCTTTGGTAGAAGTTAGTGTACCCCTTAGCCTCCCCACTGCTGTCAGCAGGTGTGCTTTCCAGCCAGGGTATCTTTTCTAGTTGCCTGTAGAGCAAAACAACCTAACATTCTCCCCATGCTACTCCTAAATGCATGTGTGTGTGCACAACCGCGTGCGTGTACACGCACACACACACTGGTATACAGTCACATTGATCCTATTCCTTCTGAGAAATACATGAAAAATTAGGCCTGTCCCTTTCTCAGTTTCTTTCCCCTCTTAAAACCCATAAGAAAGAATAGATGTGTTGATGGTGGTCCTTTGTGCATAAAAAACTAAAGTCAAAATCAGTCTGGGAAACCAGGCTGAGGTTGCCCTAGTATTTGATCATAAAAGTAGATGAAAATCAAACCAGGAGTAGGGGGTCAGGATCCAGGGAAAGGCCTGGCCTTCATTTGACATGAATTTGTCAGTTCATTAATTTGACATTTATTTTCATTCAGCAAGTAGTTATTAAGAGCCTACTGTGCAAGGAAACTGGAAACTGGAAGCCCTGGTGGCATTCGAATCCACCAGGCACTCCTGGGAAACCCTACGGGTCAGTTCTACTCTGTCCTATAGGGTTGCTATGAGTCGGAATCAACTCAGCAGCTACGGGTTTGGTTTGGTTTTTTGGTGCAAGGAATCTAGGATGGAAATGGAGGTAAGGCAGGCACATTGTAGGGAGCGGAACCCATGTCATGGAACACTTTGTGTACAAACTATCGAGTGGGAAACTAGTTTGCTATGTTCCAGCGAACAATCTTAGAATAAAACTGTAATGCTCCTTAGAAACAAGGATGGCAAAACTTGTCGTGCTTACATTGGACACATCATCAAGAAACACCATTTGCTAGAAAAAGACAACACCAACGATCTTTGGTGTTTCAGCCCACTGTTGTGGCTGTTGTGTCAGCCTCACTGAGGGCTTTCCTAGTTTTCATTGATCCTCTACTTTACCCAACATGTTGTCTTTTTCTAGCAAATGGTGTTTCTTGATGATGTGTCCAATGTAAGCATGACAAGTTTTGCCATCCTTGTTTCTAAGGAGCATTACAGTTTTATTCTAACATGGAGATCACGCAGGACCAGGCAGGCTTCATCCTGTTATACATAAGGTTACCGTGAGTTGGAGCCAACTCAATGACCATTCACAATAAAACATGGAAACAATTTAGCAAGGACACTGCCCTGGTAGAAAGCAGCTGAGACTGGATTCAGAGGTATGGTCAAGGTGACAAATTTCTCCTTTCCCCTTTGTCTCAGCTTCTTGATCTCACAGAGACCCTATCTGGAGCTCTGGAGCAGGTGAGAAGCAGAGAAGAAGTGGGAATGGGAATGACACAAAAGGAAAGAAGAGGGAAGGGAAATTCCCAGCCCGAGGAGGGAAGGCAAGAGTGTTCTTATTATCAGGCCAGTTATACTGTGCATAGGAGTCCTGGTGGCACAATGGTTAAAAAAGCATTCGGCTGGTCACTAAAAGGTAGGCAGTTTAAAGCCACCAGCCGCTCCAAGGGAGAAAGATGTGGCAGTCTGCTTCAGTAAAGATTTACAGCCTTGGAAGCCCTATGAGGCAGATCTACTCTGTCCTATACAGTCACTATGAGTCAGAATCGACTTGACAGCAGTGGTTTTTCGTTTTGTATCATGCATAACTTGAGACTCTGGCTTCAGGCCTAATGGTACCGGAAAGGCAGCACCAGGCAAGCTGGAGAGGGGAAGTTACCCCAGACTTGGCCTTGGGCCAGCACTGCAGGGTGGAGTCAAAGGCCAGACTTGGGCGAGGCCCAGGAGGCCCAGGACAGGACATGCTCATTCATGACTGAAGCACCAGGGGCTTCCAGTCTGGCAGGTGTAGCTCAGCAAAAGGGAATCCAGCCTGGATTCAAGAGTCAGACGTGCGTCCTGTCTGGCGGATCTGCCCAGCTGTCTGTTTAGTTCATTGTTGTTGTCTCCAGCACCAGGAGTGATACCAGTTCCCTTCTTTCAATAACCTAATAGTTATGCAGCATTTTATACTTGACAGAGTACATTTATTATTTCATTTAATCCTCACGACAATCTGGAGAAGTACAGTGAAGTTCTGTTTTGATCATTTAACCTTGGTTGGTATGAGGAAAGAGAGGTAAAATCAGGTGTCAGCCTTGTGTGTATATTGGGAAATTTCCCATGCTGAGTTTTTGTGATTTTTTTTCCCCCATCCCTTATAAATAGAGCATCACAGGCCAGGCTATTCTCGGTTCAGATGGCAACAATGTTTTAGTTTCAAATATGCAATGGGTCAGATTATTTTGTACAGTTTGGCCTAGTCTAGCCAGACAAACATTTTCATTGCTAGTATTGCCATTTTCTTCTCCTTAAGTAAGATACAATGTTGATCTCCCTCCCGCCCTCAGGAGAGAGAGATGGAGTAGCTACCTTCACTCTGAAACCAGGGGTTGAGCACTTTAGGAAGGTAGACCCCAGCAGATTTGAGGGTACATTTACTTTTTTAGATGGTAGATTGAAACTTGACCTATCTTCAGTTCCCTCATAACAGCAAGCTAACATCTAAAAATTAGAGCAATGAAATCACTACCCATAATGGGATTGGCAATCTCAAATCGTTCACCAATCTCATCCATCCTAGAGACCAACAGCCAGATCAGGAGAAATTTTCTGCCTTGAGACTGGCATGGAGGTTAGGGAGTTGGTGATTGGTGCTATTTACCATTTCTGTTTTTTCCATTTGTGTTGCATGTATCCAATAAATAGGCTTTTTTCCCTAGTACCTATAGTTGAAAAGTGCTTAATTCAGTTGAACCATGTAAGAAGGCAAGAACAAACAAAAATAGACTGCCTACAAATTAATTTAGCCTCAGAATCCATTCCTCAACAGGTGGATATTTTTGGCTTTTTTAAATAAATGAAAGCCTGCATGTCAAGGAGACTATGTCACTTGAACAAAGCCATTCAGCCATAAGTGCTAAGAAGTGGCTAGTATCCAGTTCTCCTGATACTTGACAATCCCCACCACCATTGCTTACCGAGTGTGCCAGGCACTCACAGATCCTGTCTCTAATCCTTAACGATAACCATGTATGACAGGTATTATTAACCTCAAGGGCAGATTAACCAGTAATCAATTTTACCTGTTTTTCCCCACATCAAGGATGAAACTGTGCACTACAGATTAGTGAGTAAGCATAAGTAAGCCTGTGTGTACCTTGCTTATTGGGTAATCTGTCCCTGATGAACAGGTGAAAAAACTAAAGTTCAGAGAAATTAGGTAATTTTTTCAGTCCTACGTCTAGCAAGTGGAAGAGCTAGGAATTGATTGTGGATTTTTGTCACTGCAAAGTCTGTGCTTTTTCTACTCTACAATACTTCCATTCACTGTATTACACCTAGTTAATAATTTATCTTCTCTATTTTTATATTTATATACATGAATAAGAACCGCCAAATTAATTTACTGTAACAGTAACCCAAAATATGAATATGCAAACATTTAGGTCAAGATAACAAAAGTTCCACCTTACACTCAGACACACTGAGATGCTCGTGCAGCCAGGGGTTCCTCCCTCCATGGCCAGGACCTTGCTTCATAGACAGTTCACCAAGCGCACCCCATTCTCAGTGTTAGCCCCAATTTCCAGGGTGTGACATATATGGTCTTTTTTCTTAGGTTCCTTTAAGAATCAGTTATGTTCCAACAAGGCTGGCATGAATCCAAAACACACAAAACAATAAATGTTGGAGAGGCTGTGGAGAGATTGGAACACTTATACACTGCTAGTGGGAATGTAAAATGGTACAACCACTTTGGAAATTGATTTGGCGCTTCCTTAAAAAGCTAGAACTAGAACTACCATACGATCCAGCAATCCCACTCCTTGGAATATATCCTAGAGAAATAAGAGCCTTTACATGAACAGATATATGCACACCCATGTTCATTGCAGCACTGTTTACAATAGCAAAAAGATGGAAGCAACCAAGGTGCCCATCAATGGATGAATGGATAAATTATGGTATATTCACAATGGAATACTACACATCGATAAAGAACAGTGATGAATATCTGTGAAACATTTCATAATATGGAGGAATCTGGAAGGCATTATGCTGAGTGAAATTAGTCAGTTGCAAAAGGACGAATATTGTATAAGACCACTATTATAAGAACTTGAGAAATAGTTTAAACAGAGAAGAAAATATTCTTTGATGGTTATGGTTATGGGAAGGGAAGGAGGGTAGGAAAGGGGTATTCACTAATTGGATAGTAGATAAGAACTACTTTAGGTGACAGGAAAGACAACACACAATAGGTGAGGTCAGCACAACTGGACTAAACCAAAAGCAAAGAAGTTTCCTGAATAAACTGAATGCTTCAAAGGCCAGTGTAGCAACGGCAGGAGTTTGGAGACCATGGTTTCAGGGAACATCTAAGTCAATTGGCATAATAAAATCTATTAAAACATTCTGCATCCCACTTTGGAGAGTGGCTTCTGAGGTCTTAAACGCTAGCAAGCAGCCATCTAAGATGCATCAATTGGTCTCAACCCACCTGGATCAAAGGAGAATGAAGAACACCAAGGACACAAGGCGACTATGAGCCCAAGAGACAGAAAGGGCCACGTAAACCAGAGACCACATCAGTCTGAGACCAGAAGAACTAGATGGCGCCCGGCTACAACTGATGACTGTCCTGACAGGGAACACAACAGAGAACCCCTGAGGGAGCAGGAGAGCAGTGGGACGAAGACCCCAAATTCTCATAAAAAGACCAGACTTAATGGTCTGACTGAGACTAGAAAGACCCAGGTGGTCATGGCCGCTAGACCTTCTGTTGACCCAGGACAGGAACCATTCCCAAAACCAACTCCTCAGACAGGGATTGGACTAGACAATGGGTTGGAGAGGAATACTGGTGAGGAGTGAGCTTCTTGCATCAGGTGGACACTTGAGACTATGTTGGCATCTCCTGCCTGGAGGGGAGATGAGAGGGTGGAGGGGGTTAGAAGCTGGCAAAATGGACACGGAAAGACGGAGTGGAGGGAGGGAGCAGGCTGTCTCATTAGGGGGAGAGCAATTGGGAGTAGGTAGCAAGGTGTATATAAGTTTTTGTGTGAGAGACTGACTTGATTTGTAAACTTTCACTTAAAGCACAATAAAAATTAAAAGAAAAAAGAATCAGCTATGTAAATAACATAACATTTTAGAACAGAGAACCCACCTTTGAGAAGGGTGGCAGCAATGACGTTAAAGGTGTGCACTCAGCCTGACCAATGTGAGCCATAATCCAAATTAAATGAACCTCTTGCCGTTCATGACCACCCACATTGACCCAAGGTAATTCAGTAAGGTCAGTTTCCTCAAGACACTTAGAAAAGCTTCATTACATTTAAGATAGGCAATCCAAGTAAAATAAAATCTTCTTAATGTCCCTGTCCAGTTTTTGGTTGTGTGAGATGATCTTATCAGATTACTGACCATTTTTTTTCTTTACTGAAGTATGATTTGTATATAGATAGTGAAGTGCACATGTTAGAAATTTTCAGCTTGATGACATTTTGCATTCTGTATCCATCTGTGTAGCTGCCGCGCAGAGCCAGATATAGATCATATCCAGCATCTCCAAAGCCTCCTTTGTACCTCCCTCCCAGTCAATACTACCCCAAATGTAACCAGTACTGTGATCCCTGTCCCCATAGATTCATTTTGCCAGTTCCTAGATTTTATATAAATAAAATCATACAATACGTACCCATTTGTCCCTAACATCATATACAAACAATTTTTTAGGCAACAGAATTTTCATCACACTTTGAAATAGTCTCCCTAGAATTTACTCATTTATGGGAGGAGAAATTTTTTTAAAATTCAGATAGGTCATTTTTAAGAGACTATCTATTAATTTCTCACTTTCACAAAGAAGTATTTAATGAAAACTTTTTAGTAAATATCATACATCTCTCTATCTGTCTATATCTAACTTTGTTCCAAAAATAATTTTAAGTTCTTTCTATTACTCCATTCAGAATTCTCAATTCTATGTTCTGGAAAATGCTGCATTGTTTTGGTATGAAGAAAGTTGTTGACGAAGCTTCCTATAGCTACTAAACCTTAACTAGCTAATGCTTTTTTTTTTTCTAAAATTCATTCTTTTTAATTCAAAACGAAAGGGCTGTTTTCATTTTTATTGCCCAAACATTAATTCTAAATGAATTTAGAATTACATCTAAATCCTAAATAATGTAATAGCACTATTCCAAAAAATCAAACTGCTTTCATTGCTCTTCCTTGTGTATATGGATTATTCATTATTTGAGTTGGTCATAATTTTGTTTTCAGCTTTTATTCACTTAACATTATGTCATAAGCATTTTTCCATGATGGTGTATTTTCCATATTTATCTTTTTTAAGAAACTTCATAAAATCTATTGATAACCAGTTATAATACCACTGGTACCATAATTTACTTAATGATTCTCTTGTTATTGGCTGATCCCAAATTTTTATTATTATAAATAATAAATATTTCATATGTAAACATCTAAACAATAAACATTTCACAATGGACTTTCTCATATATGGCTATATAGTTTTTCCTTTCTTTTGGAGTATATCCTTAGGATTAATTCTCCAAACTGATACCACTGCATGAAAATGAATATTGGTAGTTATTTACTAAAAAAAAATCAATTTAGCCTGCCCTAGCAGTTCAGGATTATAGCAATTCTACTACAACCTCCTCAAACTATATCTCATCTACATTTTAAATTTTAATTAATAGGTGAGATGATTTTTGAATTAATTTGTCTTTCTTAATTCATTATTTATCGTCAACATTTTTATAATTTTTTAATTAATTTTGTTTCTTCTGTGAACTATTCATATTCTCTGCCCATTTATATATTATATTATGGTGTTCCTGTATTAATTCATATGAATGTTTTATATAATACAGACAAAAGAGAGTTGTTTTTAAAATCATCATTTAATCATTGTCACATTGGACAGATAATTTTATTCACTACTTGTCAGA
Source organism: Elephas maximus indicus (assembly GCF_024166365.1). Classification (NCBI taxonomy): domain Eukaryota; kingdom Metazoa; phylum Chordata; class Mammalia; order Proboscidea; family Elephantidae; genus Elephas; species Elephas maximus. Next base: position 41,952,303 of record NC_064830.1, read on the forward strand.
AAACATGAATTGATTCTTACTTGTCTTTTTATATTCATTTGTTCATCTAAAAATATTTATTGTGTGTCTTTTATATGCCAAGACTCTGCTAAACAAAGAGAATATAGAGAGAAACAAGACAGCATGGTGCCTGCCCATGGTAGATATTCGGTTAATGTTGTTGGATGCTGAAAACACAAGTATTATGACAGAAGATAGTGTCACCTGTACATTTCAGCAAGGTAATCATTAGTCCTTGGTGAGATTTCTAAGATTCTTCTACCTGATCAGAATTGTCAGGTGGTTATTTTCCAAACTCTGTCTAGTTCTCTATTTTCTAATACATATGTACTAATAGCACTACTCTGTAGAAGTTATAGCTGTCACTAGGTTGAATGAAGTGTTTGAACACGTGCTGGTGGCGCTATCCTAGGAGAGGCTCAGTTTGTTTTCCTTGTATAATATGCCATGTACTGGAACTCTTAAAACATAATAAAATCCTTTATTTTTACAATTTTGAGTGTAATATTCTAAGGCTTTTTGACACATTCAAGATAAAATTATGCTGGGTGAGGATATTTATCAAATTCTTCCAGAGAATAGCTCCTTCAGTAAAATCCACTGAACATAGCTTCCGGAAGCCAAAGGCTCACCATGGTGAAATTTGTTTCATGTGTTTCTAAAGGAATTAGGCTTCTCTGTAGTCCCATTTCAATAATTTAGGCAAGAACTCTTCTTATGTCTTTGTATAGGGAAACATAAAACTCCCAATTCTGTATCAGAGTGACAAGATATTTGTAGCAGTTAAGTCTGGTTGGAAATAGCAGAGATCACTTTAAGGGGGCTTAAGCAAAAGAAAAAATAGAGGAGTCTCTGGGTGGTGCAGATGGTTAACACACTCAGCTGCTATCCAAAAGGTTGGAAGTTAGAGTCAACCCAGAGACTTCATGGAAGAAAGGCCAAGATCTACTTCATAAAAATCAGCCATTGAAAACCCTATGGAGCACGATTCCAATCTGACACATATGGGGTGCCATGAGTTGCAATCAACTCCATAGCAACTGGTTTTAATAAGCAAAAAAGCCGTGGTTTATTATGCATTTATAGGAGTGGTTCAAGGGTGCCAAGGGGAGGAGTGGAATCAGGCAAGTGGAAATTAACGACTGCACGCTTTCCAGGCACTTTCTGCCTCATATCTCTACACGTGTGCTACATTTTCTTTCTGCAGACTGGCTTCCTACCTTCCTCAGTTCTTCTCATAGAGGGAGGATACGCTCCCTTACCCCACCTCATCCCCATCTCTATGTCATAGGTCTAGCCACCTAAAGGACGGTTGAATCTCTCAGTTTCCATCCCAAATTCCTGGTCAATCAACTGCGGTCAAGGGAGTGGACTCAGGACCCTGTTCTCATGATTTTGGGACTGTAATGTCTGGAGGCCATGAGGAAAGGAGGGGCATTATGAACTAGATAGATACTACAAAAGATGCCTCCTGAAATATTTTTGTCAGGCAGACATATATCACATTGTTACTGATGGCTACTTATTTTTTAAAAAATAAAAAACTATATATTAAAATCTCTTTGCAGTTATCTCCATGAGACTGTGGTTACGGTGGCTTGATATATTTTCGTTCACTCAGGTGCTTAGAGAAAATCTAGGTGATATCAAAGGATTTTATGTTGTTATTTGATTTTATCATTTGAGACTAGAAGAGAAAATAACCGAAATGGTATCATCACGACTGTAGCACTCTTTTAAGTTCAGTTTTCATTCCTGGAATGTTGGCAAGTGGCACCATTAGAAGATAAAAAGAAAAATACAAAATTCTGCCTTTGAACCAACAAATTCTTGTTACAGTTATGGTAACTCCTTAGAGATTTCCAGAAAAATCCCCTGAACTTTGTACCTCTCAAGTTAACCCTTATTTTTAATTTGATGTAGTACATAGTCTGAATTAATTTGTTTTTGTACTGTATATAGTAAGCTTTGAGGAAGGGGTCAGGTTTTGACACATACTAAACGGGTTATACTACTGCACTCTCAATACTTAGAAAATCATAGTTAATAGTTCAGTATTCTGTGTTTGACACAAAACCCCGACTAAGTATAATTAACTTTAAGAGCTATTTTGGTGTATGATGAAAGTGAGATGCGAAAAACTTTTCATGGCTTGTTAGGAGTCAGGGATGTATCCAGCGGCTGAGACACATTGAAATGTAGAATACAGAAATCTAATCGCCTGATGAATGTGAAAATAAATGATGCGAGCATCAGATGGTTTTTGTGTTATTTTAAAAATTGGTACTAGACTTGGTACTATCAAGGTTGGATTAAGAGTTTAGAGGCTCTACTTCACCCAAACAGATACATGCACACCCATGTTTACTGCAGCTCTGTTTACAATAGCAAAAAGCTGGAAGCAACCAAGGTGTCCATCAACGGATGAATGGGTAAATAAATTGTGGTATATTCACACAATGGAATACTACGCATCGATAAAGAACAGTGATGAATCTCTGAAACATTTCATAACATGGAGGAATCTGGAAGGCATTATGCTGAGCGAAATGAGTCAGAGGCAAAAGGACAAATATTGTATAAGACCACTATTATAAGATCTTGAGAAATAGAAAAAACGGAGAAGAACACATACTTTTGTGGTTACAAAGGGGGGAGGGAGGGAGGGAGGGAGGGAGAGGGCTTTTTATTGATCAATCAGTAGATAAGAACTGCTTTGGGTGAAGGGAAAGACAACACTCAATACAAGGAAGGTCAGCCTAATTGGACTGGACTAAAAGCAAAGAGGTTTCCGGGATAAAATGAAAGCTTCAAAGGTCAGCGGAGCAGGGGCTGGGGTCGGGGGAACTTGGTTTGAGGGGACTTCTAAGTCAATGGGCAAAATAATTCTATTATGAAAACATTCTGCATCCCACTTTGAATTGTGGCGCCTGGGGTCCTAAATGCCAACAAGCGGCCATCTAAGATACATCAATTGGTCTCAACCCACCTGGAGCAAAGGCAAAGGAAGAACACCAAGGTCACACGACAACTAAGAACCCAAGAGACAGAAAGGGCCACATGAACCAGAGACCTACATTATCCTGAGACCAGAAGAACTAGTTGGTGCCCGGCCACAATCGATGTCTGCCCTGTCAGGGAGCACAACAGACAACTCCTGAGGGAGCAGGAGACCAATGGGATACAGACCCCAAATTCTCATAAAAAGACCATACCTAATGGTATGACTGCGACTAGAGGAATCCCAGAGACAATGCTCCCCAGAACTTCTGATGCCACAGGACAAGAACCATCCCCGAAGACAACTCAACAGGCATGAAAAGGACTGGTCAGTGGCGGGGAGAGAGATGCTGATGAAGAGTGAGCTAATTAAATCAGGTGTACACTGGAGAGTGTGTTGACAACTCTTGACTGGAGGGGGGATGGGAAGATAGAGAGAGAGGGAAGATGGCAAAATTGGCACGAAAGGAGAGACTGAAAGGGCTGACTCAATAGGGGGAGAGCAAGTGGGAGAAGGGAGTAAGATGTATGTAAACCTACATGTGACAGACTGATTGCAATGGTAAATGTTCACTTGAAGCTTAATAAAAATTAATTAAAAAAAAAAAAGAGTTTAGAGGCTCTAAACATTGAAAAAGGAGACCTGGTTAAATGCTTGGCAGCTAACTAGAAGGTTGGTGATTCGACTCTACCCAGTGGCTCCGCAGAATGACATGGTAACCTGTTCCTGTAAAGATTAAGGCCTGGGAAACCCTATCGGGCCGTTCTACTCTGTCTCATGGGGTCGCTATAAGTCGAAAATTGACTCAACGGCACCCAACAACAACAACAAAAACTGAAAGCACCCACACCTGGAATTAAAAAACGAACAAGCAAAAACCTTACTAAATCCTAAAACAAGTATCAGGAAGTCCAGCAAAGTTCTGTGATTTGTTCGTTTTGTAATTCTGCATGATGACTAGTTCAATGCCTTTTTAAAAAATTCGCAAATTTTAAATTCCTTCCAAATAATTGTGTGTGTGTGTTCTCATGTTCGTGTGCTCAAGGCACACCCTTGCTTTGCCAGTGCTCTAAAAATGTACTTAGTTGGCTTTTGGGGGAAATCCAGCAGTGGGTACACCAGATTCTTCAGAATTCAGAATATTGGGTAGACTGTGTGGACCCTGATTTCAATCTTGGAAATTCTGGGTAGGTAAGGTAGCAATCTGAGGGACAACTACATGTTACCCTCCTCAGGAGAGAGAGCTATGCCCAGTATCTCCCACCTTGTGTAGTAGGGATTTAGTTTTATATTTGAGCACAAAAATTTTATCCAAGTGTGATTCCAACTGAGGAGCAAGTAGCAGTTGTAGAAGGCCTAGTGTGACAGCTTTTAGCTTCTTCATCACCAACAATCCTTTTTTGTTAACTTCCCCCCAGAGAGGAAATATTTTTCCTAATCAAAAATACTCCATTTAATCCCACTTTGAAGTGCGGTGTCTGGGGTCTTAAATGCTAACAAGCGGCCATCTAAGATGCATCAATTGGTCTCAACCCACCTGGATCAAAGGAGAATGAAGAACACCAAGGTCACACGATAATTATGAGCCCAAGAGACAGAAAGGGCCACGTAAACTAGAGACTTACATCATCCTGAGACCTGAAGAACTAGATGGTGCCCGGCCACAACCGATGACTGCCCTGACAGGGAGCACAACAGAGAACCCCTGAGGGAGCAGGAGAGAAGTGGGATGCAGACCCCAAATTCTCATAAAAAGACCAGACTTAATGGTCTGACTGAGGCTAGAAGAATCCCGGCAGTCATGGTCCCCAAACCTTCTGTTGGCCCAGGACAGGAACCGTTCCAGAAGACAACTCATCAGACATGGATTGGACTGGACAATGGGTTGGAGAGAGATGCTGATGAGGAGTGAGCTACTTGTATCAGGTGGACACTTGAGACTGTGTTGGCATCTCCTGTCTAGAGGGGAAATGGGAGGGTAGAGAGGGTTAGAAACTGGCAAAACGGTCACGAAAGGAGAGACTGGAAGGAGGGAGTGGGCTGACTCAGGGGGAGAGTAAATGGAGTATGTAGTAAGGTGTATATAAGTTTATATGTGAGAGACTGACTTGATTTGTAAACTTTCACTTAAAGCACAATAAAAATTATTTTAAAAAAATACTGCATTTAATAAATAACTGTTTGTTGCATATGAGTACATAAATAAGAGGCCCTTTAAGGATGGGAAACTAAGGAAATTAGATCATAAACTATCTGAAGTAAGATAAAATAAGATTTAAACTATCTGAACACAAAATTACAGAGAATAAGTAGGCAAAAATTACCTTTAAGTAATGAATTGTGAATGTACATATTAAGAATGCAATCTTAAGGAAATGTAGGTTTGTTAGCCTGGGAAAATTTTTCTCAAGGAAAAAAGAGTCTGGGGGGGGGTAATTTTGACAGTGCCCATCCAACCCTGTCCTGAAGAAAGGATATCTCAGGCTGTGGTATTTCTGGAACCATTGACAAGGCAATGTTTATTGAGGGGAAGGATACTACCTGTCTAATATAGCCCAGTTCCATTAAACTTTGAAGTTACTACCTGTACCTCCCTGGTGTGATTCCAAGCTCAGCAAAACCATTCTAGTCATAATTTGTTTCCCTATGAAGGTCACTCCAAAGGGAAAGAATGTGCTGGTCATGCTTGGAGGACTATGCTGGCCCATGTGCCTGAGATGATTTTCATTACAAATTAATACATTGTCCAAGTTTGTACATCAGCCCCTGTGAGTTTGGTTAACGTGAGAGATGATCAGCTCTCGAGTGGGCTGATAAATGAGGCTTCGGAGCCAGCAAGGCAGAGAGCCAAGCAACCTCACCAAAAAATGTGGCCTTTAGACTCAGGGAGGGCAGAGAGTGTGTCTGATTCATCTCTACCCCCAGCTTGCAGCCAAGGCCTGACACCCAATAGAAATTCAACGTTCGTTTGTCTGAACTAGAGACTCCTTAATATTATAACCCATTTCCAACTATAATTTCATTTGATAATTAATCAAAAGCGTATGGTCACCAACCAAAATTTTTTGAATAGCTTTTTAAAATTTATCCAAATAATCGAAATTTATTTTTTAATTAGAAGATAGTTTTTCAAAAAAACTATCCATATTGTGATTATTTCAAGAAAACCATTGTTTAAATTCTTTTATATATACCCTTTCAGATATTTTTCAGTGCATACAAATAATATGTATTTATATATTCATATGTTCTGATACAAATGAAATCATACCATAAAGCAATTTTGTAGATTGCCCTTTTTTTTTTAAACTTAAACTATATGGTGGAAAGATTTCTGTCAATAAATAATTGATGGAATCATTTTTAATAACTGGATAGTATTTCCTAATATAGATGTAACATACCTTAAACATCTGCCTATTGTCACTCAATTTATGTCTTTTTTTTTTTTTTTGGCTGTTCTAAACAACATTACAAAGAATATATTATTCTTTAGAATACATTCCTACAAGAACTATTGCTAAGTCAGAGTATATGCATGTTTTAAAGTTTTTGAAATGTATTACCCTCCAGAAAAACTGCATTAATTCAGCAGTGTTTGAAAGGGCTTGTTTGCCACTCCCACTTTCTGCAACTTAATATTACATAACATCCCTGGAACTTAGCGTCACTACAACTCCCAGGATCCTCAACAATTAATTAGGAGTCCAGACTCAGCCTTTCCAGTGAGCCTCACCATTGTCCCTCCAAGCCTGAGCTCCAGTATCTCCTTCCTTCTTTCCAGGCCTTGCAGTCCCTTCAGGGGGGCTGTGAATGGGCTTTGGGGTAGGATTGCCAGATAAAAATTCAGGATGCCAAATTAAATTTGAATTTCAGATAAACAATGAATACTATTTCAGTAAAAGTAGGTACCAAAAGAGGTCCCTGGGTGGTGCAAATGGTGAACACACTCAGCTGCTAACTGAAAGGTTGGAGGTTGGAGCCTACCCAGAGGCACCTTGGAAGAAAGGCCTGGTGATCTATTTCCAAAAAATCAACCATTGAAAACTCTATGAAGCACAGTTCTCTCTAATACACGTTCAGTTGCCATGAATCATGGTTGACTTGATGGCAATTGGTATGTGCCAAATATTGCATGGGTCATAGTTACACTAAAAAAAAAAAAAATTCACTGTTTATCTGAAATACAAACTGAACTGAGTGGTCTGTATTTTTATTTGCTAAATCTGGCAAACCTACCTGGATACTCTTCTATAATCTAATGCCATCTCTCTCAATCTAGCAAAATTCTTCAAAGTATTTATTTAGATGTCTGTCTTCTCTATCTTCAGGCTGATTCAGATTTTTCCTTACTTTACATTTCTTTGGTCACTTTTTTTGGAAAGGAATCAGCCATGTCTTCTCAAGCTGCCAACTTTTCCCAGAAATATAAAATCTTTATGAAAAAATTATTTTAATTTGAAGGTTATGAAAAGGGGGAATGTTCATGAAATGTACTTTGGAAACAGTAGGCCACAAAGCATGTGTTATGATCCCATTGTTTAAAACGTATTACTTTGAAATGATAAAAATAATTTTTGATAAATTTCTGGTTCTGCCTTTTCAGCCGTTTTACCTTGGACAAGTTACTTGGCCTTTCTGAGTCTCAGTTTCCTCTTCTGTAAAGGGGGCATGCAGTCTGTCTTGCTAGGGCTGGCACATGCTAGTCCATACTCACTTCTCACTGCTCTGCATCTCACTGGGTGGGTCTTCACCCACAGGACAGCCTTAATGGTTGGATTGCTGTGTAGGTCATTCAGTTTTGTGTTTTTATGACGCATTCTAGAGAGCCTTATTCTCTAGGCCCATAAGAATTAATAAAGTGGCCTTAGTATTGAGACACATACTTTGCGAGTCAGAATGCATGTGAGTATATATTCAGTCATGTATCATCAAGGTTAGTTGTACGTGTGAAAGAGAGATTTTGGATCCTAGATCCCAGCTACCTAGATGGACACCCCACTAGATCTCCGAGAAAAAAAATATTTGTATGGAGGATAAGGATATTACTTACTGTTTTGCAGGCTGGAATTTGGCTTGATTCCCACTCTAACCTGCTAAACCAGGCAAAACTTCAAGATCAAGGCCCAGGAAAAAGCAGGCCTCTCAGGTACGTTGCCCTCAGGGTCATACCTTGATCTTAATCCTGAGAAGGATGAAAAAAGAATGGAAAAGGAAACCGAGAGAGAGAGAGCCCTTTCTCAGTAAGCCTGGCAAATCCAGCCTAGGCTACCTCAGAGATCCACTTTTTAAAATCCAGAGATTTAAATAGGAGCCAGTTGGAAAGGGCCTCCCACGCATAAGCAAATGCTTCTAACCTCTTAGCTCCTTCCATTCTTAGCTCAACCCTCAGCAATAAAGCCCCCAAATGTCCTTGACCTGTATCAGATTTCCTCCCTTTTAAGGAAAGGGGTTTCTGGGTGGAAATCCTTGTGCTCCCCCTAGAGGTTAGAGTGCATATCCAACATAAACAGGAAAATTGTGTGTGTGTGTGTGTGTGTGTGTGTGTGTGTTTCTGTTAAAGTCTGGAAGCCTAGGGTGTTGCTTTGCCTCTGCAGGGAGCTTGCCTGACTACTGGTAACTGGTCCTGTCTGCATCTTCATGCTGCTGATTCTTCCATCCTTGCTAGTTCAGCCCTTTTACAAGTGTTTCTTTGATGTTCTAGCCATAGAGCCAGAAAACCAGGTCAGGACATTCTAGCAGGTACAACCCAAGTGTTTTCTAAGTGTATCCTGTGGGCTGCCTGCATAAGAATATCCCAGAGTGTTTGCTTAAAATGAAGATTTCTGGGCCCCACCCCGAACACACTGAATCAGAATCTCTGGTGGGGAAATTCTTATGCGTACTAAGGTTTTCCGAACCACTGCTGTACACCACTCACGTTCCTCCATTCTGTATCTCATTTAAAATTATGCTGAATGATGTTGTAGTCAAATTCGTCAGACAGGTGTCAAAGAGAAAAATTAGTAACAGACATCTTACTTTGATTTTAAGTTTTTATTTTTTAACCAATGAAACCAAATGTTCACTTTAAAGAAATTCCTGACAAAAATTAATCCTGCCAGCAGTTAATCTGGAAACCCTGGTGGCATAGTGGTCAAGAATACATCTGCTAACCAAAAGGTTGGCAGTTTGATTCCACCAGGCGCTCCCTGGAAACATTATGGGGCAGTTATACGCTGTTCTATAGAGTCGCTATGAGTCGGAATCGACTAGATAGCAACAGGTTAGCAGCTAATCTTTCCTTTCCTGTTGAAAGCCAGGCTTCATGAATTTGAATTTCAAAAGGTATGGCTGGGTACAGGGCCCCCAGACCACTCTGTGACCTAAAATCAGTTGAACTCAGTAAATGGAAGTGGGCAGGGTTCAATCTGTCATGTTAGCCAATAGTTGGTTTTCTATATTTCTCCCTCCCCCTTCTCTTTATAAGCCTCATTGTACCTAGCTTCTTTACGCCATTTGCTTTTTCTGGAATCAAAAATGGCCTTCTTATATGCAAAGGGAGCCCTGGTGGCACAGTGGTTAAGAGCTTGGCTGCTAACCAAAAGGTCAGTAGTTCAAACCCACCAGCTGCTCCTTGGAGACCCTATGGGGTATTTCTACTCTGTTCTATAGGGTCGCTATGAGTCAGAATAGACTTGATGTCAATTGGTTTTTTAATGGGTTATATGCAACTGCTCAGAATAAATCTTAGGTTTCAGTTTCATTGAGTTTTGATTATTTTTAACACAGGGTTACATATACAATGAACACCATGTAATAATAACAGATCAAGCCAATCTTCCACTCTGAAACAGAACACAACAAACACCCTTCCCGTAATCTCTTGAATCTAAATTCTCAAGTATATACAAAATGGTTTTCTTCTCCTTTTTCTATCTTGTTCTGTTAGTCTAGATAGAAGGGTCTTATTTACTCCTTCAGCTACTTCAAAGTTGGTTTAATTCAACCCAAGTCACTCAAGTGTTCCATCTTTCCAAAGTCCAAGGAGCCATCAGGAACAGCACCAGGCTTACCATGTTACCACAAATCGTGGATTTGAGCCGCCTGCCGCAAAGCCAATACTGAGACAGGAGGAGTAAGCAGCAAGAGGGCTTTATTGAACACCAGTATCCAAGAGACAGAGGGGGTTAAATTTCTCCCAAATTCTGTCTAACTCTAAAGGGCTAATGGGAGGGTTTTATAGGGGGAAGGTCAGGGTTACCTAATGTTTTTAAGCACATAGCGCACAGATGGTCTTATACATCACAAAAAAACTACAAGAAACTATTAAACTAAAGTTATGCATTTCAGACATCTGGACTCTAATCTTTATGTTTGTAACAGGCTGAAAAAAACTTAAATATGAATCTCTTGGCTAGTGGAACTGCTCTGCCGAGTCCACTCTGACTAAGACAAGGAGAAAGAAAGTTGCAGATCAAAAGCACCAGGCAGCCTTCCTAGCTGCCGTCTTGCAGGCTGAAGGCCATTTCTCAAGAGAACAAAGAAGAGGAGAGAGACCAAGGCCACAGGGGCTGAGAGAGCTCCGCGCCCCTTTGGAAGAGACCAGTGTAGCTGGTGCAATAAAAAATGCTTGGAGATTACTTAAAGCATCGTTATGCCATTAGTTACGTCAAGCTCTCAATCACCCATTTTGAATAGAAGAAAACATGTTGCAAGGTATTAGGGTCACAGGATATTTTCAACTTTAAGCTGCCAGTAGGTCTAATTGGGGGGGATTTCAAAACTAAAATTAAGTGCTCTATAATCAAATTAAACTTACGTAAATTACTTCCACTCTTAAGATAACATTTGACTTCTGTTAAAGTTTACTGTTTGCAAAACAAAGCTCGGCCATGCTTGTTATGTTAAGAGTGGAAGAGGCTGCTCAGTCATATCTTGAACAGAACCTGCGCCATTTTTCAAAGACTAGAGATTAATCACAGTTTATACAGCTAAAACACTAGAAAATATATTCCCTCTAATATTAAAACACTAGAGAAAATGTATTTTCTCTACTTCAACCAGATTTAGAAACCAAGCATGCTCAAATACAATTGTTTAAAATCTAAGCATAGCTTCCCTTTAAAAGCCTGTTTAGAATACAAATTCATTGGTACAGCCCAAAGAATTTCTGGTTTGGTAGTCTTGGTCGGAGCCAGGAGTCTGCATTTTATGAAGTATCCTGAAGTGATTTTGAAGCAGGTATTAAGAAATGCTGCTTTATATGCTAGAGTTTCCAAAACAAATGAGGTATTCCTGGAATATTTTGCATCTAAATGTCAACCTATCAGATTTTTTTCCTTGTTACTTCCTCTATTTTCTGTACTTTGTGAAAACTCCCTTTTGCCAGAGTACTTTTGTGAATCCTCACAAAGGGCTGCCCAGTCCAGATCGCTCTATTCCTTCAGTAAAACTCTGCTTTAGTTTTAACAGAGACTCCTTCCAGTTCACCCTTTTGAAGCAGGGAGCCATGAAAGGGTTATTAAGGGTATCCTGTAATAGTTGTTGTTTTTCAGAAAAGTCTACTCTTGCTGCATTTTTGTTACAACCTTTACAGCACTTCACCATGATTGGTTGATTCCTCAGGTTTCTTCTCTTCTCCTAGCAGGAGGCTGAGGAGCAGACACCAACTCCGAATTTACCCAATATACGACCTTGCTGGGGAGGCAGTAGTGAGCCGTTGCCATTTTTTTAGGGCTGCGCGCAATATTTTTAGAGCCATGTGCAAAAACTCATTCCTAAAAATTGTGCGGACTGCGCACGCATCACAAGATTGAAGATCCTCCCCTCTCCGTTCATGCATATGTATGTCACTTGCTATAAAAGGAGGGAATTTACTCTAGTGGAGCTGAGTTGGTAGCCTTAGGTCACAAGATACCGCCTGCCTCGGTTTGCGAACTGTGGATGAAACTTTCTGTTCTTCCAACCCTGTGTCTGGCTGACTTCAGTTCGCTAGGCTGCTTGATAAGAACCTATGAGTTGACAGATTCACTTTGACAAAGCAAACATTTGATGTTAATCTGAAGAAAGTCAGTAGACTTGGAATAATGAACAGGTGGCATAGAGGTAATAATTTCACCTTTTGTCGTTGTTGTTTGTTGTTCATGCTATACATTTGCTCTTTTTGGATCAACTCAAACTTGGCCTAATAATGTGTCCTGAGACAGAACTTCAAGTAACCACTCCCTGATGTCGGGAGCTGATATAAGAGATAAAATACATTTCATATTCTTGAGAAGAAAAAATAAAAAAATATTAAAACCAAACCCAGTGCCGTCGAGTCAATTCCGACTCCTAGCGACCCTATAGGACAGAGTAGAACTGTCCTGTAGAGTTTCCAAGGAGCACCTGGCAGATTCGAACTGCTGACCCTTTGGTTAGCAGCAGTAGCACTTAACCACTACACCACCAGGGTTTCCAGAAAAATATTAAGGTTTGATATTTCAGTTTCACCAGAATGTTAAACTATTTGAGCTTATTACCTAGAACCTACCACCTATTAATTTAAAAACCCACAAATGTTGGGATAACTGGCTAACTATTTGGGAAAAATAACTAAAATACATTTCACATGGAAATATTGTTTATTAGTATTTTAAATAATTCATGCATTCATATAAATAATTTAAACTAGACAAAAGCACATACATGAAAAGAAAGGCTTCTTCCCACCCAACACTTTCAGTTCCCGTTCACCAAGGCAAACACTGCTAGCTTTTGAAATAAAACCAAATATTGAAAAGGAAATCATTACAAGGAAATATAAGTGGATGTTCATGTAAAAGTTTGGATAAGAAATGATCTCTAAGCTGATGATAAACGGAGAAATCATAAAGGGAAAAAAAATGATGGAATTTAACATATAAACATTAACTTTTGTTTGTCAAAAGCACCATAAATGGAGATTTCCATCAACTATAGTAGCATCTAAGCCTAGGCTCAGAAATTGAAATCTTGTGTCCAAATTAAAATAAAAATACTAAGACTAATGATGGGAGTATCCACATATAGCAAGCCCTAAGACTATTCCGCTAGATGTAGGGCAGGGGCAACAATTCGAAGGAAGTCAAAAAAAAAAACAAACCCACTGCCATTGAGTCAATTCCAACTCACAGCGACCACAGAGAAGAACTGCCCGATAGAGTTTCCAAAGAACACCTGGCAGATTCGAACTGCCGAGCTCTATGGTTAGCAGCCGTAACACTTAACCATTAGGCCACCAGGGTTTCCTTGAAGGAAGTCATCAAGGTAATATTAGTTTGAACTCATGTTTTGGCTACAAAAACAGGCAAACTCTAGCCATTACCTGAAGCAGGTCCTGCCTGGTGCAGCTTCTCCTCAATAAAGACACACTGAGGTGAGGAGGGAGGAAGAGCATTTATTGCAAGCATGCAGGCAAGGATCCAGGAGGTGTATACCTCAAATCAGGCCCCCCGGGACAAAGGGAGGCAGAACCTTTCATACCATCTTTCACAAGAAGTGTACATAAACATCACAGACTACATAGGCTGTCATGACGCACAGGTGCAGTAAGACAAATTGCATTTTGGGGGGCATGTACAGAAAAAAAGAAAAGTTTTTTTTCCCCCCGAAAATGGCGGATAAGTCCTGTCCTGGGCAGAGGTTTTAATATTCAATTAGATATTAATGAGGCTTAAGTTACTTTAAGACACTTTTGAGACTAGTAAACTGGATTTGACCGGTTTAAGGCATAAACTGAGCCACATGCAGCGCTCAGGGTCTCTGAGGACAAAGGACAGGAGGCGGCAGATTTTGTTTGATAATGGCTGAGCAGCTGCTAATTGAGCCACACACAGTGCTGTCTATCATTAAAGTCTTGGTTAATAATGGACAGGAAGAGCAGGTCTTGCTTGATAATGGCTAAGCAGCTGCTGGCTGTGTTGGCTATCATAACGACTATAAATAATATGGACATTATTAGCTCACAGAATTTGAAGCATAGATATAGGTAGGGTAGGGTTTCAAGTTACCTTAATTCAAGGGCTCTGGCTCCATTTCCTTACAGTTATGTTATCTCTGCCACCTCTGTGTGTTGGATTCATCCCCAGACTCTAGGTCTTAACATCTGTACACAAAATCCAGAGGAAGAAAACCGAGCTCTTCCTGAAACTCTGTTTTAAGATGAGGAAACTTTTCCTAGAAGCCCCTTCTCGTGTGTCACTGATCTAAATTTGGTCACGTGCTCATGGCTAAGGAGGTACTTAGCCATTACCTTACATTAATAATTGATTTATCTCTCAGTTGGTTGGAGTTCTTTTCTTCAGAGTGTCTTCAGGAAGATTACACAGGTCTTAGGATTTCTGAGTCCTCGTATATCATAAAACATTTTTCTGTTGTCTCCAGAAATTAATGACAACTTCTCTTACTGTTTAATAATTCTGAATTCTCAGGGATTTAATGAAAACCAACATAACTTCTACCACATGTCCTTCCACCTGGGCATTTTGTCAGCTTTGCTTTAATTCCCCAGGCCTTGAGTAAACCTTACTACTTTAATGGCAAAACATTCATTCCTTTCTTCAGAAGTTAACTTTATCAAAGTGAACTATATACATAATTTGAAAAAGTGACAAGGCTTGCAATGATTCCTAGTTCAACCTCAAAGTCTCCAGTAGAATTGTGAGACTCCTCAGAATACAATACAGATATCTGGTATCTCCAAATTCAGATGCTGCAAGGTTCTGAACATCCAGTCTTCTCCTGGAATGGGGAAGAGAGCATATGTTTCCATAGAATAGAGTTTTAGGAGTCTGAACAAGTTATTTAAAGTCTTTCAACCAGTCCTCTTTTCAGCTATACCATGAATTTCTGCCTGTAAAGGTACAGAAGGATCCCTGGTGGCCCAATGGTTAAGGACTCAGCTGCTAACCCTAAGGTCTGTGGTTTGAACCCACCAGCAACTCCACAGGAGAAAAGACCTGTTGATGTGCTCCCATAAATATTACAGCCTAGGAAACCCTATAGGGCAGTTCTACTCTATCCTATATGGTCACTATGAGTTGGAATCAATTTGACAGTACACAACAGGGGTACCCGGTATCTCCAAATCTGGGCATTTCCAAGGTTCTCTGATGGTATCCAATTTTTCTAATATTTATACCGGGCAGTATTTCGTTCTGTTGTGCATAGGGTCACTGAGTAGAAACAAATTCAATGGCACCTAAAAACAACAACAGCTGGTGGTATCAGTTTTCTTCTCATTAGTATATCCCTGTGGTATTAAACTTTCCCAGTTCTGTTAACTCCTTCATGCATTTCCATCTCCCCAAAATTTGTCAAAGTCTCTTGTCTACTCTTGTCTCCTTGTTAGTTATCTCTTTGCCCCTCCAAATCCATTCTCCATCTTTCTCTACCCTGCTGTGTGTCTCGAGAAGATAATTTCTGTGGACTTGAGCTTGCTTAATTTTGTCTTCCAATTAGATTTGGCTAATTGGAGGTGCTGGCAGAAGACTGAAGAGTGGGAGGAGATGGAGCTAAGAGTATTCGTTCCCGTTCTCCCCTCTCTCAGCCCTCTCCCTCATCACAAATATTTCCTCCCTGGAGGGTCACAGTTTTGGTAGCTGCAGCATACTTCTAACTGACTCCATCGCTCTTGTAACGTACCCCTTTCCTTAGACTAATCATTCTTTCTACTTGTCCCTAGGGAAGGGTGATAGTTTCCCAGTGCTGCTAACCCTCAAGGTCTTCACCACCCTTATTGGTTCTCTTAACCCTGCCCACACCTTTGTAAATAATTCCCTCATTAAATTCTATTCAGCTGTCCTTTGAGTGTGCCGGTCTGCTTCTTGCAAGAACCCTGACTACTGCATCTTTCTTTGCTCATGTTCTCCCTTTATTATGTTTATTCATTTAAAAGATCTTATTCTCATTTTAGCAGATGTTCCAGAGGCAACAGAAATAAGTAACATATGTTCAAACTGCCATGTTTAACTGTTAAATATTTGTTCCTCCAATGTATTTTTCTATGCAGGAGTACCTTTGATAAAAAACATACTAATTTCACTCCCATACAGTAAGCAAAAGATTAGAGGTTTAGTCTATGAAGAAATTGAAAAGACAGCTCCCAAGTCAGAAACAGGCACAGTGGTAGGCAAAGCAGAAGCACCATACTGTAAAGAGTGAGGTGAAGGGGAAATTTATATAGTGAATGACGATCCTCCAAGCACCTTCTTGAGTTTCTTAGTGCCAAGAAAGTTGAAAGCCAGAATGCTGATAGCTCCATGCCCACCACCAACCAGAAGATTGAAAGTTTCTTCTCTGGAGAATGTGGACAGCCTAAGAGAAAACGCCTGGAGATGCTAACATTCAGAGGTACCCCTCTCAACATTGTCAGCCTCTGCTCAATCATGCCATAGTGAAGCTTGCCAGTCAAAGCCCAGCACAGGTACCCAAATATTCTAATCAACTTTTTTAGTGCCTTAGTTTAAAATATGAATGGACAGCAAAAGATCGGCAGATATTTGAGAAAGCCTTCAATAAGAGAGACAAAGGCACTGCTCCCCATCACCAATACACAGACAGACAAACAAAACCACAGCAAGAACCCAAAGGAGGCAGAAACAATTCAGGACTTCGAAGGAAGGCAAAACAAAACTCAGCAACACTGGAGTGTGGGAGAAAATGGAGTAATGTTTTCCAGAATGTCATAGTTGGAATTGCACGGTATGTAGCTTTTCTGAACTGGCTTCTTTCACTTAGTAGTATGCATTTAAGATTCCTCTGGGAAAGGCAAAACTATAGAGAACTTGAAAAGATCATTGGTGGCCCAGGTTCAGGAGCAGGGAGAAGGTATGACTGGGTGGACATTGAAACTATTCTGTATGATACTGTAGTGGTAGACACATGACATTAAGCATTTGTCAAAACCCACAGGGCTATATGACAAAAAGAGTGAACCCTAGCGTGAGCTATGGACTTTAGTGGATAATGATGTATCAATATTGGTTCATCAGTTGTAACAAATGTACCACAGGAATGCAAGTTGTTAGTAGGAGAAGCAATGTACAGGGGAGAGGGGGTCGATGCGAATTCTGTACTTTCTGCACAATTTTTCTGTAAACCTAAAGCTCCTATAAAAATAAACACAATTATTAGCACCAAGAAAAACAAAGTTGTTCAAGAAGGAAATACTATTATAGCGCACAAGATCACAACTGTGACTACTAGAGACTAGCCTTAATAATATAAATAATAAATATTTATTTAAACAAAAATGATAATGTGACTAAATTAGGAAGATGGGAATGAGGAAGTGTATGTGAGTGAATATATTTGAGGGAGGTGCTTTAAGAAAGCTAAATCTTCACCGTGGTGCAATGGTTAACTACACGGCTGCTAACCAAAAGGTTGCTGGCTTGAATCCACCCAGTGGCTTCTTGGGAGAAAGACCTGATGATCTGCTTCTGTAAAGATTAAAAAAAAAAATTACAACATAATAAACCCTATGGGGCAGCTCTACTCTTTCACATGGGGTTGTCATGAGTCAAAAATTTACTCGATGGCACCTCACAACAGAAACTACAAGTCTTCATGTAGCATAATAGCAAGTCAATAAACAATAGCTAAAACTAAAGAAATCAAGAAATGGTGATGTAAGCATATTTTAAAATGTGGAGGCAAAACCAGAAGAAACAGTCAAAAGAGTTTAAAGTGTCTTTTAAGAGCTGTGGAAATTTGGAGATGAAGAATCCAAGGGCCGGATTCTGCTATTTTCCATTGCAAGCAAATATTTCTATTTGAATTTTTACAATAGGTATATACATTAGTTTATTCAATAAAAATGGAAAGGAAAACATGTCGCACGTTGCCTGCGGTCCAGAATAATAGTCGCCCAGTGGTATTTCCCTGTCGCTTCCCCCACCTATTCTAGTATCCTAATAACTCCCCTGTTTCCTCCTAAAGAATACTTGGAATCTCTGTGCAACACCTTACACATGTTTGGTGAATTGGTTCACTTGGCTGCCCAGACGTGTCTGTTTTTGCTCTTCTCTCTTCAGAAGCCCATTAAAGGCCACACCCCTTCCACCTGCTGACTCTCACTGATCTTGGTCCCAAGGCTGCCAATACCTGGTGTCAAATTGTTGATGTTTGTGCCAGCGATGCTACTTCTTGTCACTGCTAAAGCTGCTGGCTCAAAGGCTGTCAACATTTCACACCCTCTCTGCACCATACAGCTGTGTTTTCCTAAATGGGAGAGATTTCTCTCAATTCACAGAATCAGAAAATGATATTCTCTCCTGATATCTTTTATCTTATGAACACTGTGGTGGATCTGCAACTGGCTTTGCTTATTTCTTTAGGCTGGCTGCTAGAAAGCTCTTCACTCCATCTCCGCTGTTCCTTCTAGGCGGTGGAGACGATCTTAGTGTTCATGCTTTAGGTTGACGAATCTTGGGCTTTGTTTTACCCTGATGTTTTCACCTGCCTTTTATTCACTCAGTCATTTATTTAACACTGTACTTAATCACTTAAACAACACTAAAATGTTAAAAAGAGAGATCGAGAAAGGCAGAGGGAGATCTGAGATAAGGAAGAGGCGAAGGTCATGGGAAGGTAGAGGCAGAGATTGAAGTTATGTAGCAATGCCTGGAGCCACCTGAAACTGGAAGAAGCAAGGAAAGATTCTCCCCTACAGCCTTCAAAAAGAGCCTGGCCCTGCCAACAGCTTGATTTTGGACTCCTGGCCTTCAAAACTAACAGAATAAATTTGTGTTACCAGCAAAAAAATAAATATATATGTATATATATGTACATATAAACCAAACCTGTTACCATCCAGTAGATTCCAATTCATAGCAACCCTATTGGACAGAGTAGAAGTGTCCGAAAGGGTTTCCAAGGAGAGGCTGGTGGATTCAAACTGCCACCTTTTGGTTAGCAGAGGAGCTCTTAATCACTGCACCACCAGGGCTCCATACCATATTTATTTTGGTAAGATGACTCAAATCTTTTTTTTTAAACAAATGTGAGAGTGTATAAATAGTTGAAAATTAGTAATAAAAATTCTTTTGGCTTAAAAAAACTTTCCTTTTATTAAAATCCCTCTATCTTAGGACTCAGAACTGAATTTATGGTAGCTATCTTTTTTTATCTTGATTACTGTAGCTTTACAATAAGTCTTATTAATTGGGTGGTATGATTCATTCAACTTTATTCTTCTGTTTCAACATTGTTTTAGCTCCTTTACCTTTCTACAAATTTTAGAATCAGCTTGTCTATGTCACAAAAACTCTTTCTACATTTTTTTGTAACAGCTTTACTGAGACACAATTCATATACCATAATCACTAAAGTTTATAATTTGGTGGTTTCTGATATAGTCACAGCGTTGTGTAGCAATCACTGCTATCTAATTCCAGAACGTTTTCATCACCCCCAAAAGAAATGCTGTATCCACTAGAAGTTGTTCCCCATTCACCCCTCCCTACAGTTTCTTGCAATCAACCACTAATATACTTGTTTTCTCAATGAATTTGCCTATTCTGAACTAGACATTTTATATAAATGGAATCATATAATATTTTTCCTCTTGTGACTGGTTTCTTTCATTTAGCATGTTTTCAAGGTTCATCCATGTTCTGACATGAATCAGTACTTCCTCTTTTATGACTCAGTAACATTGCATCATATGGATATGCCACATTTTTTCTGTTCACAATTTGATGCACATTTAGATCGTTTCCACTTTTTGTCTATTATGAATAATGCTGGTATGAACACTTGTGTACAAGCAGTTCCCAGGCTACACATGTCCAAAGTACATACAACCCGTAGTTACAAACCAACTCCAGTGAAGCCTATTATATTAAAAATTTGAGGTACATACAATGATTTGTATTAGCAAACAGGCACTATTTTGTGACGTGCTTCAAAACATTATTATTACTGTATTATTATTATTTTAAAGATGGTTTAGTGTATCTTGAAGTATTTCTTTAATGTTTTTTATAGAGAGAGAGGTACACTACATACTATATACCAAGACAAACATTTGACTGATGTTAGATATGAACCATACTTAACTGTTCCAACTTATGGACAAATTCAACTTAAAGACAGACTTAGGAACGGAACTCATTGGTAATCCAGGGACTGCCTGCTCATGGTTTTGTATAGATATGTTTCAATTTTGGGGGTCTGTATGTATGCTGGATCGTATGGTAACTCTATATTTAATTTTGGGGGGAACTGCTGAACTATTTTCCAAAGTGGCTACACTATTTTACAGTCCCACCAGCAATGTATGAGGGTTTCAACTTCTCTACATTCTCGCCAATACTTATGATTGTCTTCTTGTGTGTGTAATAAAAATATATATAGCAAAACAGTTGCCATTTCAACATTTTTTTATGTGTACAATTCAGTGATGTTAGTTACATTCATCATGTTGTGTAACTGTCACCACTATCCTTTTTCAATTTTTGTCATCACCCTTAACAGAAACTCAGTGCCCCCTAAGCAATGACTCTCCCTTTCCTCCTCCCATCTGCCCACTTGTACGAAATACCTAATATAAGCAAATGTATAGAGACCAAAGTCTCGTACAAGTGGGATCATATAATATTTGTCCTTTTGTAACTGACTTATTTCAATCAGCACAATATTTTCAAGATTCATCCATGTCGTAACATGTATCAGGACTTCATTTCCCTTTATGAATGGGTGATATTCCTTATATGCATATATACCACATTTTGTTTATTCGTTCATCTGTTGGTAGACATTAAGGCTGTTTCCACCTTTTGGCTATTGTGAAGAATGCTGCCTGAACATTGGTTACCAGCATCTGTTTGCATTCCTGCTTTCAATTCTTTTGGGTATAAACCTTGAAGTGGAATTGCTGGGTCCTTATGGTAATTGTAGAACTGAGGTAATTGTAGAATTTGAGGAACTGCCAAACCATTTTCCATAGCAGCTGCACCATTTTACATTCCCACCAGCAGTGGATGAGGGATCCAGTTTCTCCATACCCTTGCAAAATCTTTTTTTTTTTTTTAATTATAGCCATCCTAGTGGGGGTGACATGGTATCTCTCTGTGGTTTTGGTTTACATTCCCCTAATGACTAATGGGGGCCTGGTGGTGCAGTGGTTAAGCATTTGGCTGCTAACCAAAAGGTCAGCAGTTCGAATCCACCAGCCACTCCTCAGAAACCCTATGCAGCAATTCTACTCTGTTCTATAGGGTCACTATGAGTCAGAATCCACTCGATGGCAATGGGTTTCTTTTTTTTTTTTAATGACTAATGACATTGAGCATCTTTTCATATGCTATTGACCACTTGTGTATCTTCTTTGGTGAAATGTCTAATCAGGTCTTTTGCCTGTTTTTGGATTGGGTTATTTGTCTTTTTGTTGTTACCTGTCTTTTTCGATTCTAGCCATCCTAGTGGGTACAAAGTGGCATCTCATTGTGGTTTTGATTTGCATTTCCCTGATGGCTCATGGTGTTGAACATCTTTTTATGTGCTGATTGGTCATCTATATATCTTCTTTGAAGGAATGTCTATTCAAAGACATTGCCCATGTTTTAAATTTGGTTATTTGTCTTTTTAACGTTGACTTATAAATATTATTTATGTGTTCTGAATGCAAGTCCTTTATGAGATAGTAATTTGCAAATATTTTCACCCATTCTGTGCATTGTCTTTTTCACTGTCTGGTGTTCTTTGAAGTGCAGAAGTTTCTAAGTTAATGATATCTAAGGTATCTAGTTTTCTTTTGTTGCTTATTCTTTTGGTGTCATCTCTTAAAAAAAAAAAAAAAAAACCATTGCCTAATCCAAGCTCATGAAGATTTACACCTATGTTTTTTCTAAGAGTTTTATAATTTAAGCTCTTACTCTTAGGTCCGACATCTATTTTGAGTTAATTTTTGTATATGGTGTGAAGAAGGGTCTGATTTCACATTCTTTTGCATGTGGCTATCCATTTGTCCCAGCACCATTTGTTGAAAAGACCATTCTTTCCCCCATTGAATTGTTTAGGTATTCTTGCCAAAAACCAATTGACCATAAACGTAAGGATTTATTTATGGACTCTCAATTATATTCCATCAACCTATATGTCTGTCTTTATATGGGTACCACACTGTCTTGATTAGTTGTATTGTGAAATCAGAAAGTGTGAGCTCTCCGACTTGGTTCTTTTTCAAGATAGTTTTGACTATTGTGAGTTTCTCGCATTTCCACATGAATTTTAGTATCAGCTTGTCAATTTCTGCAGACAGGAGGCTGGGCCTTTTAGGATTTTGATTGGAATTGCTTTAAATCTGTAGATTAGCGGTTGGCCAACTATGGCCCATGGGCCAAATCCTGCCACAGATTAAATCTATCCATGCCCGTTTGTTTATGTATTATCTGTGACTGCTTTGGGCTATAGCTGAAGAGACTGTATGGCTCACAAAGCAGGAAATATTTACTCCCTGACCCTCTGCAGAGAAAGTTTGTTAAGCCCTGCTATAAATCAGTTTGGGGAGAAATGACATCTTTACTATGTTTAGACTTCTGATCTATGAACACAGTGTATCTTTCTATTATTTGGGTTTTCTTTCATATATTTCAAGAATTTTTTTTTTTTAGCATACAGATCCTCTATATGGTTTATTTGGTTTATACCTAAGTATTTCATTTGTTTTGAGCTATTGTAAATTGTATATTAACATCTATGTTCATGGGGCATAATCATCTGTAGTCTTCTTCTTTTTTTTTGTACTCTTTTTGTTTTGTTATCAGGGTAATGCTGGTCTCATAGAACGAGTTGGGAAGTATTCTCACCTTTTCTGTTTTCTGGAAAAGAACATGCAGAATTGTTGTTATATCTTCTTTAAACATTTGGTAGACTTTGCCAGTGAAACCATATGGGCCTGGAGATGTCATTACTGTTTCCCTATTTACCCTTTCTTGACTTCTTTTAGGTCAGTTGAATTTTTTTAGTATTTTTTTTTTAATTTGCAGATTTAATTTTTAGTATATTTCATTATACTGTTTTATTAGTGGTTGTTCTAGGGATTATAGAACATATACTTAAATTTTCATAGTCTTCTTATAATTGATATTTTACTATTTCAAATGGTATGTCTGTATAAATGGTGTGGGGGCAGCATCTGACTTCCTCTAATTTCTAAAGGGGGAAGGAGAATCAAGATCAACAGCCCCAGGTTAATTCCTTTGAGGCGGAGGTCAGACAATCCTCCTTTCTCTGCCATCTTTACCAATTCTGACATCAACTGTTCCTCCCATGGCACTCTCTCCTTCCCTGCTGGGTTCAATAACTCATTGCAACGGCCACACAGAGCTTAACAGACAATACTCACAATTATGGGGTTTACTACTGCAGTAACAGGTTATAGTTCAGATTCAGGAACACTCAGGATACAATTCTTCCATAAGGATAGCCTTTTTTCAGCTGTCCTGCAGGTACGCCTCTCTCTGGCCCTCGGCCTCTGCCTTGCTCAGGCAATTGTTACACGAAGCTCTTTTAGCTCTGCTGATGAGTGCCCAGAGGCACCCTACTCCACCAGTAAGCCCTGTCCCAAAGTTGCTCAGCTCTAGCTCCAAGGGCCAGCAGATCTATCTCCACCAAGTGCCCAGAGACACCCTACTCTACCAGCAGGCCTCCTGCCCAAAGGCACTCAGCTTTCTTGCTCTGTGGGCCAGGAAGCCATCTCTTGCTGGTCTCCTGCCAGTCTCCTGGCTCTGCTGCCTCTGCTGCCGCTGTTTCTTTTCCACTGCTTTTTGCCAACTTGCTGTCTTCAGTGTTACAGCTCTTTCTCTGTCTCCTGTGTCTAGGAGGGTCTCAGCACAGTGATCCTAGGTCCAAAGGACGTGCTGTGCTCCTGGCTCTTCTTCCTCGGTGGTGGTGAGATCTTTTTTCTGCTCTGGAACTGGCTCTCTTTTAAGCCTAGTGGGATGGCAAAACTGACCGATCCTATTGGTCGGCCACAATTACCTTATTTCTTTCCTGATCACTTGGATGGGAGTTACAGACCATGGTGAGAAGGGCCACACAAAAGTGATCCATTCCACTGCAATATCAAAACCTTAACACCATATAGGTCCCTTTACCCTTTCCTCTTTATGTGGTAGTTGTCTTATCTATTATATCTACATACATTGAAAACCCCATTAAATGAAACAAAACAAAAAACAAACCCATTACCATCAGGTCAGTTCCAACTCATAGGGACCTTATAGGACAGAGTAGAACTGCCCCATAGGGTTTCCAAGGAGCGGCTGGTGTATTCGAACTGCCAACCTTCTGGTTAGCAGCCGAGCTCCTTAACCACTACACCACCTGGCCCCCCTGTAAAAAAAAATTAGTACTATAATTTTTGCTACACTGTCACACATTTTTTTTTCTTTTTTAATTTATTTATTGTGCCTACACAAATCAAGTTTACAAATCAAGTCAGTCTCTCATATAAAAAGCCATACCCTCCCCACCATGTACTTCCAGCTGCTCTCCCCTTAGTGAGACAGCACATTCCTCCTCTCCACCCAGTATTCCCTGAGTCCATTCAACCAGCTCCTGTCCCCCCTTCCTTCTCATCTCGCCACCAGACATGAGTTGCCCACATAGTCTCATGTGTCTACTTGAGCCACGAAGTTCACTCCTGACCAACATCATTGTCTATCTTATAGTCCAGGCCAATCCCTGTCTGTAGAGTTGGTTTCGGGAATGGTTTCAACCTTGGGTTATCAAAGGGTCTGGGGACCATGACCATCAGGGTCCCTCCAGTCTCAGTTAGACCATTAAGCCTGGTCTTTTTACGAGAATTTAAGATCTGCATCCCACTGTTCTCCTGCTCCATCAGGGATTCTCTGTTGTGTTCTCTGTCAGGGCAGTGATCGGTGGTAGCCAGGCACCATCTAGCTCTTCCAGTCTCAGACTGATGGAGTCTCTGGTTTATGTGGCCCTTTCTGTCTCTTAAGCTCATATTTACCTTGTGTCTTTGGTGTTCTTCATTCTCCTTTGCTCCAGGTGGGTTGAGACCAATTTATGCATCTTAGATGGCCACTTGCTAGCATTTAAGACCCCAGACGCCTCTTACCAAAGAGGAATGCAGAATGTTTTCTTAATACATTTTGTTACGCAAGTTGACCTAGATGTCCCCTGAAACCGTGGTCCCCAGGCCCCTGCCTCTGCTACTCTGGCCTTAGAAGCTTTTGGTTGTATTCAGGAAACTTGTTTGCTTTTGGTTTAGTCCACTTGTACTGACTATCCTTGTGTTATGTGTTGCCCTTTCCTTCACCTAAAAAAAAAAAAAAAACCTTTTGTCTACTATCTAGTTAGTGTCACATGTATTTTAAGAAATTCAAGAGGAGAAGAATAGGCTATTACATTTACCCAGATATTTACCATTTCTGTTGTTCTTCCTTCATTCCTGATGTTCCAGGTTTCCTTCTGATATTCTTTTCTGGCTGAAGAAGTTCCTTTAGCAATTATTGCAGAGAAGGTCTGCCAGCAATGAACCTAGTTTTCCTTCATCTAAGAATGTCTTTATTTCATTTTCATTCCTGAAGAATATTTTCACCGGGTATAGAATTTTTGGTTGACAGTTCTTTTCTTCCATCCTTTACAAATGTATCACTTCCTTCTGGCCTCCATGGTCTCTGCTGCAAAATCCCCAGTTATTGGATTAAACAACGTGGATGGACCTTGAAAACATGCTAAGTGAGAGAAGCCAATCACAAAACAATATATATTGTATGAATTCATTTATATGGAAAGTCCAGAATAGGAAAATCTATAGAGATGGAAAGTAGATTAGTGGGTTTCTTAGGGCTGTGGGGGATGGGAGAATAAGAGGGTGGTAGCTAAAGGATATTGGGTTCTTTCTGAGGTGATGAAATATTATAAACTTGACTGAGGTGATGGTTACACATATCTGTGATTATACTTAAAAACCAATGAATTGTACACTTTAAATGAGTGGATTGTAAGATATGTGAATTATATCACAATAAAAAAAAAAGAAGAATGAAGTACTGATACAACTACAACGTGGATAAACCTTGAAAACAATATGCTCAGTGAAAGAAGCCAGTCACAAAAGGTCACATATTGCAAGATTCCACTAGTATGAAATGTCCAGAATAGACAAAGAGAGACAGAAAGTAGATAAATAGAAGCTGTAAGTAAAAAAAAAAAAAGTTCCATCAAACAAGTACAAGCACTCTTGAAACAAGTTGGAAAACAAAAAGTTTCAGCAAAGAAACAGAAATTATAAAAAAAGAACCAAATGCACACCCACTAGGGTGGCTATAATCCCCAAAATAGAAAGTAATTGGTGAGGATGTGGAGAAATTGAAATTCTCATACATTTGATATGGGAATGTAAAATAATACAGCTGCCGTGTAAAACCGTCTGGCAGTTCTTCAAAAAAGTTAAACATAGAATTACCCATGACAAAGCATTGAAAGTAGGAAATCAAACAAATACACGTATGCACATATTCATAGCAACACAATTCACAACAGCCAAAAGGTGATGTCCATCAACAGATAAATGAGTAAACAAATTGTGGTATACGTGTGCAATAGAGTATCATTCAGCTATAAAGAGATATAAAATTCTGATATACCCCACCACACAAACCTTGAAAACAGTATGCTAAGTGAAAGAAGCCAGACACAAAAGGATACATATTGTATGATTCCATTCATATTAAATATCAAGAATACATAAATCTGTAGAGATGAAATCATATCAGTGGCTGTCAGAGGCTGGGGGCAGGAAAGAACGGGGAGTAACTGCATAATGGGTGCTGACATTCCTTTCATGGTGATTAAAATGTCCTGGAACCAGATACAGGTGGTGTCTGCGCAACATTGTGAATGTACTAAATGCCAATGAATTATTCACCTTAAAATGGTGAGTTTAGTTCACGTGAATTTCACCCCAAGTTAAAAAAAAAATTGAAGACTAGGAAGACACTGGAAAAACAAAAGAGCCAAATGGAAATTTTAGAATTGAAAAATATAATTACCAAAGTAAAAAACTCACTGGGTGGGCTCAAAAGCAGAATAGAGATGACAGAAGGGAGATTTAGTGAACTTGGAGGTAGATAAATGTGAATTACCCAAGCTGAACGGTGGAGACAAAAAAAAGAAAAAACAGGAACAGAGCCTCAGAAACCTGTGGGAAAATAGCAACAGGTCTAACATTCATGCCATGAGAACACTAGAAGAGGAGAATGAGTGTGGTTGTGAACAACTATTTGAAGAAATAATGCCTGAAAACATCCCCTATTTGGTAAAAGACATAACCTACACATTTAAGAAATTCAATGAACCCCAAACAGGATTAACCCTGAGAAGTCTATGCTCAGACACATCATAATCGAACTGCAGAAATTAGACAAAGAAAAATTGTTGAAAACAGCCAGAGAAAAAGTCAAGTTTCCTACAGGGGTTTTCAAAGTGGCTGTACCGTTTTACATTCCCACCAGCAGTGTATGAGGGTTTGAATTTCTCCAGATCCTCACCAATACTTGTTAGTGTTTGTCTTTTTGATTATCATCATTCTAGTGAGTGTGAAGTAGTATCTCATTGTGGGTTTGATTTGCCTTTCCCTGATGGCTAATGATGTTGAAAATCATTACATTTAGAATCATCAAAGAGTTGCTCCATGAACGTGTCCAGGTTCTATAAGCGTCATTCAGTGGGAGAGACAAGGTGGAATGTATTTATTCCATCTCACCTGAAACCAGAAACTTGGTAGCTTTTGATATCTAAAAAAAGGGTATCTTTACATTTTCTATTTTTTTTTTTTTGCTGGCAAATAGAAATGCAATTGATTTTTAAATATTGATTTAATTTCCTGCAAATTTGCTAAACTCATTAATTCTAACGATTTTATCACCTGCAAACTGTGAAGGTTTTGTTTCTTCCTTTCCAATCCTTATTTCTTTATTTTACCCTATTGTGTGGGTTAAGAACTCCAGAACAATAAAATGAATTAGAATTGTTGATACAAAACAGCCTTGTTTTCTTCCTGCTCTTAAGTAAGGGAATGTTTTCAGTGTTTCACTGTTAAGCATGACATTTGGAATAAGTTTTTTGGTAGATAAAATTTATCAGGTTGTTATTGTTGTATGCTGTCCAGTTGATTCCAACTCATAGCGACCCTATAGGACAGAATAGAACTGCCCCAGAGGGTTTCCTTTGTAATCTTTATGGAAGCAGCCTGCCACATCTTTCTCCTGTGGAGCAGCTGGTGTGTTCCAACCACTGACCTTTCAGTTAGCAGCCAAGCACTTAACCACTGCATGACAAAGGCCCCTTTTACATCAGGTTAAGAAACTTCTATTCCTAGTTTTGTGTCCTTTTTTTTGTTTGTTTAAATCACAAATGGCTATTGGGTTTTTGTTAAATGCTATTATGCATATATTGAAAATATAATATGATTTTTGCCTTTCATTTCTTAACATGGTATAGTATAATTTTTTTTTATAACATTAAAACAATCTGGTAGATTGTTTGCAAAGATGGCTACAATCCAACTGTTTCTCCCATCCTTCATGTCTCTTTGCCATGAGACTTTGCCATTCATCTCCTCAAGAAGTGAAGCCTGTTTCCCTTCTTGAGTATGTTCTGGCCTTGTGCTTTGTTTTATTACAATGTGGCAAAAGAGTCCTATGCAATTTCTCAAGAGGCTTTGTTCTTTTGTTCTTTCTCTCTTAGAGTGCTTTTCTCAGTGTGAAAAAAAAAAAAAAAGTCCAGGATGACCGACCTTGTGGATAGAAAGAATCAGCCATTTCAGCTGTTCCAGACATCTCAGACCAAGATATGGGAGGGAGGTCATCTTAGGCCATTCTCCCCCAGCTGAGCTCCCAGCTGACTCTAGTCATGCAAGTTACTCAAGGCAAGACTAGCGGGAGAACTACCCAACCAACCCATGGCATTGTGAATGATGGTAAATGGTTGTTGTTTCAAGCTACTAAGTTTTGGAGTCCTTTTTTTTTTTTTTTAAAGCACCATAGGTAACTGATACACCTATCTTGCATTCCTGAGTTAAACCTGACTTGGTCATGTTATATTATCATTTTGTACATTCTGGATTCCTTTCCTAAAGTTTTGTTTAGGATATTTGCTTCTATGTTTGCGTGAAGTTTGGCTTGTAATTTCTCCATCATGTACTCTCCATATCAAGTTTTTGATACTGAGGTAAAATTAACTTCATAAAATGAGTCGGGGTATGTTTCTTCTTTTTCTAGTCACTGGAATAATTTGTATAAGGCTGAAATTATTTGCTTCTTGAATGGCTGAGAGAACTCGCTAGTAAAATTGTTTAGGTCTGTTGTTTTCCTTGTGGCAACAGTTAAACTGATTCCATTTCTTTAATGTTATAAAATCCTCCGTGTTGTCTGTTTTCTTCTAAGTCAGTTTTTGGGAAAAAAAAAAAAAAAACCAAACCTGCTGCTGTCAAGTCGATTCCAACTCATAGCAACCCTACAGGACAGAGTAGAACTGCCCCATAGGGTTTCCAAGGAGCGGCTGGTATATCCGAACTGCTGAACTTTTGGTTAGCAGCCAAACTCTTAACCACTGTGCCACCAGGGCTCTGAGTCAGTTTTAGTAAACTATAGTTTTCTATTTTTACATTCATTGGCAAAATTTTTTCAAAATAGACTGTGTATTTTTTCATCTCCACAGCCTCAGTATAAGAAAGACATTTTAATACTTGATCCTTGCCTAAATATGTTTTAAGAACTGCCCATAGGTGAATAGAGGTGGCAAAAAATGTGTAGAGTAACTGAACAGTAGAAAAAATATCAACTACTTCTGGCCAACAATCTACTGCACTACGTCCGATAAGGTTAAGTGAATGCGCAGCACAGGGTATGAAAATGGCAGATTCATAAAGTTCTAAAATTTTGTTGCATGCCTTTGTAATGCCCTCACATATTGGCGGCATTGTCATAGGACTGGCTTCTGCACTTAGAAAAATAAGTTCTGCAAACTCCAAGTAAGTAGTGAAGTACTTGATTTGCAATTTCTTCAATGGTATGACTTTTTAAACTAGTAAATGTGATAAATCATTCAACAGGTTTTCCATCTGTTGGTGATATGTATCTTAAAACAGCATTTAGCTGATCTTGTATGAGAAACATCAGGAGTGGAATCTACAGATAAATAGAAATATCGAGCTATAGTTATTGCACTGAAAATAATTCATCAAACTTTATCAATTAAGTTTATTAGTTCTTCACATGTTTTTTAGACATATAAAATGGGTTGCTCTTTCCCGTGTTACCATATTTTGAGATGTGACCTGTTTAAAATGGATCAAACTGAGCAATAAGTTCAAGTAAACCCTCAAAACTTCCATTTTGTGGGGACCCAAATACTTCATTTGTAATAAATGGTATAATTGTAAATGAAGATAGTCCACATTCAGCCATTGTTATAATGACAGCAACAAAGTGTTGCAAAACAGCTTTCCAGTGCTGATGTTCTTTGCTAATTTGTGTTTCCAGTTTATGAGTTAAGTCAAAACCATGTCTTTGGTGTAATTATGACAACATACAGTCTCTGTGAATTGACCTTTTTCCATGTTTACCAATCACGTTCAAGTTGCACCAATCACTAAATCCATTTCTAGCAATTTGAGAATTAAATAATTTAGGACTTCATAGTTTGCAAACAATACAATATAGAGAGCTGACTAATGGAAAATACAGTAGCCACTCCCTCTTATAATTTTCACCATTAGCTTTGCACCCTAGAAATATTGTGGCTTTAGAACTTTTTTTGTTTACCATCTAGAAATTTTTGACACAAATTTCCAAATGGTCCACTGTGATATTGACAATCGCTTGGAACTCTTTTGATCCAATAATTTACATCATTAGAAGAAAAATTATTACGCAGAGCAGGATCTGTATTTCTGTTATTTATGGGGTTTGCAGATGTGATAATTTCAGGTTCTAAAATAGTTTCACTTTCTACACCGTTATGAGTTTTTTTACTACAGCAAGGAATGGATGCAGAATTCGGAACAAATTCTATTATATTTGTATTGCTTTTAGCAACTTCAGTAGTAGCAGTACTAGTACAATGATTTGCAACCATTAAACTGAAGCGTTCAATGGAAGAAAAACCAAAACCAAACCAAACCCAGTGCCGTAGAGTCGATTCCGACTCATAGCGACCCTATAGGACAGAGTAGAACTGCCCCATAGAGTTTCCAAGGAGCACCTGGCAGATTTGAACTGTCGACCCTTTGGTTAGCAGCCATAGCACTTAACCACTACGCCACCAGGGTTTCCTCAATGGAAGAAGTCTCTTCTGATTCATTACATTTTAAAAAGAAAGCTAATTTTGGAATTGTCTTTAGGGATTCACAAATCCTTTTCTTTTTACCTTCTGTGAGCTTTTGTTTTTGCACTCCACTTAGTTGTTGCCATTTCTTTTTACCTGAATATAAAATTATGTCACATTTTAAATTCGGTTCTACCGTAGTGCTGCTATTACAGAAATACCACAAGTAGATGGCTTTAACAAAGAGAAATTTGTTCTCTCACAGTCCACGAGCCTAGAAGTCTGAATTCAGTGTGCCAGCTTCAGGTTAAGGTTTTCTGTCTCTGTTGGCTCTGGGAGAAGGTCCTTGTCATCAATCTCCCCCTGATCTAGGAGCTTCTCAGTGCAGGGACTCTGGGTCCAAAGGACATGCTCGTTCCTGGCATGGCACTTCTTCCTTGGTGGTAATGAAGTCCCAGAAAGGAGCTGTAGTGCTGACACTGTCCACTTTCAAGTGGTGCCTGCGTATTGCTCAGAGCCATCTGTAAATCAGGCATGAGTTTTCTCCTCCTCAGTCAACTGATCATAAGGAACTTCCCATGAGGCCATAGGTGCAGACTGGGAGATGGAAGATAATGTGACAGGAGTGCAGGCCATGGGCATTTGGGCCACTTCCTTATGCAAAATACTTGTGCCTTCAAGTCCTGCTCGGGCCCAATCTCATATATACCACTTTTATTTAGCAATGAAGTGCTGCTATGCACATCCAACTTTGTAGCTCTATGGGTCTGACAACACCCAGTTCATGATGGGCAGCTCAGGCCACATGGTGACTTGATGGCCCATAGTTAACTGTTCAGTCTCTACTAAGGCCCAATAACAAGCCAAAGTTGTTTCTCAAAAGGAGAGTAGTTATCTACAGAGTAAGGTAGGGCTTTACTCCAAAATTCAAAGAGTCTGAGCTGTGATTCACCAGTAGGCATCAGCCAAAGATTCCAAAGAGCATCTCTATCTGCCACTGACACTTCAAACACTATAGGATCAGCCAGATCACATGGCCCAAGTGGCAGAGCTGCTTGCATGGCAGCATGAACCTGTTGCAGAACCTTCTCTTGTTCTGGGTCACACTCGAAACTAGCAGCTTTTCGAGTCACTTGATAAATAGGCCAGAGTAGCATACCCAAATGAGGAATATGTTGTCTCCAAAACTCAAAGAGGCCCCCTAGAAGTTATGCCTAGTTGTGGGAGGGGCCAGATGCAATAACTCAACCTTTGCTTTAGAAGGAACATCTTGACATGCCCCACACCACTGGACCCCTAGAAATTTCACTGAAGTGGAAAGTGCCTAAATTTTTGTTGCATTAATTTCTCACCCTTTAGCATGCAAATGTTTTACCAATGAATCCAGAGTCATTGACACTTCTTCCTTACTAGGTCTAGTCAGCATAATGTCATCAATGTAATGGGCCAATGTGACATCTTATGGAAGGGAAAGGTGATCAAGTTCCCTGTGAACTAAATTACAACATAGAGCTGGAGAGTTGATATAACTCTGGGGTAGAACACTTAAGATGTATTGCTGGCCTTGCCAGCTGAGGGCAAACTGGTTCTGATGGTCCTTCAAAACAGATATGGAGAAAAAGGCATTAGTCAGATCAGTAGCTGCATACCAGGTACCAGGAGATGTATTAATTTGCTCAAGCAATGAAACCACATCTGGAACAGCAGCTACAATTGGACTCGCCACTTCATTAAGACCTATACCTCACACCATGCACAAAAACTAACTCAAAATGATCAAAGAATGAAATATAAAATCTAAAACAATAAAGATCATGGAAGAAAAAGTAGGGACAACACTAGGAGCCCTAATACCTGGCATAAACAGTATACAAAACATTACTAACAATGCAGAATAAAAAGTAGATGACTGGGGGCTCCTAAAAATCAAACGCCTATACTCATCCAAAGACTTCACCAAAAGAGTAAAAAGACTACCTACAGACTGGGAAAAAGTTTTAGCTATGACATTTCCAATCAGCGCCTGATTTCTAAAATCTACATGATACTGCAAAAAGACAAATAACCCTGTTAAAAAATGGGCAAAGGATATGAACAGACACTTCACTAAAGAAGACATTCAGGTATCTAACAGATACATGACAAAATGCTCACCATCATTAGCCATTAGAGAAATGCAGATCAAAACTACAATGAGATTTCATCTCACTCCAACAAGGCTGGCATGAATCCAAAAAACACAAAATAATAAATGTTGGAGAGGCTGTGGAGAGACTGGAACACTTATACACTGCTCATGGGAATGTAAAATGGTACAACCACTTTGGAAATTGATTTATTGCTTCCTTAAAAAGCTAGAAATAGAAGTACCATAAGATCCAGAAATCCCACTCCTTGGAATATATCCTAGAGAAATAAGAGCCCTCACACGAATAGCTATATGCACACCCATGTTCATTGCAGTACTGTTCACAATAGCAAAAAGATGGAAACAACCTAGGTGCCCATCAGTGGATGAATGGATAAACAAATTATGGTATATTCATGCAATGGAATACTACGCAACAATAAAGAACAATGATGAATCCTCAAAACATCTCATAACATGGATGAATCTGGAAGGGATTATGCTGAGTGAAATTAGTCAGTCACAAAAGGACAAATATTGTATGAGACCACTATTACAAGAACTCAAGAAAAGGTTTAAACATAGAAGAATACATTCTTCAATGGTTACTAGGGTGGAGAGGGAGGGAGAGGGGTAGTCACTAACTAGATAGTAGACAAGAATTATTTTAGATGAAGGGAAGGACAACACACAATACCGGGAAGTCAGCAGAACTGGACTAAACCAAAAGCTAAGAAGTTTCCTGAATACAAACAAACACTTTGAGGGACAGAGCAGCAGGGGCAGGGGTCTGGGGACCATGGTTTCAGGGGACATCTAGGTCAATGGGCATAACAACGTTTGTTAAGGAATGCAGCAGAGAGTCCCTGATGGAGCAGTAGAAAAGTGGGGTGCAGAACTCAGATTCTAATAAAAAGACCAAACTTGGTGGTCTGACTGAGACTGGATGTACCCCAGGAGACATGGCCCCCAGACTCTCTGTTAGCCCAGAACTAAAATCATTCCCGAAGCCCATTCTTCAGACAAAGATTAGCCTGGACTATAAGACATAAAATGATACTGGTCAAGAGTGTGCTTCTTGGCTAGTAGACATATGAGACTAAATGGGTAGCTCCTGTCCGGAAGTGAGATGAGAAGGCAGGAGGGGAGGAGCTGGTTGAATGGACACGGGAAACACAGGGTGGAGAGGAGGAGTGTGCTGTCACATTGTAGGGAGAGCAACTCGGGTCACATAACAATGCGTATATAAGTTTTTGTATGAGAAACTGACTTGAATTGTAAACTTTCAACGGAAGTACAATTAAAAAAAAAAAACTTGTGCGCGTCCGTCTAAAATACATTTACTAGTCCCACCCCGTCTGAAGCAAAGGAGAATGAAGAAAACCAAAGACACAACGGAAGGATTAGTCTAAAGACCTAATGGACCACGACTGCCACAACCTCCACCAGAATGAGTCTTGAACAATTAGATAGTGCCCTGCTACCACTACCATCTGCTCTGACAGGGATCGCAATAGAGGGAACCAGACAGAGCTGGAGAAAAATGTAGAACAAAATTCTAACTCACAAAAAAAAGACCAGACTTACTGGTCTGAGAGAGACTAGAGAAACCCCAAGAGTATGGCCCCCAGACGTCCTTTTAACTCAACACTGAAGTTACTCCTGAAGTGTACAGTTCAGCCAAAGATTAGACAGGCCTATAAAACAAACAATAACACACATAGGTCAACCGTGTATACATGACTAAATGGACACAGCAGCCCAAAACCAATGACAAGAAGGCAGGAACAGGAAAACTGAGTGGATGAAAATGGGGAACATGAGGCTGAGAAGAGAAGAGTGTTGAACATCGCAAGTTTGACAACCAATGTCACCAAACAATTTGTGTATTACTTGTTCCACGAGAGACTAATTTGTTCTGTCAGCTTTCACCTAATGCATAATAAAAGAAAGAAAAAAGTCTGGCTATCCTCCCTTCTAAAGAGCATTCTGGAAAATGAACTTGATACAGGCCTGATCAAATCAATGGATTAAATTAAGACAGAAAGATGCTGTTCTACCCGAATCAAGTGTTATATTAAGAATTTGAACGGAGCATTTGGGGAATGGTGAATAAGTACATTGGATATTTGGAGCAGAAGGTTTGCATTGACAACCAAGATGGGGTATAAGGTGTCAAGATAGGTCTGTGCTTGTGAAGGATGAGAGTGTTGGTCACTGGCTGGAGACATTTTTTTCTTCAGGAAAGCGTGCAGCCAGGTAACATTTCAGATGTTTTGTTGCAGAGAGGGCCAGAAGATGAATAACCCAAAACAACAGGGGTATTCAAACCTATTGACTTTGGAGACTATCAAATGATTAATTTAGAAACAAGTTTACCATCCTAATGGTAACTTCTTTGCAGTTATATTATCACTATCCTAGTCACATTTTGAAGACACCAAACGAATGTAACTCAGAATGTCCTGGTCGCCCAGACCCAGCCAAACTGAAAAACTGCTGTAGTCATCCAAATATTAGAGGAGTATCTTTTCATAAATGTTCAAAATGTCACCTGTTTTTCAAACAAAATTGACAAGTAACCCTGTTTTTTAACTGATAAGTCAATGTTTTATTAGTATAAATTGAATTAAGTTCAATTTTAAAATACTTATTTGTTATAAAGTAACCTGATGAGAATAATGAATCAGTTTCAGTGAACACAAAATGTTTTAATTGAGGCAATGCCTATATCCAATTTAATATATATTTTATACTAATAAAAAATATTTTACTGAAAATTTTACGTAATGACTCTCCCAAAGAAATGATAGAAGAGGTCATGTTTGAATTGGAAAAAAAAAAAAAAGTCCAAATTTAAACGTATAGCAAAGTTTAGGAAATAATTGTTCTTCAAGAATGAATTTTTGGTTAAAGTTAGTCCTTTGTTTTAGGCTTTACAGGGCAAATATAATCTCCAAATTTAGCCATGTGGTCTTTAGTATGACAACCACAAACCAGAAGTTGGATGAGGATTTATATCATTTAGGAATAACATTGGATGAAAACAACAAAATAGCGTAATAAAAGTGGCTGAAATCACATGACCGGTAAAATGACACTTGAAATGTGGGAGGTTCAGCACCTGAATGAGATCTGGGCACAAATTGGCTGTCTTCTTGGCCTTTGCCTTCTAGCCACAAGATGGCGCAGCTGCTCTAAAGATTACATCACGTTCAAAAAGGGACGGGAGGAGACTGGAGCAACAGGATTTTCCCTTCCTCCTTTTTTAAGCCAAATGGCTGAAGTGCTTGGCTGCTTACTGAAATGTTGGCAGTTGAAGTCCACTCAGAGGTGACTCGGGAGAAAGGTCTGGCTATCTACTTCTGAAAAAGCAACCATTGAAAACCCTGTGGGGCACCGTTCTACCCCGATACACATGGGGTCACCATGAATCAAATTCACCTCCATGGCAACTAGTTTTTTAGAAGGAAGAAATTTTGAGGCCCCTAGCAGATTTCTTTTGTCAAAAGTGGATCACATGCCCATTGCTTGAGTGACAAAATGGAAATGAGAGTGCCATGGTTTATTTCGACCCTGTTGCCCAATTAGAATTGGGTTTCTTTCTTTCATTTTTTAGCAAGAAAGATGTGGGAATAGTGCCTGCCAAAGAAGTTCAGGAGAGATTATACACGCTAAATCCACTGGGCCCTATATCAAGGGCAGGACAATGCCTCCTCAGAAACTAGTAAAATGTTTTTCTTCCTATGATAATTGTTAATTATCTGCAATGACTCAGAAAAATTCTTGGACTCAGTTTCTTTCCATTAAAGGCTGGTTGAGTATAGAAACGTGACTGTAAAATTATATTAAAAGCCTACTCTGCTTTTAACCCAAACTTCTTGCTCTAGCTGTTATTATACCACTGCGTGAGTGGCACAAATCACCTCCAATTTACATATGATACAAGGGCCTTCCACAGAAATGAATATATCGTTTTCAAATTATACATTCCGTCTAGAACTGACAGTAGCTGATCCCCTTTTATTTCTGACATGCTTTTAGATCAGAGCAATCTTATATTTGCAGTAATTCTCGGTGCAGGATTTTCTTCTCAAAGCTTATTTTGTAAAGTTTTTTTTTAGTTTTGAAGAATAAAGCAATTATTCTTTCCTTTTTAAATTGCCCATCAAGTCCAGAAACATTTACTTCTTTAATTTAAAATATTAATGTCAGGGCGATGGGTGTAAACATCTCCTGTTTTCTATCCTCTTTCTTTCAGTGTGCCTTTCTTGCTTTCAGCACTTCATCACTCTGTTGGATTTCCTTTGCACACCAATGATCTCAGCCTACAGCTGTGTTCTGACAGCTGTTCTCTTCACTGCCCATCATGCAGCCACCCTTCTGGTAACCATACTCCCGTTCTCATCTGTGGAAATCTCTGCTTCCCTAGTGTGGCTGCTCCAGCTGGAGCTTCACCCCTGGCTCAGGCACTGTGCTCGTGACCTAAATCAATCCCAACATTGCATTCCTCTGGCCAGACTGATTGATGAATAGAAGTCTTATTTGGAGCCAAAGAGAATGAATGATACTTTTGCTGAGATTCTGGGAGAAAGATTCTTTCTCTGTCCTGCTGGGTTTTTACCTGAGGTAATGTGAGAAGCAGAGTTGCTGCAGCCTTCCTGATATCATGAGGGGACACAGCCTGAGAACAGATCTGAAAGAAGAACACAAAGAGAGAAAGAGAGACAAACCCTAGTGATATAATTTCAGCCTTCAAGCCAAGATAGCAGCAAGCCCTATTCCTGGACTTTTCAGTTACATAATCGAGTAAGTTCCTGTTTTGTTTAAGCCAGTAGTTGGGTCAGATTTTCTCTCACTTGCTACCAAAAGAGCTCTGACTTATATAGTGGTTCAGAATCTTTGACGACCAAGAAACATTCTGATACTGAATGAGCCATAAAAATTCACGTTGAAATAGGGAATAAACGCACTTGTAACTATGTCCAACATTTTCACTGTCTCTTTTCAAATTATAATGTCCTTTTATCACATAATACAATATAGAAAAGATTTTAAATCAGTATACTCCATATTGGAGCCCTGATGGCATAGTGGTTAAGGGCTCAGCTACTAACCGAAAGGTCAGCTGTTGGAATCCACCAGCCTCTCTTTGGAAACCCTCCAGGGCCATTCTGCTCTGTCCTGTAGGGTCACTATGAGTTGGAACTGACTCGATACAATGGATTTTGTTTGTTTGTTTTTTTATACTCTGTATTATATACTTAGTGTACTCTAAATTGTTATTAAGGAGCCCTGGTGGCACAGTGGTTAAAGCGCCTGGCTGCGAACTAGGAGAAAGACACAGCAGCCTGCTTCCGTAAAGATGTACAGCCTTGAAAATGCTCTGGGGGAGCTTCTGCTCTGTCAGGTAGGTTGGTATGAGTCGGAATCGACTTGAAGGCAGTGGGTTTGGTTTGGTTTTTGGTTAATTTTTGTTATGGCCATGTGCTTTGGGGACAGTTTCCTTAAGACTGATCATGTACATTTGTTTTCTTTTTTCATCTAAATGATTTCTCATTATCATGGAATAAAATGTCTTGAAGATATTTAGAAATACTGATAAAATTGTTGGTATACGTAAGCATATAATTATAAAAGTGGTGGTCTTACTATTAGGCTTGAATTTCTCGGCTCTTTGTTTTGCTCAAACAGCCCCTCCTGGAAAACAGGAACGACAGCCTGACTGGCCACATGAATGATCACAGCCCTGTTTTTGACTGAGGGCCACTTGGGCCTGGAGACGGAGACCACTGTGAAGAAGCATCACTGCTAAGTCAGTCCTCTCATCTTCCTCATGATGACCTTTGCCCACTCTCCACCCCAGGTGTCTACCTCCTTGCCAAAGGGTGAGAAGCCTTTTGTGATTGGCCATGATGATGCCAATGTAAGACAGGAGGTCAGCCACACAGTTTATCTACCTCGGGTGTTCCCTAGAAGCAGGGCTAGTTGATTCTCATACTCTTACAAAATGGGAAGAAAAACTCTGCTTTTTTATGGTGGTAAAGGGTATATTGATGACACTAAAGCCAGGTTATCTTCATAAATTAGCACCTGCATTGAATATCACACAGCTTTATTAGTAATGCTACACCAGGGAAGCCTAACGTTTAGCTTACTTTCAATAAGCAATTCTTTCACGTGGTTTGAAATCCAAAGGGTACAAATATGTATTTGTGAAACTATCTTTCCCATTCCTGAACCCCTCAGATGCTCAGTTCCCTTCCCAGAGGAAATCCATTTTATGTTTTTGATGTAGCCTCCCAGAGTGATTTTATGTATATTTAAGCAAGTGTATGTAAGTATTATCTTCCATCTTTTTACTTAAATGGTGCAATGTTATATGTACCACTCTGCACCTTGCCCTTTTCACTTAAGATATTTTGGAGCTACTTCCATTTTGGTACACAAAGAGCTTCCTCATTCTTTTTTATAGCCTCTAAGCATTCCACAATTCATAATACCATGATGTCATGGATTGAATTGTGTCCCCCAAAATACATGTCAACTTGATTAGGCCATGATTCCAAGTATTGTGTGGTTGTCCTCCATTTTCTGATTGTAATTTTATTTTACACAGGATTAGGCTGGGATTGTAACACCCTTACTAAGGTCGTGTCCTTGATCTAATGTAAAGGGAGTTTCCCTCGGGTGTATCCTGCACCACCTTTTATCTTACAAGAGATTAAAGGAAAGGGAAGCAAGCAGAGAGTGGGGACCTCACACCACCAAGAAAGAAGCACCGGGAGTAGAGTGCCTCCTTTGGACCTGGGATTCCTGCACAGAGAAGTTCCTAGTCCAGGGCAAGATTGATGAGAAGGACCTTCCTCCGGAGCCAACAAAGAGAGAAAGCCACTTCCTGGAGCTGATGCCCTGAATTTGGACTTCTAGCCTACTAAAAAAATACTAGACTGTGAGAAAATGAATTTCTCCCTGTTAAAGCCAGCCACTTGCGGTATTTCTGTTAGAGCAGTACTAGATGACTAAGACACAGGATTTCACCAGTGTCCTACTGTGGACCTTTGGCCCTTACAAGTGCTACAGTGAACACCTTGTACATACATCGATCTGCACTTGGGTGAGTGTGTCTTTAGAATAAATTTCTAGAAGTGAAGTTTTTAGGTCGAGAGTATGCATTTGTAATTTTTCCCCACTTTTTAAGGTTTTATTATACTTGAAAAAGTAATGCAGACGCATGGTAAAAAATAACCCAAAAGTATGGAAAATACATACTATGAAAAGTAAGTCTTCTCCTAAAGGTAACCACTGTTTGTATGTACTTTTCCAGAGATAACATATGCATACAAACATGTATATGTGAATATGTCATCATCTGTCTTTGCTTAAAAGAAATACACCACACACACTGTTCAGCATCCTGCTTCTTTCACTTAATATATCTTAGTATTTATTGTATACTGGTAGGTATAGATTAACCTCATTCACTTTAAAGGCAATATGAAGTTTATTTTGAAAAGACTAATATTAACCCTATGAGTCAGTCCTACTCTGTCGTATAAAAAAAAAAAAAAATAGGGTTGCTAAAAGTCGGAATCAACCAGAAGGCAATAGGTTTGGTTTTTTGGTTTTAATATTAACTTTTTTATTAAAAAAATTGAAGCATAATTTATATACAGCAAAATTCACTCTTTGTAGTGTACAGTTCTGGAAGTTTTGACAAATGCACACACATTCAGTTGTTATTCGGATAGATATTGCCCAAGTGTCCCCATTCAGAGGTTGTGCCATTTACACTCCCACGAGCGATGTATGAGTACCTGCTTTTCTGTAGGCTTGCTTATTCAAACATGTCATTAAACGTCCTGATCTTTATCAATCTGATACGTGAAAGCCATATTACTCTATCGTTAAAAATTTCATTTCTCTTATTATGAATGAGCCTGAGCATCTTTTTATTTGTATAAGATTCCCTATTGTTTCCTTTTCTGGGATATATGATATAAAAAAACCAAATCCATTGCCATTAAGTCGATTCCAGCTCATAGTGACCCTGTAGGACAGAGTAGAACTGCCCTAGAGGGTTTGCAAGGAGCAGCTGGTGGATTCGAACTGCTGACCTTTCGGTTAGCAGCTAAGCTCTGAACCACTGTGCCACCAGGGCCCCAAATGTATAATATATATATACATGTATTATTTTTTTACCCATTTTCCTATTGAGGGTTGGTCTCCTTATTCATTTGTTGGAGCACTTGATGTATTAGAAAATTAGCCCTTGTCTGTGATATGAATTGCAAAAATTTAGAATACTTGATGTTCATAGAAATACCAAATAAGAACATGTATCCCTTCTACAACAACTAAATAGACATTCGCAAACATTGGGAGAATAATGAATATACGAAGCTCCACTTCAGGAGAATTAAACTTCCAAAACGAGGATTTACCTTGGAAGATTGTCGTGCTTTATAGAAGGAATAATTGTATATTGTTCTTAAACAGAAAGAATATGTGCCTGTTCTGTGCAACCAACTATATTGTCTTTGAATAGCATATAAGGACGAAAAGTTGATTTTGTATTATGCCAACATGGGTCTCTGATGAAAACATCTGAATATTCACCAGTTTATTGCAGGCACATTGAAAGGTGAAAAGCCACCTCTGGTGTATCCTGCCATATGTCTCCAATATGATCACATCATACTAAAATGAAAACACGTTCACGATTTTGGTGACTACTATGGATTGAATTATGTCCCCTGAGAAGATATGTTAAAGTTCTAATCCCTCTACCTGTAAATATGACCCTGTTTGGAAATAGGGTTTTTGTGTTTTGTTGTTATGTCAATGAAGTCACACCAGAGCAGGGTGAGTTCTAAACCTAATCATTTCTGAGTAGTGTCTTATAAAAAGAGCAGAATAAACACAAACATACACACAAAGAAACGACAGACAACGAAGAACACCAAGGGACTCCTGGGGCTACTGACAAGGAAGGAGCCTACCCCATTGCCAATGCCCTGGTTTGGACTCCTAGCCTCCAAAACTGTGAGACGATAAATACTTTTTTTTTTTTTTAAGCCACCCCCTTGTGGTAGTTTTTGTTACTGTAGCACTAGGTAACTAAGACAAGGACCTGTCTCCAAATTGCACATATGATGTTCAACAGGGGTATCTATATCTCATAATGTAAAGAAAAAGAGTTGGGATTTAAGAAAAAAAAATCTTATTTTTACATGACATGGAGAAATTAAATGTGTATTTGGCCCAAAATACTGCAGGGTATAGATTATGAACTAAAAATGATTTACTTGATTTATTTGGAGAAGTAAATTTATAGAATGTTTTAAGAGAGGTACTCCAGGAAAAAAAAAAAAATTTTTTTTTTTTTCTACTCCAGGAGACAGGTGGTGGAAATGAAAGAGTGACTCAATACCCCTTCTTGCATGTGGAATAATAAACATACAGGTATAATTAAGTCATCCGTAATGAGCAGGCACCAGGGGAACAGCAGTCACTGGCTTTAATTTTAAGTTGTGTGGTGCACAGTTCTACTCTGACACACATGGGGTCACCATGAGTTAGAACTGCCTGGACAGCAACCGATTCTGGTTTTCTTATTCTTGGTATTAAGCATTTTGAATACTCTGTCATTATATATGCCTTTTTCCAGGTGTGGATTCTTGACAGAAGTCATGCGTATTTGTGGCCTTTTCAATGTTTCTCGGGATGTCTGCACATATATTGACCAATCCCTACACTTAATATATATTACTGCATCTCTGTAATCATTAATGAATAACAACACTGAGGATAATAATAAAGAAAAAATCCTCATACTAAATCCAGGTCTTTGAATTTGTGTAACTGGCTCATTGAACAAACAGACCTTGGGCGTAAACCAAAACCGATTCTGACTAGTGGTGACCCTATGTGAGTCAGAGCAGAACTGCACTCCATAGGGTTTCCAATGGCTGTGATCTTACAGAAGTAGATTGCCAGATCTTTCCTCCCAAAGTGCTACTAGTTGGGTCTGAACAGCCAACCTTTTGGTTACTAGACCAAACCAAACCCACTGCCATCGAACGGATTCTGACTCATAGTGACCCTGTAGGACAGAATAGAACTGCCCCATAGAGTCTCCGAGGAGCAGCTGGTGGATTCAACCTGCCAAACTTTTGCTTCACAGCTGTAGCTCTTAACCACCATGCCACCAGGGCTCTTTCAGTTATTAGCTGAGTTCAGATGGTTTACACCACCCTGGGACCCTCTGCTTTGTGATCACATAAAGATAAAGCAATTTTATCTTCATATCCTATTCTCCTTTTAAACCAATTCAGTAGAAGTCCTTGTCTTGCATTCTGGATGGAAACTTCCATCCTAGTTCTTGTCACTCTCAGGTCATAAAAAAAATCCTTACAGTTGCTTAAACTTAAGTCACAAACTGCCTCCACCTAGTAATTAAAGCTTCTCCCTTTCTTCACCTGGTGCCTGCTGCTGGTGAGAATACATGGACCAGGAAAGGGGGGAGGGGAAATGCTTCTCTTTTTCTCACTCCCTACCCCCACCAGCTAGACAGGACCTGGACAAAAGGGGCAGTGGTAAGAAGGAGAGGAGCAATGAGGGGCAAGAAAGTGCTTATTCGGCTGGGGTGGGGGCAGCTTCACACTCTCTGGGCCTAGCGAAGGTTTGATACAAACTTTGAAGGGCAGTCTCCTAGATTCCTCATACATCCCTGTCTTCCTACATCCTCCTCTATGTCTTAGTTATCTAGTGCTGCCATAACAGAAACACAAGTGGGTGGCTTTAACAAGCAGGAATTTATTTTCTGACTGTTTAGGATGCTAGAAGTGTGAATTCAGGGTGCTGGCTCTAGGGGAAGACTTTCTCTTTCTGTCGGCTCTGGGGGAAGGTCCTTGTTCCTTGGCTCCTTGGTGACCTTCATGTGATGTGGCATCTATCTTCCCCCATCTTTGCTCCTCTGTCCTAATCTGCTTTTTATATCTCAAAGGTGATCTGCTGACAACATACCCTATGCTGATATGGCCTCAACACAACAAAGAAAATCCATTTCCAAAGGAGATTACAACCATAGGCATAGCGGTTAGGATTTATAACACATATTTTTTTAGGGGGACTCAATTGAAATTCTTTGACCTGGCAAGTACCCTTTCTTTTGGTTGGTATTCTTTTTTCTTATGT
This sequence comes from Elephas maximus indicus, assembly GCF_024166365.1. Classification (NCBI taxonomy): domain Eukaryota; kingdom Metazoa; phylum Chordata; class Mammalia; order Proboscidea; family Elephantidae; genus Elephas; species Elephas maximus. The sequence continues at coordinate 41,996,936 of NC_064830.1, forward strand.
CCCTTCAACAGAGCAAGCTGACCTCTTGGGCAGGACCCATTTAAAATGGCTTCAGGACAACACCCCCACTGCAGAGTCCACACCGGTGCCTTTGATTCACTTGCCTTTGATGAACTCTGGGAGGGGCAGCAAAAACCTGCATGGTGTCCACACCCAGTGCCCCTTTAGTGGGAGGGTTCATAGTTTAACTCTCTCTTCACAAAACCCTCTTTCACTCCTTTCGCAACACCTCAGGGCCTCAATGTGGGTCAGTTGTCCTCAATGTGGGTCAGTTGTCTAACCTGTTCTTGGCACCTACTTTGGAATTTCCACACGGTGGCCTCATACCTGTCATTGGAATCTGAAATCTATGAAAGTTGGTGTGTCAGTCAAAACATCCAATGAAATATCCTGTCATGTTTGTATTTTTCTTTCTCCTTTGAAGGAACTGCTTTGTACTTGTGGCAGTTATCTCCAGAGGAACTTTCCAAACCTTGCTGGAGGGCCTCACTCAAATTGGTGAGATAGTTCTTCATCCTCCCATGTCCTTGCAAGGCCGCTTAGCTTTCTTTGTGTCTATTTATTTGATTTACGTATTTCTGATTAGGTAATACACGCAAATAGTAAAAAATTCAGAAGACACAAACGGGAATAGCATGAGAAGCAGGTTTCCCCTCAGACCCTATCATCTGGATTCCTGGTTTCCCGCCAAAGGTAACAACATAAGTTCTGATGTATGTTTCCAGAAGTATCGTTGCAGATACAAGCATATATGTTTATGAAGCTTTTTGTTCATGAAGAGAGCATGTAACACACTTCTCTGTACCCTGCTTGTTTCACTTAATGTATCTTGGGGGTCATGCCATATGAATGTATATTAAAACTGCCTCTTTCTTTTTAATGTCTGGGTTAAATTTCCCCACGGGAATGTAACATAATTTACTTAACCAGTTCTATATTACAAGCCTTCAGGTTTATTTTATTTTATTTTTTGAATGTTTTCGTTTTTTATCTTGTTGAGAATATACACAGCAAAACATACACCAGTTCAACCATTTCTCTGTGTACGATTGATTCAGTGACATTGATTGCATTCTTCGAGTTGCACATACATTCTTGGCCTCCTTTTCTGAGTTGTTCCTCCCTCATTAACATAAACTCACTGTCCTCTAAGGTTCCTATCTAATCTTTTGGAGCTGCTGTTGTCACTTTGATCCCATATGATAGTTCTTAAAAGAGCACGATGCTCAAGGCAGAGATTTCTTACTAGCTAAGCCAAACTATTGTATGGTTTTAAGAAGACTTCAATGGATATTTTTGGTTTAAGGTTTAAAGACTCCAGGTTTATCTTTGTTGACTGATTTAAACAATCTGTTTACGTAGTGGTTGATCATGCACTCTGGAACCAGACTGCCTTTATTGGTATTTCTCCCCAACCATTTACTTGCTCTTTGACTAATCTTGCTACTCAACCTCTCTGTGCCTCAGTTTTCTTATCTTTAAAATGAGGACAATAATAATATTTACCTCTTATAGTTGAAAATTAATGAATTATTACATGTAAAGGGCTTATAATAGTGCCTAGCACATACTAAGCACTCAGTGCATGTTAGTGTTTATTATTATTAGATAAAAATGTTCTGTGTCCTCTTGTTATTCCTAAGATGGATCTGGATTTACAGAGGAGAGGAGCTATTGCTTTCTCCCCTGTGGTGTTACGGGAAGAGGTTCCCTGGCCTTGTGCCTCAAATATGCTATCTGGCATCTGTGAATCTCCAGGGTAAATTGGTGCTCTTGGCCTCACTGGTTTTCACAGCTGAAGTCAGTGGGCTTATGACTTGTGGTCTGGTCCTCTCAGCCTGGTGGGGCCTAGTGGTACCTCCTGGGCCTTTCAGCTTCACCATAGTTCCTGCTAACCCTGTAGCCCCTGAAGTCTGGCTACTTCTCCAGTTTAGCCCAGGTGGCTTGCCCTGTTTTCTCTCAATGCAGAGGCATGGTTTTCCTGCTTTGGTGATCAGCTCTGATGAGCTTCACTCTCAGCTATTGTCCAGCCTTAAACAAGAAGCTGGGACAGTAGCGTTCTTCTTGTTCTCTGTTATGCTCTCTTATCTAATGAACGCACCCTCCAAATTCCCCATCCTCTCTTGGTTTTCTTCCAGAAAGAAAGTCTGTTCCCTGGCTTTTGGCATGTTTGAAAATATTCATCTGTTGCCTTTATATTTAAATAATAGTTGGGATGAGTATGAAATTCTTGGATCATGCTCTTTTCTTCATAAGGATCGCTCCACTGTTTTCTATCATCGAATGAAAAAGTCTGATTTTTTTCCCACTTATAGATGATAGTTTCACATGAATGTTCAAAGTATTTTTTCTTTCATTAAAGTTCAGTAACTTTATTGGGACATGTTTTCTTGTTAATAATTCAAAATGTTCATTTTCATTTTGTTTTGCTTATTTTCTCAAGCACTTTTTTCTGTGTTCTTTACTAGGTTTTCGACAGTATACGATGTTTCTTTGCTGCTCTTATTTGGACTTTTGATGGCAAATTTCTTTTTCCCTTTTTTTCTTTCCCGAGTTTTCCCAGTTAATTTTACAAAAATTAATTTTATACAATATTTCATCTGGGAACGTATCAAGTATGTATAAGGTTTAAGTGCTAGTCAAAGATTTGACTATTAACATCCAGGTTAAAAACATGCCAATTTAAACTGACAAGTCAATTCTCAATTTTATCTGGAAATTCTAAGATTCTAGAATAGATGGAAATCTTGAAGAAAAATAAAGATGGAGGACTTAAACTACTAGGTATTAGACAAAGACTACTCTTTGTTTCACACTGCCTTAAAACTATAATAACTTAAGGCAGTGTGGTAGAGGTACAGGGATAGACAAGTAGACCAAAGAACAGAAGTCCAAAGACAGAACCATACATGTATAGCTCCTGACTTAGGACAAAGATGCCAATGTAATTCAGTGGGAAAAGATACATATATATTTTTTACTAATGGTGCTGGGTTAATTGGCTACCAATATAAAAAAATGAACCTTGACCCCCTACCTCACTCCATACGCACACATTAATTTGATATGGTTCATAGAATTAAATGTGCGTATTAAAACAATAAATATGAAAATAAAATGGGAGACTATTTTCATGACTGTGAGGTAGGCAGTGATGTCTTAAACAGATTGTAAAAAGGATTAAACATAAAAGATAGATAAGCTGGACCTAATTGAAATTAAGAACTTCTTTTCATCAAAAGACACCATTAAGAGAGTGAAAAGGCATGACACAGGCCGGGAAAAGATACTTGTGTGTGTGTGTACGTGTGTTGTATACATATATATATACCGGGACTCCTACCCAGAATATAAACAAACTCTTTCATATCAGTAGGAAAAGACAGACAACCCAATAAAAAATGGGCTAAGACTTGAGAAGGTATTTCACAAAAGTAAGCATATGAAAAGGTGCTCAACATCCATTATCAGGGAGATGTAAATTAAAATGATAAGATAATGTGATGTTACTACCAAATGGCTAAAATTAAAAGGTCTAACAATATCAAGTGAAGGCAAGAATGTGGAATATGCATTCCTGTAGAATAGCCTCTTTGGAGGACTTTTGTAATAATTTCAATGCTTTATGACCTAGACATTCCACTGCTGTGTACGTTCCTAAGAGAAAAGAATGCTTATATCCACCAAAAGACATGTACAAGAATGCTAATTGCAACTTTTTCCATAGTAGTTAAAAAGAAAACAACTGAAATGTCCATGGGTAAATAAATTGGGATGTATTCATATACTAGAATACTGCATAATATTGGGAAAAAATTAACTATTGCTATTCACAGTGTAGATGAATCTCACAAGAACACCGTAAAATAAAGAACCTAGACTTAAGAGTATATAATACGTTTCATTTATAGGACATTCGACAATAAGAGAAACTAGTTTATGATGGGTGATTGAGATCCAAACAGCAGTTACCTTTGGCTGGGAGTGGACATGAAGGCACCTACATCTTTATCAGAATGGTGGTTACGTGGGTGTGGCTCCTTTAAAAAAAATTCACGAGGCTATAAATTTAATATAAATTCTACCTCACAGAAAAAAGACATTTTTAAATGACAACTCATTTTCCTCCCCTTTAGTTGTCTTGTCATTTCTTCCTTGAATGCCTATATCTCTGCTTTCAGTGTTTATTATATAGAGGTTATGTTTTCTTTAGTTCCTGGAGTAGGATTCATGGAAATTTATTTGGTCGTGATTTTTGCCAGCTTTTTTTGTGGCAAGATTTTTCTGGTGTGTGTTCTTTATCTGCCAGAAGTTTTCCCTACTGATTTCCATCTTTTTTCTTGTATTTTTATAAACGTCTGTGTTCTTTCCTTTTTGATAGCTTTCTCACTTTTGAATGAGGACATTTCTTCCTGTAGGGCTGACACGTTGCACATTTCCAAGGGATGACATTCGAATTGTATTCTCTTGGGGGGGATGTCATACACACCGAATACAATATGAATAGCATTTCCTGATGACCCTGCTGCCTAGGGAGTCCCTGGGTGGTACAAAAGGGTCACATGCTAGGCCGTTAACTGAAAGGCTGGAGGTTTGAATCCACCTTGGAAGAAAGGTGAGTCACTTCTGAAAAATCAGCCATTCAACACCCTATGGAGTATAGTTCCACTTTGACACACATAGGGTTGCCATGAGTCGGAATCAACCTGACTTGCTAGCAACTGGTTCTGCTGCCTAGACAACTATTTACTGCATTACTTGTGGGGAAAGGACCAGAGCAGACTGCCAAACCTCTCCCTTAGCCCCATGATTCTAGCAGGGTTTTGTATGTGTGGGTGTGTAAGCTGGACCAGCCTTTTCTCCTCTTCAGAGACAAAGGTCAGCAACTGCAGGGCTGCTTATTACTCATAACTATTCCTCCACCCTGTGTCGCTGTGTCAAGATGATGGATCTGCAAAATTCTTCTCACCCTGCTGCCCTGTCCCTCTGTGGTTTCAGATGGTCTCTAGGGAGGCTTCAATAGTGGGCCTGCCTGGAGTCCTGTTCTAAGCAAGTTACTATTGGTTTTACACATCAGAGCGTCCACCTGTGTTTGAGAATTCTGAGCCCTGCCAGCTCTGCCTGCAATATGCAGTCTCCAGCTCCCTGCCTGGATCTCTTATCTTACCTTCATTGGGTTGTCCCCATAGGAAGCAGCCCTTCTTCATATATATTAAGGTTCAGGGTAGACGGGGCTTAGTCATTTCATTGAAGATGGAGTTTCTTATTTTCCTTATTTTCGGGTAATTTAAAATCTTTTGTTCTCACCAACAATGGTGCAACTGTACATACCTCAGTTTGCAAGTGTATTTGTAGAATAAACCCCTACAAGTTGCATGCTGGTTAAAAGGTTATGTGCATTTACAATTTATACTTACCAAATTGCTCCTCCCAGAAGTTATAGCAATTTATACTCCCATCATTTGTGTGCCCCAGATCCTTGACAACATTATGGGTTATCATCCATTTTGGTTCTTGCCATTCTAAGAGGTGAGAATTGAAGCCTTGGGGTAGTTTAAATTAACATTTTCTCTTTTCATGTTTTTATAAGTCATTTGTTTTAGTGTTTCCTTGATACTTTATTTCTTGTACAGTGTCTATCCATACACTTGGCCAGTTTTCCTATTGAATGTTTGTCTTTACCTTGTTGATTGGCAAGAACTCTTTATATTAAAGAAATTAGCCTTTTGGATGAGTTGCAAATCTTTTTCCCAGTTTGTCATTTGTTTTTTGACCTTGCTTGTAGCAGCTATTGCTTTGTTGAATTTTAGAAACCCAAGCTTACAAACCAGAGGTCAGCAAGAAGTGAAGGGGCAAGTAGTCCCCCATCTTTTCATCATGCCGCGGAGAGACAAACGAGGGCCTGGGCAATCAACCAAACACAGAGTGGGGTTGTGTTGCTCTTCTTTCTTATAGGGCAAGAATAAAAACAATTTCGTCTGTTAGGGATAATCAGACTACTGGGCACCAAGAAGTTTAGGGTTATGACTACAGGAATGATCTGGGAAAGCCACCTGTGGAGAGCTTGAGAACTTTGAGGCCAGAGAGAAGTTGTATCAAAAAATCAAGGAAGATATAAATATGTTAATTTCCTAATCATTTATAGCCGGGGGGTCAAATATTTCATCAAAGCTGATAAATCAGATAGCAAAGGCATAAACATGCTCAACAGCACAAAGGAAAACCATAAGACCAATACTATATAATCAACTAAACTTGGGTCAGGGCTCTTGATTTCAAAATAAAATCCATACTTACTAGTTTAGGCAGAAAGGAATTTATTAGATAGTTCATATAATCATTGGAAGGGCTGGAAGAACAGACTCTAGGCTGAGTTCCCAGTAACAACTCTCAGAACCACACTGTAGAACTGGCCTGGTGAGATAGCTGATGCCACTGCCTGCGTCAGCCACGCACAGGTAGGTACTTCCTCTAAACCATGAGCTGCTGCCTCCAACAGCAAACATCCTCCCTTGTGTAGAATGCTCTTCCCCCAGATAGCTGCATGGCTCCCTCCTTGTGCCAATTCCCACTTGGCTGCCCTGCCCTGCTCTCGGCCCAGCCCCTCCCCCATCGGATGCTCTTTTATGCCCAAATTCAATTGTTCAGCTTCTTAGGTATTGCTGAGTCTTGCTGTGTAGGAGGCTTGTGCCATAGAGTTGGCCTGAACTTTGTCCACAAGGAAGCTGATTTGAAAGGAGAGACTCTGAAGGGTGAGAGCTTGTCCCAAAGATGAAGGCATGATTCACCAAGACCACCAACAGGCAGCCTGGCACTAATGTTTTCATCCTGAGGGGGGTCCTCTGAACTTTCTTCCTGTTCATGTCCCCAAAGCCACCAACTGTGAGGCAGTTAAAGGTGCCAGACAGTATGCTAAATGCCAGGGACACAAAGATAAGACAGGAAGGAGGGGAGAAATCTCACTACTTCCTAGATGAACAGGTGAAATGAAGCATATTGCTGAAGGTCAGATACTGGTTTGGGGCCAGGGAGAGAACATGATGGAAAAAGCAACTGAGATTTTGTCTGGTTGGGAAAGTTGAGTGTTTGTGGCAGGAGAACCCAGGATTATGGAGGGAAATGTTGTGGTTGGAAACTGTGCTCACACAGCAGGGTGCAGGGAGGCCTGGTGAGGGGCGAGCTTTAGAAAATGAGTTCTGGGATGTAGGGTTAATATGGTAACCAATAGCCACATGCAGTAGGTGAGCATTTGAAATGAAAGTCGAGTTCTCTAAAATGTAGTGGCCTTGGAAGCACTTGGAAGTCAAGGTTTTGAGGGCTACATTATTGCCTTAATGTGTCTATGGTACAGTCCTCTTGTGACTCCAAGGGGCACGTGGGGCACTGCTGGAGTGGGTGGGAAATAAATATTTGGGACCACAAAATAAAACCATCTTTGTGCACCCCTCCCCGAGATATTTGTTCAAGCAGGGATTGTAAATTCAACGGCTTTCAGGGGCCAGGTGGGGAACCTAAACAGATGAAGAAGATACAAGGCAATCAAGAGTGGGAGGCGCTGTGGTTGACTAGAGACTTCGTGCCTCTCTCAGGACATTTAGATAAAAAACAAAACAAGCAAAGCCCCAACATGTTGGAGCTAAAACAGAAATAAAAAATGAGTTCGCAGACTAAATTTGGTCCTAGGCCCCTAAACCAACCAAAAACTAAATCCAGTGCCGTCGAGTTGATTCCAACTCATAGCGACCCTACAGGACAGAGTAGAACTGCCCCATAGAGTTTCCAAGGAGCAGCTGGTGCATTCAAACTGCTGACCCTTTGGTTAGCAGCCGTAGCACTTAACCACTATGCAACCAGGGTTTCCCCCAGGCCCCTAGAGCCTTAATAATGGCTGCAGTTTGTCATACTGTGGGGGCTTGCATGTTGCTGTGATGCCAGAAGTTATATCACCGGTGTTCAGATACCAGCAGGGTCACCCATGGAGGACAGGTTTCAGCTGAGCTTCCAGACTAAGACAGACTAGGAAGAAGGACCCGGCAGTCTACTTCTGAAAAGCATTAGCCAGTGAAAACCTTATGAATAGCAGCGGAACATCGTCTGATATAGTGCTGGAAGATGAGCCCTCCAGGTTGGAAGGCACTCAGAGGATGCCTGGGAAAGAGCTGCCTCCTCAAAGTAGAGTCAACCTTAATGACATGGTTGGAGTAAAGCTTTCGGGACCTTCACTTGCTGATGTGGCATGACTCAAAATGAGAAGAAACAGCTGCAAACATCCATTAATAATCGGAACCTGGAATGTACGAAGTATGAATCTAGGAAAATTGGAAATGGTCAAAAATGAAATAGAATACATAAACATCGATATCCTAGGCATTAGTGAGCTGAAATGGACTGGTATTGGCCGTTTTGAATCGGACAATCATATAGTCTACTATGCTGGGAATGACAGCTTGAAGAGGAATGGTGTTGCATTCATCGTCAAAAAGAACCTTTCAATATCTATCCTGAAGTACAACGCTGTCAGTGATAGGATAATATCCATACACCTACAAGGAAGACCAGTTAATACGACTACTATTCAAATTTGCTCACCAACCACTAGGGCCAAAGATGAAGAAATAGATTTTTATCCGCTGCTGCAGTCTGAAATTGATCGAACATGCAATCAAGATGCATTGATAATTACTGACAATTGGAATGCGAAAGTTGGAAACAAAGAAGAAGGATTGGTAGTTGGAAAATATGGCCTTGGTGATAGAAACAATGCCAGAGATCAAATGATAGAATTTTGCAAGACCAATGACTTCTTCATTGCAAATACCTTCTTTCACCAACATAAACGGCGACTATACACAGGGACCTTGCCAGATGGAACACACAGAAATCAAATTGACTACATCTGTGGAAAGAGATGATGGAAAAGCTCAATATCATTAGTCAGAACAAGGCCAGGGAGCAACTGTGGAACAGACCATCAATTGCTCGTATGCAAGTTCAAGCTGAAACTGAAGAAAATCAGAGCAAGTCCACGAGAGCCAAAATATGACCTTGAGTATATCCCACTTGAATTTAGAGACCTTCTCAAGAATAGGTTTGATGCATTGAACACTAGTGACCAAAGACCAGATGAGTTGTGGAATGACATCATACATGAAGAAAGCAAGAGGTCACTGAAAAGACAGGAAAGAAAGAAAAGACCAAGATGGATGTCAGAGGAGACTCTGAAACTTGCTCTCCAATGTCGAGCAGCTAAAGCAAAAGGAAAAATTCATGAAGTAAAAGAACTGAAGATTTCAAAGGGTCTCTTGAGAAGACAAAGTAAAGTATTATAATGACATGTGCAAAGAGCTCGAGATGGAAAACCAAAAGGGAAGAACACGCTCGGTGTTTCTCAAGCTGAAAGAACTGAAGAAAAAATTCAAGCCTCGAGTTGCAATAGTGAAGGATTCCATGGGGAAAATATTAAATGATGCAGAAAGCATCAAAAGAAGATGGAAGGAATACACAGAGTCATTATACCAAAAAGAATTAGTCGATATTCAACCATTTCAAGAGGTGGCATAAGATCAGGAACCAATGATACTGAAGGAAGAAGTCCAAGCTGCTCCGAAGGCATTGGTGAAAAATAAGGCTCCAGGAATTGATGGAATATCAATTGAGAAGTTTCAACAAACAGATGCAGCGCTGGAGGTGCTCGCTCATCTATGCCAAGAAATGTGGAAGACAGCTTCCTGGCCAACTGACTGGAAGAGATCCATATTTATGCCTATTCCCAAGAAAGGTGATCCAATCTAATGTGGAAATTATAGAACAATATCATTAATATCACACGCAAGCAAAATTTTGCTGAAGATCATTCAAAAATGGCTGCAGCAGTATATTGACAGGAAACTGCCAGAAATTCAGGCCAATTTCAGAAGAGGACATGGAACCACGGATATCATTGCTGACATCAGATGGATCCTAGTTGAAAGCAGAGAATACCAGAAGGATGTTTACCTGTGTTTTATTGACTATGCAAAGGCATTCGACTGTGTGGATCATAAAAAACTATGGATAACACTGCAAAGAATGGGAATTCCAGAACGCTTAATTGTGCTCATGAGGAACCTTTACATAGATCAAGAGGCAGTTGTTCGGAGAGAACAAGGGGACACTGATTGGTTTAAAGTCAGGAAAGGTGTGCGTCAGGGTTGTATTCTTTCTCTATACCTATTTAATCTGTATGCTGAACAAATAATAAGAGAAGCTGGACTATATGAAGAAGAATGGGGCATCAGGATTGGAGCAAGACTCATTAACAACCTGTGTTATGCAGATGACACAACCTTGCTTGCTGAAAGGGAAGAGGACTTGAAGCACTTACTGATGAAGATCAAAGACCACAGCCTTCCGTATGGATTATACCTCAATATAAAGAAAACAAAAATCCTCACAACTGAACCAATGAGCAACACCATGATAGATGGAGAAAAGATTGAAGTTGTCAAGGATTTCATTTTACTTGGATCCACAATCAATAGCCATGGAAGCAGCAGTCAAGAAATCAAAAGATGCATTGCATTGGGCAAATGTGCTGCAAAGACCTCTTCAACGTGTTGAAGAGCAAAGAAGTCACCCTGAAGACTAAGGTGCACCTGACCCAAGCCATGGTATTTTCAATTGCATCATATGCATGTGAAAGCTGGACAATGAATAAGGAAGACCGAAGAAGAGTTGACGCCTTTGAATTGTGGTGTTGGCGAAGAATATTGAATGTACCATGGACTGCCAAAAGAACGAACAAATCTGTCTTGGAAGAAGTGCGGCCAGAATGCTCCTTAGAGGCAAGGATGGCTTACATACTTTGGACATGTTGTCAGGAGGTATCAGTTCCCGGAGAAGGACATCATGCTTGGCAGGGTACAGGGTGAATGGAAAAGAGGAAGACCCTCAACGAGGTGGATTAACACAGTGGCTGCAACAATGAGCTCAAGCATAACAATGATTTTAAGGATGGCGCAGGACCGGGCAGTGTTTCATTCTGTTGTGCATAAGGTTGCTGTGAGTGGGAACTGACTCGACAGCACCTAACAGCAACAATTTTAACATGCCAAGAAGGCCTGGTGGTACAATGGTTCAGCACTTGGCTGCTACCTGAGGGTTGGCGGCTTGAACCCACCAGCCACTCTACAGGAGAAAGAGGTGGCAGTCTGCTTCTGTAAAGATTACAGCTTTGGAAACCCCGTGGAGCAGTTCTACTCTGCCCTACAGGGTCCCTATAAATCAAATCACCTTGACGGCCATGGGTTTTATTTAATGTGTCACTGTTCTCAGCCTTCATCTTACAGTATCCATCCACCTGCCTGCCCCAGAGAAATCCTTTCTTCAGTGCTCTTCTTTTGAAGCATCTGAGTGGTTTCTTTCCCTCCACATTATCAGAATGAGAAGAACCATTTTTTGAAGGTAAAGAGTGTACACCACCTAACTGTGTACAGAATAGACATGCGTCAAGTGTGGATTCCATCTCTGAATGAAAAGGGAGATGTTAAGACAATCTTGTGCTGGATCCTCCCTGACTTGTAGCACAGTGTCTTAGTTTCTTGGTGCTGCTGTAACAGAAATGCCACAGTGGGTGGCTTTAAATGATACAAATTAATTTTCTTGTGGTTGAGGAGGCTAGAAGTCCAAATTCCAGGCACTGGCTCTAGGTGAACGGTTTCTCTCTCTGATGGCTTTGGGGGAATAGCCTTGTCTCTTTAACATTTGTAGCTCTGGCTTTTCTTGGTTCCATGAGGATCCTTACATGGTATCTATAAACCTTCCCCCCAAAACGTTTACGCTTGCTTGTGTCTGTGTCTATGCTGCTCCTTATAACTCAGAAGTGATGAGGTTTAGGACACACTCTACAGGTATATGGCCTTATTAACATCACAAAGAAAAGCCTATTCCCAAAAGGGATTATATCCACAAGTACAGGAGTTATGATTCCAACACATATTTTCAGAGGACACAGTTCAATCCATAACACGTGCCTCTAGGGAATTAATTTGATTCCAAGGCTAGTATCCATAATAAGTATTTAAAATCATTTATTGTTTAATAAATTCACATGTATTTTGTAGTGTGGGCAGCTTCTTGATGTCAGTCAAGGCAAAAGGCGGGTCCCATTAAGTTTCGATGGCATTCCCTTTCATACAGATTCCCTGGTGTGTTCTTCCTTTCCCAAGCCTGCACACCACATTAATGCACTCTATGGAGAGATTATTTTAGTTGTCAAATTCCTTAACATGTTGGTGGTGAATTTCTGCTAGAGGAAGAAATAATTTTTTTTTTTTTTTTTTTGCATTTAAAAAGCAAATCACAGCGTGAATTTCATCTGGGAGCCACATGTCTAGGAAGTAATTATTTCAAACCGAGGGGCACCACTGACCACCACTAAATGGCTCCAGTTTATGTTCTGCCTTATTTGCACACTTCCAAGGTAATCCGTGTGCTGTATACTGTGCACCCTAACCTTGCAATCATTTTCATAAATAACTCTGATATTTTGGACCTGAAATTTGAGGGAGTTTGTGATCTCTGGAAATGGAGAACAGGAAGCAGATAAGACTCAATTTTGAGGAGTTCTGAAGCTGTGCAAAAGAAGCCAAACAGTCCAAAACTACAGAGGAATTTTTGAAAACCTGCTGCCTGTTGACTGTGGTTATGAGAGGAAATTAGATTTTAATTTCCTTCAAGAAAGGAAAGAGCTTCTGGCTAGCACATAGTAGGTGTTTGGTACAGGTGTTTTGATGATGAAAGGAAATAAAACATTGACCTCATGAAGAAAAAAGTAGTGCCTCATTCAATAATTGTTGAATAAGGGGCAGGGAAAGACAATTATAACCATTGAAGAGAAATTCAGCTAAACTTTGCATCTGTGCTTATGCACATTTATGTGGATAAAAGTAGACTTCCTCAGAAAGGCATTTTCCCAATGAAAAAAGCTCTTGAACTGAATCAGGAAATGTGCTTCTTGATTCTGGGGCTTCTGTGTGACCCAGGGTACATCATTGTTGTAGTCATGTAGCGCTACTGTAACAGAAATACCACAAGTGGATGGCTTTAACCAACAGAATTTTATTTTCTCACAGTTTAGGGGGCTAGAAGACCAAATTGTTTGTACCAGCTTGAGGGGATAGCTCTCTCTATCAGCTCTTGAGGGAGGTCCTTGTCTCTTCTGAGGTTCTGCTCCCTGGTTCCTTGGAGATCTCCATGTGTCTTGGGATCTATCTTACTCCATCTCTCTCTTTATCTCTGCTCACTTGTTTAATCTCTTTTTATATCTCAAAATATATTGACTCAAGGTACACCCTATATTAATACTGTCTCATTAACATAACAAAGACAACCCATACCCAAATGTGATTATAACCACAGGTATAGCAGTTAGGATTTACAGCGCTTATTTTGGGGTGACATAAGTCAATCCATAACAAATATCACATGTGTGTGAGAGTCAGTGTGTTCAGTATAAATCATTTACGAAAATATAGTAGGCAAAGGACAGGTACAATCATTTGGGAGAGCAATCCAGCGTTACTATGAGAAGCTGAGAATGAGAGTAAATGCTATGGCCCTGCGATACTCCAGAAAAGTTCACCTGAGGTCCATTAGGGCACCTTTATGAGGATGTTCATCACATACAGGAAGTGTGTAGCCAACTGATAGCCATCTCGAGGGGAATGGGTATATAAGAAGTGAAGGATGCTTACCACAAAATACTCTGCAGCAACTAGAAGAAATGAATTAGAGATCTACAGAGCAACATGGCTAGATCCTTAAAATATAGTGTTGAGTAAATAAATAAGACAGAACAAGATTTATAGAACAATGCCATGCTAACTAATTAAAATCACATACATAGAAAACAACACATGTAATTATCAAAGATACATAGTCATCTGAAGACATATTCCAGCCCATATTCCGTATATTTTTTTTATGGAAGTGGGGCTCGGAAAAATACTGGTATAAATAGAGAGGGGACTTATCTAGAACTAATGATGAGAATGTGGCATCAACACCTCCAGCTTGACGAGAAAAATAGCAAACGCTGCCATTCCTTACCCCATTGCTGGAATTGTCCCACTTGCCCTGCTTGCTGTCATGAGCTTCTCTTTTCAAATTGTTCTGTGAGAGCCCGTGGCCCTTTGTACACCCTGCTGAGTGATACCATTGATAATGTCTAGAGATCGTGTATAGTTTGCAAATATCCTTTTGTTCCTTAGATTTTCTAGTCAAATTAAGAATCAGATGTGAATACTAAGTAATGAATTTGTTAATTTGATCCAAATGAATGTTATTTTTTTCCAAAGTAGTCATAGATTCCAGCAGTTCTGCCAACGCTTGAAACATTCTTGGAACTACTTGTGTGTATGTGTCTTTAAGTATCAGCCAAACTTCATAGTATTTTAAAATCTAGCTTTCCATGATCTGGCTCCTGCCCATCTCTCCAGTCTCATCCCGTTCCACTCTCCTGACCTTGCCCACCATGTTCCAGGCACGTGTACCTTCTTTAAGGTTCTCCAGCATGTGGTACTCGTTCTTACTTAGGACCTTGACAGTAGCTGTTCCCTTTTGCTGGAGTGCTAAAAATCCTTCTGGTCTTTATTTCAGGGTAGGCTCCTTCTGGTCCTTCAGGTCTTGCTTAAATGTCACCTCTCCAGAGAGGCTTTCTCTGACCACTGAAACTAATGAGCCATCCAGTCACTTACTATCATACAACTCTGCTGTAATTCTTTACGTAACTCACATTGCATCTCCACAGTGCCCGGAACAGTATCTGCCACATTAAAGAAAAAACAATGAAAAACAAACCCGTTGCCATGGAGCCAGTTCTGACACATGGCGACCCTAGAGGACAGAGTAGAAGTACCCCACAGAGTTTCCAAAGAGCAGCTGGTAGATCCAACTGCCCTCCTTTTTGTTAGCAGCCGAATGCTTAACCATTATGCCACCAGGGCTCCCCTGCCACATAGTAGGTGCTCAAAGAATGTTTGTTTAACAAATTGAAGAGTACAATTAACTCAGATCTCTGTATCCAAGATCCAAAAAACAAGCAACATAAAATAAGGGATTATTGTAGATTCTTTACTCCCTTGTTACTTTGTTTCTTTTATCATATCACTTCACAATCTACATATCACATATGCCTATTTGTAAATGTATCTATTTCTCCTAAATTGTGGGCTTCTGAAAAGAATGAACTGTGTTTCTAATTTTTCATATCCCATAGGGTACTTAGCATGAAACTTTGGTATTTTGAGTACTAAAAAACTAGGTACGTATTATTATCAGATTGGATTGAATCTGAATGGTATGAATAAGTAAGTGTGTGTTGAGGAGAGAGGAGAGAGGAGAGAAGGTACACATTTGTATAGGTCTGTTTGGGTATACTTTGTGCCAGTGATTTTTAGATGGATTTAGAGGGTTTGCTTACATTTTTAAAGTGCAAATCTGGACAGAGATCAAATTTCAGGGCCATGCTGTCATAATAGCCTGAATTCTATAGGACATAAAACAACTGAGACAAAGTGGAAATGAGGTCATGTACTTACAAGTATAGACTAATTTACACGCTACTTGTCTATGTTTACATAAAGAGCAATGACAAAAGGGAATTAAAGGGGCTAAGGCCACAAAAACCTGGGTGACCCCAATATTTAACTGGAGTGAATGGAATAGATAGACTGTGAGCTCCTTGAGGGCTGACCCTATGTCCTGCCAATTTTTCTAGCATACTGCATAACACACAGGGGCCATGTAACAAAACCCTGCTCAATGATTGATTAAATGAAAAATGAGTAAATGAAAAGTAATGAAATCGATTCTTTTGTATGACTCATAAATTGGCTCAGAAGCCAATTCCAAATGAGGAGTTCTAAAAATTCAGTATGGGTGACCTAAGCTTGTGGTCTTTATAGAATACATAGTTAGCTGTAAAAGTGACATTGCCATTCATCAAGTCCCCATCTTCCCGTCTCTTAGGCTAGAAACTTTGGAAGCTTGCATGAGTCATCCACTTTATTCTTCCCTCATATCTAAGCAGCTATTAACTTCTGTCAGGTTTACCTCAGAAATATCCTCAGCGCCCATTGCCTTAATTGACTAATTTCTAGACAACAGCCTCTTAACTGGGATCTTGCCACCAGTCTTTCTCCCTCAATTAACCAAATTTATCCTCATGTAACTAGTACATTAAACAAGCTGGACTTGGTAGGGTTCAAGCAGAAGGCAACTTTGTTCTATCCTAGATTTGTCCCTTTAAAACTGCTCACTCAAATCTTTCTTCCCTACCTACGGCTTTTTTGGTTACTTTTTTAGGGTATTGAAAAGCTCAGGCCAATCTAGTGACAAAACTTCCATTTCTTATCCAAATTGAAGTTCTCCCTTCTGCTAGTTTGGGCCACACTCAGACTTGTAAACATATGGTGGTTCAGGGGGTTGCAGACATTTTCTTCTCCCTTTGTTTTACCTGTCCTCTTGTACTAACTGGGCCCAGGAGAGAGAGGGGATTAGAGAAAAAGAGGCTAGATCTTCAGTGGCTCTTGCAGTTGTGATCATAGCGTCCTCTGTGAGTAGCAGACCTAATGGGGTATTTCTCTAGGGAGTGTTTTTGAGGATTTGTTTAGAGATCTTTCCTCCCTGAGACCTCCTACTGTAATATTCGCTTGTTTGCACAATGCTCTCTTCAGCTAGTCTCTTGTAATTTCTCCTTCATCACCTGGATTCCATCAGACCACCCTACACAGTGTCCCCTCTACTGGGGTCATCTGGAAGGGCCTCTTAGATAGGGTCTATAAGATAACTCAAGTCCAACTCTCTCCTTCACGTCCACAAGACGCAAACTTCCCCATTGCTTGCTGGAAGTGCAGCTTGTTCCTCCTGTGACCCAGTGGCATTGCCCTGCTGTTCCACATGCCTCTAGCCAGACTTTCACTGAAGATTTTTTCCAGTTGCGTCAGAAGGCAGCTTCTGGGTCCCTTCTCTTAGCATTCTCTTCAAAAGCCTGGAGAAGTGTGAATGTCTAATTATGACAGAACCAGATCAGGGCCACTCTCTTTTCAAGTCCTGCCTAGATGATCTTGTACCTCACTTAGGATGTGGGGGGACTTGAACCTATTGTTCTTAGCTTTGGAGCCTCAGCCAAAACTCTGAGAAAGGAAGAGGCCTATTTTAATACGCTGTTACATTCCTTTTTAAAAAAGTCAGATACTTTTTTTTTTCTGCTTTGTTTTGTTCTTATTAACTGTTTCAAGCTTACGATGCTTGATTTTGAAATCTAGACCCAAAATAGGTATCTCGGCAAGCTAAGAAATGGAGAGCTGGAATCCCATCGTTTTGCAAATGAGAATCTAAAGCCTTATGGAAGGCTTATGGAAGGTCCCATAGCTGATAATGATGGAACCAAGACTTGATCCAAGATCTTTGACCTCCAAATCGTATGCCATTTCTGCCACACTGTCATACATAACATACTTTTCTGCTTAAGGTGCTTATAGTCACTCAGAGGACCAGAGACATTTGCTCCTGGAATAAAACTTCTATACATAAGGGCGGCTTGAGAAGACAAAGTAAATATGTTAAAAAAGTTACAAGGAAATGTGCAAAGACCTGGAATAACACTGTTATGGATTCAATATGTTCCCTCAAAAATGTGTGTCAACTTGACTAGTCCATGATTTCCAGTAGTGTGTGATTGTCCACCATTTCGTCATCTGATGCGATTTTCCTATGTGTTGTAAATCCTACCTCTACGATGTTAATAATGAGGCAGAATTCGCAGCAGTTATGTTAATGAGGCAGGACTCAATCTGCAAGATTAGGTTGTGTTTTAAGTCAGTCACCAAGAATGCAGAACCAGGAGTGGAGCACATCCTTTGGACCTGAGGTCCCTGCGCTGAGAAGATTCTAGGACTGGGGAAGATTGACAACAAGGACCTTCCCCAGAGATGACAGAGAAAGAAAGCCTTCCCCTGGAGCTGGCACAGTAAATTTGGATTTTTTGCCTCCTGAAGTATGAGACAATAAGCCTCAGTCTGTTAATGCCATCCACTTGTGGTATTTCTGTTACAGCAGAAATAACAGAATAACTAAGACAACCACGCTCAGTATTTCTTAAGCTGAAAGAACTGAAGAACAAATTCAAGCCTTGAGTTGCAATACTGAAGGATTCTATAGGCAAAATGTCAATGCAGGAAGCATCAAACAAAGATGAAAAGAAAACACAGATCAAAAGAATTGGTCGACGTTCAACTATTTCAGGAGGTAGCATATGATCAAGAACCAATGGTATTTAAGGAAGTGGTCCAAGCTGCATGGAAGGCATTGGTGAACAACAAGGCTCCAGGAATTGACAGAATACCAACTGAGATGTTTCAACAAACAGATGCAATGCTGAAAGCGCTCATTCATCTATGCCAAGAAGTTTAGAAGACAGCTACCTGGCCAACCGACTGGAAAAGATCCGTATTTGTGCCTATTCCAAAGAAAGGTGATCCAACAGAATGTGGAAATTATTGAATAGTATCATTAATATCATATGCAAATAAAAATTTGCTGAAGATAATTCAAAAACAGTTGCGACAGTACATTGACAAAGAACTGCCAGAAATTCAAGCTGGATTCAGAAGAGGATGTGAAACAAGGGATATCATTGTTGATGTTGAATCTTGGCTGAAAGCAGAGAGTACCAGAAAGATATTTACCTGTGTTTTATTTATTATGCAAAGGCATTCAACTGTAGGATAATAATGAATTGTGGATAACATTACAAGGAATGAGAATCCCAAAACACTTAATCGTGCTCATGTGGAACCTGTACATAGACCAAAAGACGAGTTGTTCAAAGAGAACAAGGGGATACTGCATGGTTTAAAATCAGGAAAGGGGTGCACCCGGGTTGTATTCTTTCACCATACTTATTCAATCTGTATGCTGAGCAAATAATCTGTGAAGCTGGACTATATGAAGAAGAATGGGCAGAAGGATTTTGGAATAAGACTGATTAACAATCTGCGATACGCAGATGATACAACCTTGCCTGCTAAAAGCCAAGAGGACTTGAAATACTTACTGATGAAGATCAAAGACTACAGCCTTCAGTTTGGATTACGGCTCAACATAAAAAAAAAAAGTCCTCACAACTGGACCAATAAGCAACATCATGATAAATGGATGAAGTATTGAAGTCAAGGATTTCCTTTCATTTGGATTCACAATCAAAGCCCGTGAAAGCAGCAGTCAAAAAAATCAAATGATGCATTGCATTGGGCAAATCTGCTGCAAAAGACCTCTTTACAGTGTTAAAAGGCAAAAATGTCACTTTGAGGACTAAGGCGCACCTGACCCAAGCCATGGTATTTTCAATCTCCTCATGTGCATGTGAAAGCTAGACAATGAATAAGGAAGGTCGAGAAAGAATCGATACCTTTGAATTATGGTGTTGGCAAAGAATACTGAATATATCATGGACTGACAGAAGAACAAACAAGTCTGTCTTAGAAGAAGCACAGCCAGACTGCTCCTTAAAAGTGAAGATGGCAAGACTTTGCCTCGCTTACTTTGGTCATGTTATCAGGAGGGACTAGTCTGTGGAGAAAGATATCATGCCTGATAAAGTAGAGGGTCAGCATAAAAGAGGAAGACTCTTGATGAGATGAATTGACACAGTGGCTGCAACAATAGGCTAGAACATAGCAACTATTGTGAGGATGGTGCAGGACTGGGCAGTGTTTTGTTCTGTTGTACACAGGGCCACTATTAGTTGGAACCTACTTGATGGCACCTAACAACAACAATACATAATGGTCAAATGAAAATAATCTGTGCTCTTTTTTCCCCCCAGTTATGGAATTTATTAGGGAAGTAACAGGTTACAGTTCAGGTTCAGGAACGCTCAGGATATAGCTCTTCCATCAGAACAGCTTCTTCTCATCTGTGCCCACAGACACACTTCTCTCTGGCCCCCGGCCCCCAGGGCCTCTTGGGCTACCTGGCTTCTGCCGTACTTGGGCAAGTGTTACAAAGCTCTTTCAGCTCTGCCGCTAAGGGTCTAGAGGCACCCTACTCTGCCAGTAAGCCTTGACTCGAAGGCTCTCAGCTCTGTCTCTGTGGGCTGGCAAACCTAGCTCCACCAAGTGCCCAGAGGCACCCTACTCTGCCAGCAAGCCTCGTGCCCAAAGGCACTCAGCTTTCTCCCTCCTTGGGCCAGGAAGCCCACCCGTCTCCTGCTGGTCTCCTGCTGGCCTTCGCCTGATCTCCTGCCAGTCTCCTGCTTCTGCTGCTGCTTCTGCTGCTGTTTCTCTGTAACTGCTTCTCACCGGTTCTCTCCCTCTCCTGTGTCACAACTCCCTCTCTCTGTCTCCTGGATCTAGGGGGCCCTTAGTGCAGGAATCCTGGGCCCAATAATATGTACTCTTATCGAGTTTCAGAATGCCTATGAACTGGATACTGCGATTATGGATGATTTAAATTTTTTTTGTCTTATCCATGTTTTCTAAGCCTTTTCTATGATGATGTTTCTTTTATTGTAAGGAAACAAAATATGAAATAACTCCATATAAGTGAAAACAAAATTTCGTTTATACAGATTTTAGAAATCCCATTGGACTAGAATAATAAGACCTGAGTTACAATCCCGGAACTAGTTGTCGTTGTTGGTTGCTGTCAAATCGGCTCTAACTCATGGTGACCTTATATATAACAGAAGGAAACATTGTCCAGTCCTTTGCCATCTTTATGATCTTTGATATGTTTGAGCTTATTTGTGTTTATTGTGTCAATCCACCTAATTGAGGGTTTCTCTCATTTTTGCTGACCCTCTACTTTACAAAACATGACGTCCATTTCTAGGAAGTTGGTCTTTCCTGGTGATGTGTCCAAAGCAAGCGAGCTGAAATCTCACCATCCTCACTTCAAAAGAGCATTTAGGTTTTATTTCTTCTAAGATTGATTTGTTCATTCTTCTGGCAGTTTATGATGTATTCCATATTCTTCACTAACATTACAATTCAAATGCATCAATTCTCCTTCTGCCTTCCTTTTTTATTGTTCAGCTTTCGTATGCATATGAGGTGATGAAAAAGACTGTGCGCCTTACCCATCAAGGTCACATCTTTGCTAATTGTACTACTTTGAACTAGCCACTCATCCTCTTTGGGATTCGTTTCTTCAAACGTAATGTTAGGAGCCTAGACTATATAAAACCTAAGATACTTTCTAACTCTGACAACAAAAATTATTTCTTAAAAGCCTTGTGACCACCAGCCTGAGACCAGAAGAACTAGATGGTGCCTGGCTACCACTAATAACCACCCTGACAGGGAACACAACAGAGAGTCCTGGATATGGAGCAGGAGAAAAGTGTGAAGCCGAACTCAAATTCATGTAAAAAGACCCAGAGTTAATGGTCTGACAGAGACTGGAGGAACCCGGAAACTATGCCACCTGGATGCTCTTTTAATCCAGAACTGAAACCATTCTTGAAGCCCACTCTTTAGACAAAGATTAGACAGGATTATAAAACAAGAAATAATACACATGAGAAGTGTGCTTCTTAGTTCAATCAGGTACACGAGACCAAATGGGTGACTACAGTCCAGAGGCAGGATGAGAAGGCAGGAAGGGACAGGAACTGGTTGAATGGACACAGGGAACTTGGGGTGGACAGAAGGAGTGTGCTGTCAAATTGTGGGGATTGCAACTAATGTCAAAAAAATATGTGTATAAATTTTTGTATGAGAAATTAACTTGAGGTATAAACTTTCACCTAAAGCACTAAAAAAGAAAGAGAAAAAAAAAAGCCTTGTGAGGAGCAATTATGAGAACTTATATGAAAAGTCTCAGAATACAAAGCTCCTTATGTCGGCAGTTCAAATCCACCAGGCGCTCCTTGGAAACTCTTCGGGGCAGTTCTACTCTGTCCCATAGGGTCGCTATGAGTCGGAATTGACTCGACGGCACTGGGTTTTTCAAGTTTAAAACAATAAAGGACCATGAATTTTCATTATTTCCTCACATGAACCCTCCACGAGGGCCAAAGCAGCTTTGTCAATGTATCCAAGTACTTATCCTCCAGTTCCACCTCCCCTGTGCTGTCTCCCTTACTACTGGATCCCTCACTGGCCCCTTTCCAGTTTCTACAGACCTTAGCTTACACAGCAACCTTTAACTCATAATTAGATGCTCTCCTGTGTCGTGCACTGTGATTCCTTATGTATTAGTTTTTCTTCTCCAGTACATTGCCTGCAGACAGCAGCCATGTTTGCTGTCTCTGTTTACCCCACAATCGCTCAACAAAGGCTGAGTACCCAAGGGGTCCTCCATAAGCCTTTGTTAGTGAAAGGTACTCATTAGAAGGAGGTGCTTAAAGGTCCAATTGGAGAATTAAGATGTGATGTCTTCAGCTATCTGGGAGCAGAGTGCTCTCAACAGTCAATCTAGGATCTAGAAGAAAATCAAATTGATTCCTTTTTTTTCCAGCTCCCTCTAGGTCTTTCCTTTCCCTGGCCCTGGGCAGGGCCAATGCTGGGTTGTGTTTTGGTACTGTCACTTCCTGAAATTGGACTCATGGTGTGGACCTGCTCTGGAAAAGGGATCATGAGTCTCTCCTTACGCTGCTGGCGCCAGGCCACTTTGCTTCGGCCAGGCTGAGGGAGTGGAGTCGGCCAGAGCACTGAACTATCTGGGGTATGCTCTGGGCCTCTTGGCTGAGAAGGCCAAAACAGTCACTCTCAGGTCTGCTGCTTCTTATTCTCTCCCTGGACTAGGGAGCAAGAAGGGAGAGCTGCCTCTCCTAGGGCTCTATATTATGGCCCCTCCCATTCTTTCCTATCCTGAGTTCCTCTTCTATCCTTCATGCCTCCTCCATTCTCCACTCTGTGTCCTGCTTTTCCCTCTCCCTGACCACTGGCCCACTGGCAAGCTTTCAGCTTTATGTCTCTTGTTACTCACCTCTTCTTTTTTGCACCCAGGCCCACCTCTCCCCTCCCCATCCATTCAGCCCATCTTTCTGTTTCCGGCTATTTCCACTGTTGCTCTCTGCTCACAGAGAAACAGGGGGAGGGGATCACTGCTTTTGGGTGCCCGGTGAGGAACTCAGTGATTTCCGTATATTTTCTCACGTTATGAGCTGGACATTGTAGTCATTTTAAGATGGGGAACAGAACAATTGCCTCGGGCTGCACCTCCAAAGCTGGCCTAGGGTCCTGACAGGAGTCTCACATCACACGCTGTCCCACAGAGCTGGCCTGGAGGAGGTGGTGGTGCTGGCGCTGGGGTGAAACGTTAGAGCAGTCAGTGCAGCCCTCCAAAGTAGGCCACATACGCTATTCTGCACTGTTCTGAGCTCTCCGATAAGCCCTTCTGAGCACACTGCCTCAAGTCACACATCCAAAGTGAAATGTGGGTGTTTTAATCACTGAAGAGAATCCTTAATGCTGCTCCTTCAGCACATAGCTGTCTATCCCGCGCCAGGAACTGCAGGGAGCCTATTGCTTCCCGTCCTAAACTGGATCCAGAAGCATTAGGTGATGCTCAGTACAATTTTCAGTTGTTACCATACGAGGCCCTTAGAGACGCTTCTCGATTCTAGCAATTAGCCACACAGGGGTCAACCAAGTGTTCTCAGCTCTAATTAACAGCTGTGTTGAATCTGGGACACATACCATTCCTTTGGGGATACACTGTTCAAACAGAAACAAAACTAGAATATCAAGCTCTTGCCTCCTTATCGGAGGCTCTGAAATCTAAAAATTATTGCTGAGGACTTAATAAAAATTCCAAGAAGCTGATGGCTTCTGGACCAAATATATGAATTTAAAGCTAAAAATACAATCTCAGCTCTACTATGAAATTATCCAGTGAGGCTCAGGAGACCCCAGGGAGTGCTAGGGGAATTAGGTGCCTCCCACATAGACACCCAGAGCCCAGCTACACCCAGCAGGCTACATGATATCTTTACCACACTAATCAAAGGCTTGCTCTCTGGCTTCAAAAGGAAAAGGAAAAGGAACAGGATACTTTGTGTTGGGAGTCCTGCCCCAAGCGGGAGCTATGCTGATGCCTGCTCGAGTTGTTCCCTGGGTATTCTGGCTTCTTGCCCTGCTTGACAGCTGCAGGAGTTCTGTAAGAAATCTGAGGGAGAATTTCCTTTGCAGCCATAACTGAGAATCGAGGATCAAGAGCTTTGTAGACAGAAAAGACATTACCCTTCAAATATCCCCAGTCGTCTATTAGGGTCAACAAGCAGCTGACAAAAGGTACGGTAAGTTGGCTGTCCAGTCCTGGATGGAGAAAATATATTCCACTGGGAACCAGTCAGTTGCATTTTTCTTTGCTAATGGAGAGCAAATATACATAGGCATTTAAAAATAAGTCTATTTCAACACTGGGATATTTCAAATGAACAGAAATACGCAGAACAATACCTAAGGCCCCAGATCAATAAACATTAACTTTGTGCCGTATTTACTTCACGTCTTTCCCTAAATAATTTACATATACAGTTGAAGCTGTCCCTCCTTTCTCCAGCCCCACTCCCCACCTCCATCCTCAGGTTGGAATGTATCTCTCTGGGTACCCACATCCAAGGGTGTCCTTCTCTGTGTTTTTGAGTTGTGCATAAGAGGTATCATTCTATACCTCTCCTTTTGAAACTTGTTTTCATTTCTGTCAATAGTATGTTTCAGAATCATTCCCATTAATACACGTAAATCTAGCTCATTCATTTTAACTGCAGAGAAGTACAGTAAAACCTGCAAAAGCTGGAACCTGTGTAAGGCAGAAATCTGTTAGAGAAGGAAAACTCAAGTATTTTCCACTAATAGAGAGCAATAGGAAAGTGGTAAGCCTGCAGGCTGTCAGAGGTGGAAAACCAGGGCTTCCAACTGGTTCTTCCTAGTTCAGTTTTGACCGAGGAAGTGACACTGGAACAGACCTGAATTTTTGAAATCTGGGTGAACCAGGGTGATAAGCAGAACAGGAAAAATAATGGTCGAAGCCCTGAAGTGGGAGACTCGAAAGAGGCATGGTGAGCACTTTCAGGAGCTTGGTGCGTGAGATTGGGTTATTGTCAGGACTGTGAGAGGGACACACATTCAAAGTTGTACCGCCCGCTGCCATCTTTGAGCAGAACTTGGCTGTTTCAGTCTCTGCTGAAAATCCAACGGGCAAGAGATTTGGTTGCTATGCAACATATACGCTGCCCTTGCTTTCTAGGGAGGAGATTTAAGTTTCTAGCAGGGCTTCAACCCATAATTTTTCCTGTTCCGGTTATTGCTATGGTTCACCCAAATTTTATATATTTGGATCTGTTCCGGTTTTGCTTCCTCAGCCATGACTGAACCCAGAAGAATAGGTCTGAAGCACCTGTGGAAAACTTGCAAGACTTGGAAAATAAGGCAGTCCTGTTGAGTTCCTGCTCCCACAGGCTTTACTGTATTTTATTATATGACTATACCAGAACGTCTTTATCTATTCCCTTATTGATAGCTGTTAATTTAAATTTTGATTTTATTTTTTTGGCATTATAACCGTTGCTGCAACCAGTAGTATTGTGTGCGTCTTTAGGAGTGCATGTGAGAAGTTTTTCTCTAGGGCAGTGGTTCCAAAAGTTTTTTTGTCTCAGGATCCCTTTAAAAAGCCAGTTGCTCTGGAGCCAGTTCTGACTCATGATGACTCCATGCGTGTCAGAGTAGAACTGTGCTCCATAGGGTTTTTTGATGGTTGATTTTTTGGAAGTAGATTGCCAGACCTTTCTTCTGAGGCACCTGTGGGTGGACTCCAACTTCCAACCTTTGAGTTAACTGTCAAGAACATTAACTGTTTGTACCATCCAGGGGCTCTCAGGATCCCTTTACAGTGTTAAAATTATTGAGGACCTCAAATAACTTTTCTTTATGTGGGTTATATTTATTGATACTCATGGTGTTAGAAATTAACACTAAGAAATTTTAAAAATATTTATTAACTCTTAAAAATAATAATAAACTCATTACATGTTAACGTAAATAACATTTTTTAAATAAAAATAACTATTTTCCTAAATGAACAAAAAAAATTAGTGAGAAGAGGGACATTGTTTTTCATTTTTGCAAATCTGTTTAATGTCTGGTTTAATAGAAGCCAACTGGATTTTCTTATCTCTTTTCACATTCAATCTTTTGCAATATGTTGTCTTAGTTGAAGTGTATGAAGAAAAACAGGTTTTACCCAGATATGTAGCTGGAAAGGGAAAGAATATTTTAATAACCTTTTCAGATAATTTTGGATGTTCTTTATCAAAGATATTAAATCAAAAGTCAACAAGTAATAGTTTCTTAAAGGTTAATTACAATGTGGCATCTGAAGTCATATCAATGAACTTTTCATACTCTACAATAAAACCCATTGATCTTTCTAAGTCATTTGGAAAACATTGGTTCCCTGAATTATGCGTGTCTTCCAAATGTTGACAGATTTCATTACACAACATCAACAAAGCACATTTATTTATGTCACTACTTATCTCATCACAAAAGTCTTTTAAAAATTGGGGAAACCGTCAGGTTCATCGTGGTAGACACACATTTTCCAAAACCCTCATTTTTATTTGAAAGCTCAAATTTTATCATTGGCATCAAATATTCTCAGTTGCTTTCCTTGAAGTGACAGGCTCACTTTATTCACTTTCAGTAAATGCCTGCCAGATTCCTAAGTCTGAATAACTACAGTTTGTCTGTCAGTCTTTCTTTCAAGTAAAAATGATGTTCCATGAAAAAAAGCAGCTAGTTCAGCTCATAGCTCAAACAAGTGCACAGTGCTTTTCCTTACGACAACCAGCCTGCTGCAGTGGGCAGTGTCAGTGCTCTCTGTGTATATTCCACTTCATTATACAGGATATTAATATTAAAAAGTCATATACACAAGAGTGGGGATTTAATAAAATTAATAATTTTTACTGCCTTATCAAGAATATTCTTAAGTAAACTAGATTATTATTTTTACTTCGATTACATGGCACTAAAGAATACATTGACCACCAGAACAGTTTATTGCCACTGCCTTGATTTGTACAAAAGCACAATCAGTATTACACACAATTGCTTTTTTTATTTTTTAACTTCCCATTAACTCTTACCCTTATCCTCTGGTAACCACTAATCTTCTTTTGTCTCGATGGATTTACCTATTCTAGATATTTGGTATTAAAAAAAAGCCAAACCCATTGCTGTCGAGTCAATCCCGACTCATGGTGACCCTCTAGGACAGAGCAGAACTGCCCACAGAGTTTTCAAGGAGCTCCTGGTGGATCTGAACTGCCGATCTTTTGGTTAGCAGACGTAGCTCTTAACCACTATGCCACCAAGGTTTCTATTTCATATAAGTGGGATAATACAATATTTGTTCTTTTGTGTCTGGCTTATTTAATTTAGTATAATATTTTCAAGGTTTGTGTGGTGACATGTAAGAGAACTTCAACTCTCTCTATAATTTAATAATACTCTGTTGTATGTATGTACCACATTTTGTTTATCCATTCGTCTGTTGATGAACACTTGGGTTGTTTCTATATTTTGGCTATTGTGAATAATGCCACAATGAACATTGGTGCACATGTATCTGTTTGACTTGCTGTTTTCAAGTCTTTTGAAGTGGAATTGCTGGCTCATATGCTAGGTCTTAATCTGAGTCCTGGTGGTGCACTGGTTAAAGCGCTCAGCTGCTAACCCAAAGGCTGGTGGTTTGAACCCACCAGTCACTCTGTGGGAGAAAGATATGGCGGCAGTCTGCTTCTGTAAAGATTATGGCCTCAGAAACCCTATGGTCTAGTTCTACGCTGTCCTATAGGGTTGCTACGAGTCGGAATCGACTTGATGGCAATGGGTTTGGGTTTTTTTTGGTAATTCTGTTTAACTTTTTTAGGAACCACCAAACTACAGCTGCACCATTTTACATCCCTACCAGCAATGTACAAGGGTTCTTATTTCTCCTTATCCTCTCTAACGCTTGTTATTAGTATTTTGATAATAGCTATCATATCAACTGTGAAGTGGTATCTTATCGTGGTTTTGATATGCATTTCCCTGATGACTAATAATGCTGAGAATATTTTCATGTGTTTCTTGGCTATTTGTATATCTTCTTTGGAGAAATGTCTATTCAAGTTCTTTACCCATTTTTGAATTGGGTTGTTAGTCTTTTTGTGTTCTTTATGTATCTTGGATGTTGAACCCTCATGTGACACATAGTATATGGTTTCCAAGTATTTCCTCCCATTCTTTAGGTTGTTTATTCACTTTCTTGATAATGTCCCTTGACAAAAGTTGACAAAAAAAATTAAAAAAAAACTAGTAAGAGGTTTTAATTTTGATGAAGTTCAGTTTAATCTATTTTTTTTTCTTGTTGCTTGTGTTTTGGTGTCATATCTAACAATCATTTGCCTAAAATAAGGTCATGAATAAGGTCCCTATGTTTTCTTTTAAGAGTTGTATAGTTTTAGCTCTTATATTTAGGTCATTAACCTATTTTGAGTTAATTTTTGATATAGTGTGAGGTATAGGTCTAGTTTCATTTTTTTTTGCATGTGGAGATCCAGTTGTCCTAGCACCATTTATTGAAGAGACTATTCTTTCCCCATTGAATGAACTTGGCTTCCTAATCAAAAATCATTTGGCCGTAGATGTGTAGTTGGTATATATGTCTATTGTTATAGCAGTACCACACTGTTTTGATTACTGTAGCTTTGTAGTATATTTTAAAATGGGGACGTGTGAGTACTCCTACTTTGTTCTTTTTTTTTTTTTTTTTCAAAATTAGCTTGGCTATTCAGGACCACTACAATTCCATATGAATTTGAGGATCAGCTTTCCCATTTCTGCAAAAAAGGCTGTTTGAATTTTAGCAGGATTGGCATTGACTCTGTAGATTGCTTTGGGTAGTAATGATGTTTTAACAATACGAAGTTTTCCAATCCAATAAATGTCTTTCCATTTATTTAGATATCTTTTAATTTCCTTCAGCAATGTTTTATAATTTTCAGTGCACAAATCTTTCACCTCCCTGCTTAAATATATTCCTAGTTATTTTATTCTTTTAGAAGTAATCGCAAATAGAATTGTTTTATTAATTTTCTTTTCAGTTTTTCATTGCTGGTGTATAAAAACAACTGTTTTTTTGTGTTGATCTCTTACTCTGTGACTTTATTGAATTCAGTTATTAGCTCTAGTAGCTTCCTTGTGGATTCTGTGAATTTTGTATATATGGGATCATGTCATCTACAAATAGAGTTAGTTTTACTTCTATTCTGATTTGGGTATATTTTATTCTTTTTCTTGCCTAATTCTCTGGCTAGAAAGTCCAATACAATGTTGAGTAGCAGTGATAAAGTAGGAGTCCTTGTCTTGTTTCTATTCTTAGGGGGAAAGCTTTCAGCCTTTCCCCATTAAGAATGATGTTTGTTGTGGGTTTTTGCATAAATTTCCTTTTATCACGCTGAGGAATTTCCTTTTTGTTCTCAGTTTGCTGAGTACTTTTATTATGAAATGGTGTTGGATTTTGTCAAATGTTATTTCTGTATCAATTGAGATGATTTTTTCCCCCTTCATTTTATCAGTAGAATACATTACTCTGAGGTCTGAAACCCCTTTGCAGTGGATGATTGGGGTTATTGGTCCTGATTCTGAGAGTAGGTTCTGAGGCCAATGAGTGGGAACCAACCCTACTTAGTGGGATCACCTGGGGCCCAAGCTAGCCTAAGTCTCAGGAATTCCGCAGTGAGGCCAATAAAAGCCCAGAAAAACAAAAGCTCCCTGGAGTGCAAACATTCTGCCTTTGGAGGAGCGAAGAGTAAGTCCTCTGGGGTTACAGAAGCTCTGTGCTGAAGAACACCCTCCATTCCCTCAGTCCTAGTCTTAGGGTGGACAGTCAGCCCAGGATAAAAGATTAGAAAATTCTTCAGAAGAGACCGGCACCAGTAACAGCAGAGACCCTGGACCCGGTAGAAGGCAGAGCTGGGAAAAGGAGGCAGAGGCAGGGAGAAATTAGAAGCCAGTGTGTCAGCTGGTAGCAGAGCAGACAAGGAGGAGTGGGCCGAGAACTGTAACTTGCTTAGGGCTGCTACAACACCAGAAGCAGCAGAGACCACCAGTGGGCTGGGGCAGCCATGAGTGGGCCAGAGCAGCAGCAGAAACCCTGCTGGAGGCACATGGGGGCTTGCCCTCCAAGTCTGGGTGTGCCTCTCAGAGCAGGTCTGTTTCAAGGGTTGAGACTCTAGCCCAGGGCTGTCCCAAGGCTGCTGGGTGAGAGCTGGGCCTGCAGCAAAGGAAGCAGAGGACCTGCTGACACCTAAGACATGCCCTCCCAGTGACATAAGAGTGAGTATTGACTTTCCATCATGAAACTGTTATTTAGAGTGAACATTGATTTCTATTCATTGTTTGCTATCTCCTTTCCATGTGCTAATGCTCTGGGAGTGTCTTGTGTGTCCTCATTCTGATCTAGCGAATGAAATAATTATGGAGGGGTCACTATTAGTGAACAACCTGTGTGTGCGCCACAATAAATTTGTATGTGAATGCACTCAATTACATTGATTGATTTCCTTATTTTGAACCACTAATCTCACTTGGTCATGTGCATAATCCTTTTAATATGGTGTTAGATTCAGATTGCTAGCATTTTTTTGAGAATTTTTGCGCCTGTATTCTTAAGGGATATGGGCCTATAGTTTTCTATTCTTGTGGTGCCTCTAAGGGTATGATTGTAAATTAAATAGTTATATTTCTCATCTTTGAAGATGTTAATCTAGTCTGTAGGACTGCATTGCTGATGAGAAATCTTCAATTAGTCTAATTGTTATTTCTTTGTGGTAATATGTCTTTTCTCTCTGGTCACTTTTTTGACTTTCTCTTTG
Organism: Elephas maximus indicus; assembly: GCF_024166365.1. Taxonomy (NCBI): domain Eukaryota; kingdom Metazoa; phylum Chordata; class Mammalia; order Proboscidea; family Elephantidae; genus Elephas; species Elephas maximus. The sequence goes on from NC_064830.1 coordinate 42,027,849, forward strand.
TCTCTGGTATGCTGAAGTTTTCACCACAGTGTGTCTGGGTTGTTTTTTTATCCCCCCACCCCCCGGCCTGGTCCTTTAATCTGAGGATTTACATCTTCCTTTAAATATGAAAATTTCCATCTATTATCTTTTTGGACGTTGCCTCTCAGCTATTCTCTCCTTCAGGAGCTCTTAGTAGAAGTATATAGTACTTTCTCATTATGTCCTCTGTATCTCTTAACTTCTTTCACACATTTTTCATCTCTTTAATCCCTCTGTACTAAATTCTGTCTAATTTATTCAAATTTTCTAGTTAACACATTCTCTCTTCAACTATGTCTAATCTTCTGTTTAAATTGTCTTCTGAGCTCTTTATTTCATGACAATATTTTTTTATTTCTAAAAGCTTTATTTGTATTTAAAAAATATGTCTAGGCTTCCTTTATTATGTCTTCCTTCATGTACTCCTTAATTATTTGCTTAATTAAGATTTTACCAGATTTATAAGCACTTGTGTCTGTGTGTGTGAATGTGTGTGTATGTGTTTGTAGTTTTATCATAAGTGTAGCTTTGTATAACCATCACCACAACCAAGATACACAATTGTTCCATCACCACAAGACCCCCTCATGCTACCCCTTTATAATCACACCCACTTGCCTTTTACTTATACCCTGTCCCTAACCCCGGGCAATCACTAATTCATCCTCCATTTCTATAATTTTTTAATTTTAACAATGTTGTATAAATGAAATCATACACTATGCAACCTTTTGAGATAGCTTTTTTCACTCACCATTAATTCCCTTGGGATCCATTCAAACTGTTGTGTGTATCAATAGTTCACTCCTACTTACTGCTGACTTTTAGCATTGAGAGGCATTCCATGGTATGGATACATCATAGTTTTTTTAGCCATTCACTGGTCGAAGGGCATCTGAGTTGTCTCCGATTTGGGGCTATTATGAATAAAGCTGCTATTAGTGCTCACGTACAGGTTTTGTGTGAACATAGATTTTCATTTCTCTGGGATGAATGCCCCAGAGTTCAATTGCTGTGTCGTATGCTAAGTACCTGTTTAATTTTAAGAGAAATAGCCAAACTGTATTCCAGAGTGGTTATACCATTTAGTATTCCCAGCAATGTGCATATGTGATTCCTCACAAGCATTTGGTATCACCACTATTTTTATTTTTTACCATTCTTTCTGGGTTAATAGATGTATGGTGATATTTCGTTGTGGTTATACTTTTCATTCCCCTAATGGCTTATGATGTTTAATAACTTTTCATGTGCTTGTTATCTGTACATTGTCTTTGGTGAAATGTTCGTTCATGTCTTTTGCCCACTTTTTAATTGGATTTTTTTTTTTTTTTTTTACTGTTGAATTTTGAGAGTAAGAGAGTTTTATTCTGGATATAAGTCCTTTGTTGGACATACATAGTTTGCAAATATTTTCTCCCAACTTGTAGCTTGTCTTTTAATAGTCTTCACATAGTCTTTTGCAGAGCAGAAGTTTTAAATTTTGATGAGGTCCAATTTTTCAAGTTTTCCTTTTATGAATCATGTTTTTGACATCAACTCCTTATTCACTATAACCTAAATATCTCATAGCCTGTTTCTGATTTTCTGTTCTATCTAGTTCTTAGGGTACAAATTCTTCCCATTGTTGTATACATGAGCTCTCCCTCATGGTGATTCATTTCTTCATCTGTTTTTTTTTTTCTTTTTTTTAATAACTTTTATTAAGCTTCAAGTGAACGTTTACAAATGCAATCAGTCTGTCACATATAAGTTTACATACATCTCACTCCCTACTCCCACTTGCTCTCCCCCTCTTGAGTCAGCCCTTTCAGTCTCTCCTTTCTTGATTGAGTGTTGTCTTTCCCTTCACCTAAAGCAGTTCTTATCTACTGATTAATCAATAAAAAACCCTCTCCCACCCTCCCTCCCTCCCCCCCTCGTAACCACAAAAGTATGTGTTCTTCTCAGGTTTACTATTTCTCAAGATCTTATAATAGTGGTCTTATACAATATTTGTCCTTTTGCCTCTGACTCATTTCGCTCAGCATAATGCCTTCCAGGTTCCTCCATGTTATGAAATGTTTCACAGATTCGTCACCGTTCTTTATCGATGCGTAGTATTCCATTGTGTGAATATACCACAATTTATTTACCCATTCATCCGTTGATGGACACCTTGGTTGCTTCCAACTTTTTGCTATTGTAAACAGAGCTGCAATAAACATGGGTGTGCATATATCTGTTTGTATGAAGGCTCTTGTATCTCTAGGGTATATTCCTGGGAGTGGGATTTCTGGGTTGTATGGTAGTTCTATTTCTAACTGTTTAAGATAACGCCAGATAGATTTCCAAAGTGGTTGTACCATTTTACATTCCCACCAGCAGTGTATAAGAGTTCCAATCTCTCCGCAGCCTCTCCAACATTTATTATTTTGTGTTTTTTGGATTAATGCCAGCCTTGCTGGTGTGAGATGGAATCTCATCGTAGTTTTAATTTGCATTTCTCTAATGGCTAGTGATGGAGTGCATTTTCTCATGTATCTGTTGGCTGCCTGAATATCTTCTTTAGTGAAATGTGTGTTCATATCCTTTGCCCACTTCTTGATTGGGTTGTTTGTCTTTTTGTGGTTGAGTTTTGACAGAACCATGTAGATTTTAGAGATCAGGCGCTGGTTGGAGATGTCATAGCTTAAAATTCTTTCCCAATCTGTAGGTGGTCTTTTTACTCTTTTGGAGAAGTCTTTAGATGAGCATAGGTGTTTGATTTTTAGGAGCTCCCAGTTATCGGGTTTCTCTTCATCATTTTTGGTAATGTTTTGTATTCTGTTTATACCTTGTATTAGGGCTCCTAGGGTTGTCCCAATTTTTTCTTCCATGATCTTTATCGTTTTAGTCTTTATGTTTAGGTCTTTGATCCACTTGGAGTTAGTTCTTGTGCATGGTGTGAGGTATGGGTCCTGTTTCACTTTTTTGCAACTGGATATCCAGTTATGCCAGCACCATTTGTTAAAAAGGCTATCTTTTCCCCAATTAATTGACACTGGTCCTTTGTCAAATATCAGCTGCTCATATGTGGATGGATCTATGTCTGGGTTCTCAATTCTGTTCCATTGGTCTATGTGCCTGTTGTTGTACCAGTACCAGGCTGTTTTGACTACTGTGGCTGTATAATAGGTTCTGAAGTCAGGTAAAGTGAGGCCTCCCACTTTCTTCTTCTTTTTCAGTAGTGCTTTGCTTATCCGGGGCTTCTTTCCCTTCCATATGAAATTGGTGATTTGTTTCTCTATCCCCTTAAAATATGACATTGGAATTTGGATCGGAAGTGCGTTAAATGTATAGATGGCTTTTGGTAGAATAGACATTTTTACTATGTTAAGTCTTCCTATCCATGAGCAGGGTATGTTTTTCCACTTAAGTATGTCCTTTTGAATTTCTTGTAGTAGAGCTTTGTAGTTTTCTTTGTATAGGTCTTTTACATCCTTGGTAAGATTTATTCCTAAGTATCTTATCTTCTTGGGGGCTACTGTGAATGGTATTGATTTGGTTATTTCCTCTTCGGTGTTCTTTTTGTTGATGTAGAGGAATCCAAGTGATTTTTGTATGTTTATTTTATAACCTGAGACTCTGCCAAACTCTTCTATTAGTTTCAGTAGTTTTCTGGAGGATTCCTTAGGGTTTTCTGTGTATATAATCACGTCATCTGCAAATAGTGATAACTTTACTTCCTCCTTGCCAATCCGGATACCTTTTATTTCTTTGTCTAGCCTAATTGCCCTGGCTAGGACTTCTAGCACGATGTTGAATAAGAGCGGTGATAAAGGGCATCCTTGTCTGGTTCCCGTCCTCAAGGGAAATGCTTTCAGGTTCTCTCCATTTAGAGTGATATTGGCTGTTGGCTTTGCATAGATGCCCTTTATTATGTTGAGGAATTTTCCTTCAATTCCTAATTTGGTAAGAGTTTTTATCATACATGGGTGTTGGACTTTGTCAAATGCCTTTTCTGCATCTATTGATAAGATCATGTGGTTTTTGTCTTTTGTTTTATTTATGTGATGGATTACATTAATGGTTTTTCTGATATTAAACCAGCCTTGCATACCTGGTGTAAATCCCACTTGATCAGGGTGAATTATTTTTTTGATGTGTTGTTGGATTCTATTGGCTAGAATTTTGTTGAGGATTTTTGCATCAATGTTCATGAGGGATATAGGTCTATAATTTTCTTTTTTTGTAATGTCTTTACCTGGTTTTGGTATCAGGGAGATGGTGGCTTCATAGAATGAGTTGGGTAGTATTCCGTCATTTTCTATGCTTTAGAATACCTTCAGAAGTAGTGGTGTTAACTCTTCTCTGAAAGTTTGGTAGAACTCTGCAGTGAAGCCGTCCGGGCCAGGGCTTTTTTTTGTTGGGAGTTTTTTGATTACCGTTTCAATCTCTTTTTTTGTCATGGGTCTATTTAGTTGTTCTACTTCTGAATGTGTTAGTTTAGGTAGGTAGTGTTTTTCCAGGAATTCATCCATTTCTTCTAGGTTTTCAAATTTGTTAGAGTACAATTTTTCATAATAATCTGAAATGATTCTTTTAATTTCATTTGGTTCTGTTGTGATGTGGTCCTTCTCGTTTCTTATTCGGGTTATTTGTTTCCTTTCCTGTATTTCTTTAGTCAGTCTAGCCAATGGTTTATCAATTTTGTTAATTTTTTCAAAGAACCAGCTTTTGGCTTTGTTAATTCTTTCAATTGTTTTTCTGTTCTCTAATTCATTTAGTTCAGCTCTAATTTTTATTATTTGTTTTCTTCTGGTGCCTGATGGATTCTTTTGTTGCTCAGTTTCTATTTGTTCAAGTTGTAGGGACAGTTCTCTGCTTTTGGCTCTTTCTTCTTTTTGTATGTGTGCATTGATGGATATAAATTGGCCTCTGAGCACTGCTTTTGCTGTGTCCCAGAGGTTTTGATAGGAAGTATTTTCATTCTCGTTGCATTCTATGAATTTCCTTATTCCCTCCTTGATGTCTTCTATAACCCAGTCTTTTTTCAGGAGGGTATTGTTCATTTTCCAAGTATTTGATTTCTTTTCCCTAGTTTTTCTGTTATTGATCTCTAGTTTTATTGCCTTGTGGTCTGAGAAGATGCTTGGTAATATTTCGATGTTTTGGACTCTGCAAAGGTTTGTTTTATGACCTAATATGTGGTCTATTCTAGAGAATGTTCCATGTGCACTAGAAAAAAAAGTATATTTTGCAGCAGTTGGGTGGAGAGTTCTGTATAAGTCAATGAGGTCAAGTTGGTTGATTGTTGTAAGTAGATCTTCCGTGTCTCTATTGAGCTTCTTACTGGATGTCCTGTCCTTCTCCGAAAGTGGTGTGTTGAAGTCTCCTACTATAATTGTGGAGGTATCTATCTCACTTTTCAATTCTGTTAAAATTTGATTTATGTATCTTGCAGCCCTGTCATTGGGTGCATAAATATTTAATATGGTTATGTCTTCCTGATCAATTGTCCCTTTTATCATTATATAGTGTCCTTCTTTATCCTTTGTGGTGGATTTAAGTCTAAAGTCTATTTTGTCAGAAATTAATATTGCTACTCCTCTTCTTTTTTGCTTATTGTTTGCTTGATATACTTTTTTCCATCCTTTGAGTTTGTTTGTTTGTGTCTCTAAGTCTAAGGTGTGTCTCTTGTAGGCAGCATATAGATGGATCGTGTTTCTTTATCCAGTCTGTGACTCTCTGTCTCTTTATTGGTGCATTTAGTCCATTTACATTCAGGGTAATTATAGATAAATAAGTTTTTAGTGCTGTCATTTTGATGCCTTTTTATGTGTGTTGTTGAGAATTTCATTTTTCCACATACTTTTTTGTGCTGAGGCGTTTTTCTTAGTAAATTGTGAGATCCTCATTTTCATAGTGTTTGACTTTATGTTAGTTGAGTTGTTATGTTTTTCTTGGCTTTTATCTTGAGTTATAGAGTTGTTATACCTGTTTGTGGTTACCTTATTATTTACCCCTATTTTTCTAAGTAAGATCCTAACTTGTATTGTTCTATATCGCCTTGTGTCACTCTCCATATGGCAGTTCAATGCCTCCTGTATTTAGTCCCTCTTTTTGATTATTGTGATCTTTTACTTATTGACTTCCATGATTCCCTGTTATGTGTATTTTTTTTTTTAATTAATCTTATTTTGTTTGTTTTTGTGATTTCCCTATTTGAGTTGATATCAGGACGTTCTGTTTTGTGACCTTGTGTTGTGCTGATATCTGATATTATTGGTTCTCTGACCAAACAATATCCTTTAGTATTTCTTGTAGCTTTGGTTTGGTTTTTGCAAATTCTCTAAACTTGTGTTTGTCTGTAAATATCTTAATTTCGCCTTCATATTTCAGAGAGAGTTTTGCTGGATATATGATCCTTGGCTGGCAGTTTTTCTCCTTCAGTGTTCTGTATATGTCGTCCCATTCCCTTCTTGCCTGCATGGTTTCTGCTGAGTAGTCTGAACTTATTCTTATTGATTCTCCCTTGAAGGAAACCTTTCTTTTCTCCCTGGCTGCTTTTAAAATTTTCTGTTTATCTTTGGTTTTGGTGAGTTTGATGATAATATGTTTTGGTGTTTTTCTTTTTGGATCAATCTTAAATGGGGTTCGATGAGCATCTTGGATAGATATCCTTTCGTCTTTCATGATGTCAGGGAAGTTTTCTGTCAGGAGTTCTTCAACTATTTTCTCTGTGTTTTCTGTCCCCCCTCCCTGTTCTGGGACTCCAATCATCCGCAGGTTATCCTTCTTGATAGAGTCCCACATAATTCTTAGGGTTTCTTCATTTTTTTTAATTCTTTTATCTGATTTTTTTTCAGCTATGTTGGTGTTGATTCCCTGGTCCTCCAGATGTCCCAGTCTGCATTCTAATTGCTCGAGTCTGCTCCTCTGACTTCCTATTGCATTGTCTAATTCTGTAATTTTATTGTTAATCTTTTGGATTTCTACATGTTGTCTCTCTATGGATTCTTGCAACTTATTAATTTTTCCACTATGTTCTTGAATAATCTTTTTGAGTTCTTCAACAGTTTTATCGGTGTGTTCCTTGGCTTTTTCTGCAGTTATCCTAATTTCATTTGTGATATCTTTAAGCATTCTGTAAATTAGTTTTTTATATTCTGTATCTGATAATTCCAGGATTGTATCTTCATTTGGGAAAGATTTTGATTCTTTTGTTTGGGGGGTTGGAGAAGCTGTCATGGTCTGCTTCTTTAAGTGGTTTGATATGGATTGTTGTCTCCGAGCCATCACTGGGAAACTAGTTTTTCCAGAAAATCCGCTGCATCCAGTCCAAATCCCGGTGAGACGGTTCCCTGGCTGGGACGCTGCTCTTCCTGCTCCAAGACCAGTCACTGCCTCCCGGGGACTTCTCCTACCGGCTGCGTCCCACGCCACCCGCGGAACTGGCTGGTCTCCCTCCCGGGGTTAGTTAAGGGGGGTGGAGCAGCTCTCTGTGCTTGTGCCGTACCTGACTGGTACGCTGGCTCCAGGCTCTGGAAACAATCGCTGCTTCCCCGTATTAGTTCGTTCTCCGTCTCTAAATCTGTGTTTGTTGTTCAGGGTTCGTAGATTGTTATGTATGTGATCGATTCACTTGTTTTTCCGTGTCTTTGTTGTAAGAGGGATCCGAGGTAACGTCTGCCTAGTCCGCCATCTTGGCTCCGCCCTCTCTTCATCTGTTTTTTATATTATGAACTCATTATTGGGGGAGGGGTGTTCTTTTTCCTTGTCTTAGTGCCCTGAACTGTGGGAATCATGATATCTTGAAGTTTTACATTTTCTCTTGCCAGGGCTTGAGAAGTTTTATGGTTCCTGGATAAATTTAGAGATTTTTGCATCTTGGAGGTATTAAAAATATGGATCCTATGTCCTAATTTGGGCAGCCTATATCCCCTCCCCCCTTGGAAATTTTTCCATCTTTTGTCAGGTGCAGAGAGTAAGCTTCCTTGTGATTTCTGTGGGCCTTTGGAATACTTCTGTTTTTTAGTTCCCTTGTCATGGATTTGACAGACCATCCTTATCTGTCAAGGGTCCCAGTTCCAACTTCCTCCCTTTCTCAGACCCAGAGAAAAGCATGTATGTTCAACCTCCAGCCTCCATATCCATGCCCAATACTACAATCTTTCAGAGCATAAAACACAACTGGAGTTTACTCTTCTGATTTCGAGTTCACTCTTTGTTTTTGGCATCAATGATTCCTCTTTTCTCTTTCTTTCAATCTTTACTCTGTAATTAAATTTTGTATTATTTTAAACATATTTTTATATATTTGTAGTGGGAGTTGTTCCACATCAGCTTAATGTCCCACATTGTCAGAACCAAAACACCCCACATAAGTATTTTAATCTTGTAGAAAATTACACACAATTTGAAATGTAGGGAGTGGAGAATTTACAATGCAAAAACCCAAAAGAAGGGATAAGATAAACAGTAATATTAAAATACCAATAGTTTGAGAGAAAAGCCCTTAATATTTCTCTACCTATTTTATTAAGGTATAGGTCTGGATAGTGAACAACATTTTTTTTTTTTTTTTTGAGCTTTCAGATTGTTTCTTCTCTGATCCTGTTTCTACCACTGTTCTCTTTAATGGAATCTTCTCCTGACTAGGTACTTGGCCATCCTTTGAATTGAGTGTATTGAAGGTGTGCTGAATATAGAGAGTTCTAGGCCTTGCTCTGAGCTTTGTTTTCTGAATACTCCTCCTTATAACCTTTCATCCCTAACTCTGAATTATAATTTTAGATCTCTTGCTTTATCTTGACAACTGATTACCCACCTACTGTCACGCCTATCATTTGTCCTGACTTGCCAGTCTGATCTTGACAATTCTAGTACTAACTTCATACCCTTAATCTATTTCTAGTCCCTAAAATCTTCATGTATAAGAGGTTGATATAAAATTAGTCTTGAAGAGTGAGTAAAATTTTGATAAGTAGAAAGAAAAGGGAATTCCATGCAGGAAGAAATATGAGAAAATTGTGGGTATGGAGCCCTGGTGGCACAGTGATTAAGAGCTCGGCTTCTAACTGAAAGATTGGCTGTTCAAATTGACCAGCTGCTCCTTGGAAACCTTATGGGTCAGTTCTAATCTGTCCTATAGGGCTGCTATAAGTCAGAATCAACTTGATGGCAATGGGTTTAAAGTGGGTGTAGAAAGGCTTTATGTTGAGAAGTATTGTCATTTCTTCATTCTCATTTTAAATGTTTTCAGCTATACACACATTTCTATTTCTCTATTTTGTGTAGTGAATGATACTTCTGATTAAAGTCCTCCAAAGGATTTCCATTGCACTTGGAATAAAATTTAAATATCTTATAGTGTCCTATACAGACCTGCATAATAAGGGCCTTGCCTAGCTCTCCAGTATCATCTCTATATGTTCCTTTCATTATGTAGATTCAGATATTCTTTAATTTCTAGATATTTTTTCTTGAATTATAATTATTTAAAAATACTTCTGTTTTAATATTTTGTTTTAAATGCTTCATGGGCTCCAGTTGTACGTATGTTGCATCTTTTTTGCATTTCCTATACTATCACTCAATTAATTTTATATAAAGATACCAGTTCAACTCAAGGATATACTGAGTGCCTAGTATGCTAATATATACTCCACTCAGGGATACAAAAAAATATATAATATATATTTTTCATTTTGCCCTCTATGAGCTGATAATCTATGTCTGGAATCAGTACACACAGAAAACATCTTGATGAGAGGCAAGGATGTCAATAAATGATTAACTACTAAAATAAGAATAAAAATGGTGATATGGGATTGAATTATGTATCCGACAATAACAACAACAAAAATTTACTTGCAAAATCCAGGCTTAATAGTCTCTGGGACAGAAATTGTTTCTTTTTCATTCATTTATCAATGCTCATATTGACTTTGCATGAGATTCTTATGGACATTATATTTAACACTTCACATTTCCTCATCTTTACAGTACCGTACAAGTTTTCCCCTGGCAGGTATCTGATGTTTTTTTCTGTATTCCCTCAGAATTTTGTACAAACTTCTGTTACAGTACCAGTTATGTTGAATTGTAAGACAGTTTAGTTCATTGTCCCAAAGTAGGGGCTCTAAAGTCAGACCTACCTTTAGAATCTCAGCTCTGCCACTTGCTAGCTTTGTGAGCTCAACCAATTTACCTAACCTGTAAGCTTTGTTTTCTTCAACTGTCAAATGGAGATAAGAATAGAGTGTTATAAATGGTAATTAGACAATGCATGTAAAATGCTTAGTACAGTGTTTGGCACACAGTAATTATCAATTTGTCTTTACAGACACCTCTCTCTTTCCCTTACTGTACTATGATCTACTTGAAGGCAGGAACCATGTTTTACACCCAAACTCCTGATGCATAGCAGGTTTTAGTAAATGCTGAGTGAATTTGAAGATCTGTACAGTAATCCTCTTTCTTAACCAAAGGTCTTATGCCGTGTTGGTTCACCATCTAGAAGAATCTTTCAAAGACAGTGGGCCTCCAGAAAGCCTACTTGTGCACACGGTAGGGCAAGCTTAGGGGTAAATGTTACAGTTGCTGATTGTCATGGATTGAATCATGCCCCCCCCACAAAGATATGTGTCAGCTTGGTTAGGCCATGATTCCCAGTACTGTGTGGTTATCCTCCATTTTATGATTGTAATTTTATGTTGAAAGGATTAGGGTGGGATTGTAACACCACCTTTACTCAGGTCACCTACCTAACCCAAGGTAAAGGGAGTTTCCCTAGGGTGTGGCCTGTACCACCTTTTATCTCTCAAGATAGGAAAGGAAAGGGAAGCAAGCAGAAAGTTGGGGACCTCATACCACCAAGAAAGCAGCACAAGGAGCAGAGTACGTCCTTTGGACACGGGGTCCCTGTGCCTGAGAAGCTCCTGCACCAGGGGATGATTGAGTACAAGAACCTTGCTCCAGAGCCAACAGAGGGAGAAAACTTTCCACTGGAGCTGACGCCCTGAATTTTTTTTTTAGACTGTGAGAAAATAAATTTCTCTTGGTTAAAGCCATCCACTTGTGGTATTTCTGTTATGGCAGCACTAGATGACTAAGACACTAATATTTGTAACTCTGTCTACCTATAATCTCGGGAACTCTATTGATCTGGCTTTCGCCACAGTTCTTGTGCTTGTGTTCATTAATATTTCTGATTCCCTATTGAAGACATGCCTACAGTTTTCTAGGATAGTTCATAATTATTTTTAATATTTACCTACTTCTTTTTCCTAGAGTATCTCGTATGTAGCTAAGACTATTTTACATTTGTGGATTCTGAGAAATAGCAAAACTCAATTACAGACCACATTCTCCTCTTTCCTCTTGTGGCTCCAATATTGCATTTCCCGTGAAGTTTATTAAGAGTTCAAAGGAAGAAAACCTAGACATCTTTCCCTTTGACTGATGGCACTAATATAAATAGTTCCTTTAAAAATAACATATGGTGATATTATAAATTAGGACTATATATGTAGTTGTACATATGGATGAAAAGCCTGGAAGAATATGTCTCAAAAAGTTAACAGTGGTGATCACTAAGTGGTGATATTATCAATGTTTACTATTTCTTTATACTTCTCAACATAAAGCCTTGCTGGGCTGTTTTCCTTTCTCCTCCCATTTTAGCTGTGATAATTCTCTGAGATGGCTAACTGTCTTCAAAAGTCCATTTTCCCGTTTTTTTCTTTAGTAATAGAACCCTTAATCTTTAACTGAGTACAGAGATGTCCTAAATAAAGACAACATTTTGCAGCCTCCCTCGAAACCACATGGCGCCATATGTTTACTTCCTGGGTAATGGGATGTAGGTAGAAGTGTCACGCGTAATTTGGGAAAGTATCCTCAAAGGGAAGATACACACCCTTTCTTCGTTCCTTCCTTCTTACTGACTGGAATGCAGATATAATGACTAGAAGTTGAGCAACCCTCTTGAACTATGAGGATGAAGGTCGTGCTCTAGGGATGGCAAACTAGAAGAAGCCTGGATCCATGACAACTGTGTGGAGTTTGCCATATTAGTCCTAGACTTCTCATCTCTGGATTTTTTACATGAGAATAACATGTACGTTTAAGCCACTGTTAATTTGGATTTTCTATTACAGCCAAATCAAATCCTCACTGACATGGAATTAGTGTATAATTCATACTTGTCTTTGCCTCAGTGATGAAGAATTTGTATTATATGTTCTGTCTCAGATATTACAACGTAATTTCTATAAGTGAACTGTTGGGCTTTGATCATTATACAGTTTTGAGATTGTTCAATCCCCCTAAAGCTCTAGTTCAGAGGAAATAATAGCACATGTTTTCCAGGGCACATTTATAGGAGTGTCCATGGCAGAGTCCATTTGTAATAGCAAAAATGTGGAACCACAGGCTGGAAAATAGATAAATAAGCTGTGGTATATTCCTGCAATTGAATATTACACAACAGTGAAAATGAATTAACTATAACAAAAACATTATTGATAAATCTTCTTGGTGCTGTTTGTTGTTAGCTGCTGTCGAGTCAGCCCTTGGCTCATGGCAACCCCACGCATGACAGAATGAAACTCTGCCCTGTTCTATGCCAACTCCATAATCAGTGGTGGATTGGATCTTTGTGATCCATAAAGTTTTCATCAGGTGATTTTTGGAAGTAGATCGCCAGGCCTTTCTTCCTGGTCCATCTTAGTCTAGAAATTTCACTGCAACCTGTTCAATATCATAGCAACATACAATCCACCATTGACAGACAAGTGGTGGCTACGCATGAGGTGCAATGGCTGGGAACTGAACCCTGGTCTCTTGCATGGAAGACAAGAATTCTACCACTGAACCACCAATGTTCTCATGTATTATATATATTATATAGGAACATAATATTGAACCAGAAGATCAAGTCCCAGAACACAACATATAAGTTCAAATAGAAATAAAACTAATATATTTTTAGGCCCATACATGTATGTAATGAAAGGCAAAGGAAAACAAACAAACAAAAAAAAGCCCAAACCAGTTGCTATCAAGTTGATTCAGGGGTAGGATGAATACAAAATTTAGAAGAGTGGTTACTCCTGAGGGGAAAGCTGGGTGATGGGATAGGAAAAGAACATAGAGGTCAATGTAAGTCATGGGAGAGCTTTTAGATCTTGGATTGGGAGGTGAGTCCATGAGTGGTTTATTATATTATCATAATATATAAAGTATAAATTAATTAAATGAGGTTTACGTAGAGACCAAAGGCCCAGTCACAGACCTTGATTTATGACACACTATTAGCATGAATCAGGACTAGGATTAATCCAATGTTGTGCCTCTAAAGTTCATAAGACAATCATACCACTTACTAAGCTGCCTATTATGCAGGCCTGGGTTTATTTCTATAAACCAGGCAACAAGATGGATATGTTTCTATTTGTGTGCCCAACTGTTTCCCCATCCAGATTTTTAAAAATAAACTTTTAAGTTTAGAATAGTTTTAGATTTATAGAAAAGTTGAAAAGAAGGTACAGAGAGTTCCTGTAAACTTCCCACCCTATTTTCCCTACTGTTAATAGCTTACATTACTACAGGACATTTGTCCCAGCTAACGCACCAATGTCAGTACATGGTCATCAACCCTGGTCAGATGTTAAGCTTCCTGAGAGCAAGGCCTGTGCAGTTGAGCATTCCCCAGCATCCAGCGTCTAGGCAGTGCTCCATGTGCGTTGAATTAACGAGGGAATTAAACTTACTGAATGACTAAGTTTTCTGCAAAAATGAGCTCCATATTTCATGATCATTTATAATTTGCTTTAAACAGCTAAAGCTGCTTTGAGATAGAACTCTGAGCTAAGCTGGATTTAATGTTCTTAAAAGTCATCATTTCTGAATTATTTACAAGCATTCTCATTAGAATGAGCACAGGAAGCCAAGTGCTGATTTTTTTTTTTTTTTTTTATCCCTGAGTTTCTTTTCTAAATCAGGTCACAGAAAATGGATGCTATTTCTTTAAATAATATAACCAAGCTGATCCCTGGATTACAATTAGGTTACGTAACTTGCTTTCGAGCTGCTTTTCATTAAGACTTGCAGTGGGCAATGGGGCTTTACATTGCCGAGGGAAGCTGGGGCAAACAATCTTGCGAGAAGCTGGCACATGCACAGCGTCAGAGGCAGCGGCTGCTGTAACTTCGGCACGGGATTGAGTTCAGTGCAGGCGCCTCCTTTTCTCTGTAAATCCTGAAAACATCCTTTGTCCTACCAAACTGCTTGGCTCCCAACACATCTAAAACATACACGCTGAGGGCCCAGAGCGTGAGGTAAGATTGCAGCGGCTAGTCCACAGGAGGCGGCTCAGTAAGGGGTCCTCCAGGGAGGACATTATCAAGTTTCTGCAGAACCAGGGCTCAGTTTCATTTCTTGTAGAGCATAAATTACTAGGAAACATTTAAAAAAACGTGGCCAAGGGAGCCAACAAAAATCCTATTTCCAGACTATAACTGTGTCTTTGAAAGTAAGCATTTCAAAAAGTACAGTAAGTAGACAAGAAGGTGTCAGGCAAGAGCTTGGCGACACAATTAAAGGAATCAAGTCTGAAGAGATTCTGGATGAGGTTCATCAAACTGTACAAACTATACAAACATCTGTTCTTAACGTGGAGCTAAAGTCAGCTTTCCCCTAAAGGAAGTTGTTGGTTCCTATTATGCAGGACACTCACTACAGGATGAGACCTTTCTTATTGATGTAAAAATATATATAGCAAAACATTTACCATTTTGACATTTTTTTACATGCACAATTTAGTGACATTAATTACTTTCGTTGTGTTGTGCAAGCATAACCATTACCTGTTTCCAAATTTTTCCAATACCCTTGACAGAAACTCAGCACCCCCAAGGGAGTAATTCCTCCTTCTTTCCCCCACCCCCTCCCCTGGTAACCACTAATAAACTTTGGTCTTTATACTTTTGCCTGTTGTAGATTTTCCATGTAAGTGGGATCATTAAATATTTGTCCTTTTGTGACTGACTTATTTTGATGCCATTTTTGACGCTAATATTAAACAGTTCACAGAAGATGATAAACACTGAGAACTTAAGTTTTATAGTTAGAGTAGGCCAAGTTAACAGATGAAGGGACAAAGCTCTCTTGACAATAAATAAAGAGGGAAATCTTTACTTTTTCCAGAATAGGGTCATGGAAAGAAAGGGCAATATAATGCCCAAATTTTACCAAATGTAAATGATTACTACGTAGTGATTAAAATAGCAATCAGGAACAAATTAAGTGAACTTGGAGTCCTTCATGTACTTGAAAAAACACCTGTGATTACTACATGGGTACAGCCAAAACTATAATACTTTAAGCAGGTAAATTAAAGCTTGTTTTTTAACTTTTGATAAATATGATCTCTTACAAATCCCCAAAGCTGAAAAGGATATTTTACTATATAGCTATAAACCCAGCCTTATATAAATATTGGCTAAAGAGACTTTTTTCTTTTAACTTATAGGCAACTTGAAAAAAAAACCTATAGTTAACTTTTAACTACCAATACTTAATATAGTTAACTTTTATAAGATATTTTAAATTATAAAGTAGCTTTTAACAATCAATACTACCAATGTCAAAGAAAACTGTATATTCGAATGCAAAGCAGCTAATTAATTCTAATGGTATTACACATTAATCTTGGCCTCAGCGCAGTCTAAAACTTGCCTAAGCCCTGTTGGTTGCTGGGGAGTCTTTGATTCTTCTGTGTGTGTTTAATTTACTAATGAACCTCGGTGTCATTTAGGGCTGAACCAAGCACATCTGAACGGGTCTGGCCGATCCTGAGCAGCTGGGGAAGGGCACCCACAGTGTTCCAAGCAGGATTGGAAGAACACCAGAGCTGAGATGAGTCAGAGGCTCTCAAAGCGTGTAGTGAGTCAGAATCAATGCCCACCCCACAAGCTGTAGCCAAAAAAAAAGCGGGGGGGGGGGTCCAAAAGGGAAGGTATTAAAGGACATACCACAAACCTCCTCCCTATGAGCCACTGCACTGAGTGTTGTGAGCCTTGTCTGTGCTGAAGGAGACAGACCAGTGATGGCCAGAGGGAAAGCCAGCAAAACTAACCCCAATCCTAGCCCTAACACAATGGACAGCACGAAAGGGGGCAGGTAGACAGCAGTAACCAGCAATGCATCCTTAAGAATCTACAAGTGATCTCAGGAGCCAGGGGGATTCGTCAGAGAAAGCGCATGAGCTGTGGTATCTCACAGACTTGGGTTTAAATTTAAATCCTTCCTCTGCCTCTTAAATGTGTGATATTGGGGCAAGCCATTTAAGCACTCTGAGCCCCAATTTCCTTATGTGGAGGTAATGATATCTTTTCTCATTAGATGGTTGAGTGGATAGATGTTGTTGTTAGCAGCTCTCCAGCGACTTATGACGACCCCATGCGTAATGGGATCAGACTGTTGTGATCTGTAGGGTTTTCACTGGCTGATTTTTGGAAGTAGATTGCCAGGCCTTTCTTCCTAGTCCATCTTAGTCTGGAAGGTCTGCTGAACCCTGTTCAGCATCATAGCAAAACACAAACCTCCACTGACAGATGGATGGTAGCTGTGCTTGAGGTACATTTGCCAGGAATTGAATTGGGTCTTTGTGTGAAAGGTGAGGATTCTACCACTGAACTATCACTGCCCTGTTTACTGGATGGATGCTAAACAGGAGTGCTGTCTTAGGCTGGGTTCTCTAGAGAAGCAAAACCAATGAAGCATACATGTAAGTATAAATAGATATTTATTTCAAGGAAATAGCTCACGCAGTTGTGGAGGCTGGCAAGTCCCAAATCCGTGGGTCAGATGTCAGGCTGGAGGCTTCTCTTGATTCATATGGTTGGAGGGGCTGGTGAACCCAAAATCAGCAGCTCAGGCAGAAAGCTACTGGCTCATGGCATTGTGGGAACTGGTGAATCCCAAAATCTGCAGATCAGATGGCAGGTGGCTGGCTCACGTCCCAAGAACCGGAGATCAGAGGATAAAGAGTCAGATGTAGGATGGAGACAGAGCAAGCTTTGCCAGAACATCCATATATATTATATGCAGGCCACACCCCCAAGGAAACTTCCTTTTCAACTGATTGGCTGCTCACATCAGATCACAAAATAGAGGATGATTACATAATATCTGACAAACCACTGAGAATCATGGCCTAGTCAAGTTGACACATAACCTTAACCATCACATGTGTTAAACTCAAAACCAAACCTGTTGCCGTTGAGTCGATTCTCACTGGTTGCGACCCTAGGGGTGAGGGTGCTAAACAAAATTTCATGGTATTGCTTAGCTTAACACATGACATGAAGGAGGTACTCAATAAATATTTGCCCAGTGAATGTCTAACTGATGTCACCACTATATCATCCAGCTGGGGTGTGCTTGATACCTGGTTGACATGTTCTCCAGGACACGATTTCTTTTGGCCCCAAAATCCCCCAGAGATGAGGAGCTGAGTCAGTCTCCTAATCTAGGAATCGTCTGTGTCGTATGAGGGCAGATTATGTAGAAAGGCTGCGGGTTCACATACCTAAAGTATGAAAAAGCTCTATTCAGTAATCTATAGACATGTATCATCTTTGCAAAAATGGCTCCCCCAGCCAACACACCATCATTGAAAATGAGCATCTTAACGATGTCTAGAGAGCCGGAAGCTTTCGTATCTTATTTACAATTGAGTGCTCATTTTGGAGAAATATCATTTAGCATTTTTTTGACCAAATTTCACTAAAGGCCCTTTCTCTGCAAGGCTTTGTTTTAGGTCCACCCAACAGAAAGAATTCCAGATAAGGCACAGAAACCCTTTCTAAAGCCTACAATCTTATAGAAGGAAATGACTACACAGATGACTACAGTAAAAAGGCACGCTATGGTAAGGAGAGCATGAAGACTGAGTCGTGAGACTGTCTTGTTAATTTTTGTAATCCCTTAAGGGCCTATTGTTCTGCCATGCCAAAATAATAATAATAATAATGTAATTGCAAACATCCTAAGTGTTTACTGTGTACCAAACACTGTGCTAAGGAGCTTCATGCATCCATGCAATGCTTCATTTAATTTTTACAACAACTCTGTTAGGTAGCTTCTTTTACTGAACCAGATTACAGATAAGGGAATTAAGGCAAAGATTTTTCTCTGGAAGGTGCTCAAGACATTCATTTGCTTGTTCATCTGAGTTTCACCACAATATGAAAATTTGGGGAAAAAATGGAAGATAAAAATTATTTCTAGAAAGAAGCCTTCAAAGGGGATAGAACAAGAAGCCTAACCTTACTTGAGTATCTATTATGTGCCAAGTGCCTTTAATACATGATTTCATCTTTTTCTTTTGCAGGTGAAGAAATTGACTGAAGCTTAGAGAAGTTACAAAACTAGAACCCAAAAATGCCTTACTTCAAAGTCCATGTTTTTTCCATTCTATCAGCGGAGTTCTGGCTCTGCCGCTTACTACCTTTAAAAGTTATTGACGTTTTCTAAACTTTGGTGTTCACGACAGTAAAATGGGGATAAAATGCTTACCTAAGCATCTCTTAGGATGTTTTGAGAAACCGTTGGAGTGGTCTACAAAAATGAAACAGGCATTAACCCTGATAGACAATAACCCACATTTAAATGAAGGTATCTCAACAAAACTGTGATACCAAGTATTAGGTGGCATTATCCCTGTTTGAGAAAAATGCTGGGAGCACAAAAAGGAGACTTATTTCAGTTGCCTGGGTGACTCATGGAAGACTCCATATAGAAGGTACATTTGAGTTAAACCTTTAGGATGAAGGTTCTATTAGGTTAAAAAAAAAAGTGTGGTGGGGGCATTCTAAGGAGAGGAAATAACAGAAGTAAAGGCAAGGAGGAATAAAGAACATGATGTGCCCAGGACACAGTAAGCTGCCCAGAATGACCAGAGGACCGTGTGCTCTGGGATTGAGAGGTGATGAGCCCGGAATGATTGAACCTGGCTGAGAAGGACCTTGAATGCCATACTAAGGCCTTTGGACTTAATTCTGTAGTCAGTAGGGAGCCACCAAGGGTGACTACCCAAAGAATCCACAAGGACAAAGAGTCTGAACAGGGCTTTTTGCCATCCTGTTCTTGTGATGATCACAAAGTCCCATGTTCAGAACATCACAGTCTGTTGCCATGGAAATAGTAATGGGCATCACTATGGGAATAAATTATCCTCATCATTATACCTTTCTTCCAAGGAACTCAAAGTGTTTGTTGTATGTGTTTTCTTTTCTTTTCTTTTTTTTTTTTTTTTAAATAGAAGCACCAGATGGTGGTTAAGGGAGAGAAGAAAGCCTAAAGACTGTTGAATTAAAGGAGATTTCAAAAGAATGGAAGGAAAAACACAAGTTGAATTTTGAAAGGTTTAATCAAAACAGATGGCAGAATATCTCAGCCTGAGGGAAGGGGAAAACTGTCTCGGAACCCATCTGAAGTGGGAGCTTCTTCACTCTTGCTTCCTGGGTCCCTGTGTCTGCTGCCTCTCTGTAGGCTGACGGTTCAAGCTGGTTAATGAGGAAGGAAAGACATCTGTGTGTGCGTATGTGTGCGTGTGCAAATCAAGCAGTATATAGGCCAGACACGAGAATTAACATTGTTGAAACATCTTTTTAAGTTACTATAAATACTGATTTGTTATGCATGTGATCTTTATTTTCAGTTTTTTTTTTTTTTTTAAACAATTAACAGAGTTTTACAATCTTAACAAAATTGTGTCCGCTGTTTCCACTCTGTGGGGAGAAGAAGGAAATTTATTTTTGTGCATCTAATTTGTGCACACTTTCCTGTATCACCCTATTTTACCTTAGTCCTCATAATAATCCTATGAGACCGGCATCGTTATTCCTTGTTACTGAGGAAGCCGAGGCTCACAGAGATTGCAAATATTGCTCAAGTTATTTCTAAGTGGCAGAGCCTGATCTGAACTCTGGTTAGCCCAAGCTCTTTCCAAAACTCCAAGAGAGTTCTGGCACTGCCACTTCAAAACTGAGAGAGCCTGGACAAGTTAGTCTCTACAGAGCCTCTCTGGGCCTCAGTTTCCTCTGTATGATTGGAGGAGCAATGCCTACTGCAGCATTCTTCCTTTAGAGGCGTGGGAATGGAGCAGAACATGAATCCGAAGAACAATCAACACTATGGGGCCCTGGTGGTGCAGTGGTTAAGCACTTGGCTGCTAACTGAAAGGTCAGTGGTTCAGACCCACCCACTGTTCCTCAGCAGAAAGATGTGGCAGTCTGCTTAATAAAGATCACAGCCTTGCAGACTCTACGGGGCAATTCTACTCTGTCCTATAGAGTTGCTATCAGTCAGAATCTGCTTGACAGCACACAACAACAACATGCACCATTCTGATATCCTATGCTCATTATTTGAGGTCTCTGAATGCCTTGTCTTGATAGGCCACCCCAGGCTATTTTGAGAGACCAATTGTGTTCTGAGGATTGAAATAGCTACTAAAAATAAAATAAAATAAAAATAAATAAATGTAAAAGATGGAAGTTAGGGCATTGGGGTGGAGGAGTGGTTACATTTATACAACAAGTATTTAACAAGTGTTTACTAAGTGCCAGGCACTGTGCTAGTTCGTGGGTATACTAAATGAACAAAACATAAGGTCCTGTGATATTAGATGGTCTAGAAAGAGAGAATTCATACAAGGATTTATACCTGGAAGCTGCATTTGAACCAAGGGTTCAGCCATTGTCCTCCATGAAAGACTACTTCCTAAATTTATATCATACTTTCTTCAAGGAAAAAAGGAAAATTTTTATTATTCTTAACCTACCCTAACAAATAGATCTTAGGGGTCTGCTCCTGCTTCCTATTCTCACCTGCAGATCATCCTTACCACACTCAGTGCTTCTCAGCTCCCTGAATATTTCTGAGGCTTAGAGATGAATCCCAAATTAGATGGATTGGGGCAAAATGCTTGAGTTTGAATCCTTGGTCATTGTACCTTTTATGGGCTGCACTACTTTATGGAAATACACTACTGGCGGATAACCCAGTTGTCTGGGTGCATAGTGTGGTTTTACAGTGAGTGGGAAGGGAAAGAGAATAGGGTAAGACAGCTGTAGGGTAACAGAGAGGCAGATTGAATACACAGAGCTCAAGTCCAGGGCTTCACAGGCTCATTCAGGGTGATCTGGACTCTTTCCAATCCGCCACAGCACAAAAGCGGGTAGATTTTTCTATTAAAAAAGCTGTACCTTTAGGTTTAGGCAGTTCTAACACTCTTATAGAACTTTGTTTTCTCCAGTCGTCCACTCTGATTCGCCTTACACACTTCTGTGCACAACTAAATTTTACTAAAGCTCAACCAAATTTGGAGGCATTTCTTATCCAAGTTTTTGGACATGGAACTAGTGGGAAAATAACAGGATCTTTTTGAAGAAGAGGGCTGAGGCTGAGCAAGAGAAGCACATTCTCAACAGGCTATAAAAGCCAAGAGATCTTGAGAAATTTGGGAAAGACCATAACTAAACAGGGCTCAAAAAATGAGGATAGGCAAAAATGAGAAGCAGCAGTTGGGAGCAGGGGAACAGGAAGGGGTCAAGAGGAATGCAGGAGACAGAGGCCACTGAGGAGATTTCATGTTTTTCATGCTATGCCAGATCCATTTTCAGGCAAGGATGGAAAGACTTAATAAGGAGTGGCCATGGAAAGTATTTTGTATTTTATTCTAAGAGCCGTTGGATTGGATGTTGGGAGTGAGGGAAAAGGAGAACTCAAGAGTGCCAACTTGAGCAACGGGTTGTACCATTTACAGAGGAGAAGAATTTTAGATAAGGGCCAGGCTCAAGGAGAGTCTAAAGAATTCCATATTGGCCTTAGTAAGTTTGAGTTGTGTTTGGATATAGGAGTCTAAAACTCAGAGGAGTGGTTTGGGTTGGAGAAATCAACTAGGGAGCTGTCAACACATACTTTATGCCATGGGAATGGATATAATCACCTAGGGGGAGAGTATAAATACTTACCATTATTTGCATTTTAAAAAAGAAGAAAATCGAAACTGGGGGAGGTTAAGTAACTTGTTAAATATACCCCTTCTGCCACTTGTAGGTGGTAGAATCGAGGTTCAAACCAAGGCCTACAGTAGGCATAAAGAGTGGCTAATGTTATTTCTGTTGTTATTGTGGCTATTATTTCTTGCTGAGGTTTAGGACTTGGCTCCATTACATTTATGTAAAACCTGCTTAGCACCCGAAATAGCTCCATAAAAATCTTCTGTGATTATACTCCAGAGCCCTTGGAAACCCCCAGGCTCTCCCTCTTACCTGTCTTTCTAAATTGCTTGCCCTGTCCTGGGATCTCCCAGTCCCATTCCTTTGCCCAACACCTGGTTATTTCTGCCTCTTTGCCCAGATCCCTTGGCCTGAAACTTCAGTGGAACGCTCTATTTGGTTTGCTCGCAGCTTTACACATGGATGTTGTCTTTCCTTTGGCTCCTTTAGTTATAGCCCATGGGCCAGCTTGCCTCATCTCTGAGACTAGACCTGGTTGCCAGATCCCTAAAGCAAATATGGTTCCTTGAGTACTTGCTTGTCCAAGAGGAAAGTTTAGGTAATATCCTGTTGCTGACTTTTAATACATACTCCCTCCATTAAAAGCATCCTTGATATATTCTTCTTATCTCATTTTTTCCAGACTCGGGCTAATCTGGATGTGATCTTCACTCCATCTCTTGGATCTTCTGAGCCTTCCTTTTTGGTTTTTCTTTCAACCTACCCTTATAGGCTTTTATACTCTTTAAAAACCTACTTTACCTTGTTCTTCCTGTTTCCATATGTCCTTGTTTTTCTTGAAGACCTTTCACCATTTCACTCCTGCGTGTTGCTCTCTCCCACATCATATTTGATTATTCCTAGCTTCGACATTTTAAAAAAGTATTTTACACCTCACCTTTATCTTTTGACATTGACCAGTTTTAGCTCTTGCTCTGAAGTTTCTTCTCAAAACTCACCAAAATTGTCTGGGAGAGAGAGCAGGTTTTTAATTATACTTTCCTTGTGTGGTACAGTTAAGCACTCGAGTACTAACTGAAAGTCTGGCAGTTTGAACCTCCTCAGAGGTGTCTCGGAAGAAAGCATGGGTGATCTGCTACTGAAAGGTCACAGCCTTGAAAACCCTACAGGGTGCAGTTCTACTCTGCACACGTGGGTTCCTCATAAGTCGGAATCGACTCAATGGCAAATAGTGGTAATCGCTAAGTACAAGTGACTTTCAGGAGGAATGTACCTACCTACCTATTTGTTGTTTGTGGTCAACATTCATTCATATCATCCTGTAGCCATGCTGATGGCTATTTCATATTTTAAAGATCACCCTGGCTGAAAGTATTAACATTTCTATAATAGAGGCATACTGAGGATGAAAACCTGAAAACTCATGGATCCTAAATATCAATGTATAAGATCATGGTAGCCTGTTGGCTTCTATTTTCTTTCTGGAAATTCTTTCTTGACATCACTAGGGTTGGTGTCACCCAGTGCAGTGATCTATGGTGTCACCTCCCCCCAACCCCATGGACCTCCTCCCTTACCAGACCATACAGTATCCTTAGTAAAGTTTTTGGTATTAATGTTACTCATAATCGTCATTCCTGCATATCACTCAATTTCCTTTAATTACTACTTCATGCTGAAAAAAGTTATTGATATAGGTTCACAAATACTAATCACAAAATTGTAGCTAAAACATCAGAAAAAATTTTTTAATAATTTTTATTGTGCTTTAAGTGAAAGTTTACAAATCAAGTCAGTCTGTCACATATAAGCTTATATACACCTTACTCCACACTCCCACTTACTCTCCCCCTAATGAGTCAGCCCGCTCCCTCCTTCCAGTCTCTCCTTTCGTGACAATTTTGCCAGTTTCTAACCCTCTCCACCTTCCTATCTCCCCTCCAGACGGGAGATGCCAACACAGTCTCAAGTGTCCACCTGATACAAGTAGCTCACTCTTCATCAGCATCTCTCTCCTACCCACTGTCCAGTCCCTTCCATGTCTGATGAGTTGTCTTCGGGAATGGTTCCTGTCCTGGGCCAACAGAAGGTTTGGGGACCATGACTGCCGGGATTCCTCTAGTCTCAGTCAGACCATTAAGTATAGTCTTTTTATGAGAATTTGGGGTCTGCATCCCACTGCTCTCCTGCTCCCTCAGGGGTTCTCTGTTGTGCTCCCTGTCAGGGCAGTCATCGGTTGTGGCCGGGCACCATCTAGTTCTTCTGGTCTCAGGATGATATAAGTCTCTGGTTCATGTGGCCCTTTCTGTCTCTTGGGTTCATAATTATCGTGTGACCTTGGTGTTCTTCATGCTCCTTTGCTCCAGGTGGGTTGAGACCAATTGATGCATCTTAGATGGCCGCTTGTTAGCATTTAAGACCCCAGACACCACCTTTCAAAGTGGGATGCAGAATGTTTTCATAATAGAATTATTTTGCCAATTGACTTAGAAGTCCCCTTAAGCCATAGTCCCCAAACCCCCACTCTTGCTCTGCTGACCTTTGAAGCATTCAGTTTATCCTGGAAAGTTCTTTGCTTTTGGTCCAGTCCAGTTGAGCTGACCTTCCATGTATTGAGTATTGTCCTTCCCTTCACCTAAAGTAGTTCTTATCTACTAAATAATCAGTAAATACCCCTCTCCCACCCTCCCTCCCTCCATCCCCCCTTCGTAACCACAAAAGTATGTGTTCTTCTCAGTTTATACTGTTTCTCAAGATCTTATAATAGTGGTCTTATACAATATTTGTCCTTTTGCCTCTGACTGATTTCGCTCAGCATAATGCCTTCCAGGTTCCTCCATGTTATGAAATGTTTCACAGATTCGTCACTGTTCTTTACTGATACGTAGTATTCCATTGTGTGAATATACCACAATTTATTTAACCATTCATCCATTGATGGACACCTTGGTTGCTTCCAGCTTTTTGCTATTGTAAACAGAGCTGCAGTAAACATGGGTGTGCATATATCTGTTCATGTAAAGGCTCTTATTTATCTAGGGTATATTCCAAGGAGTGGGATTTCTGGGTTGTATGGTACTTCTATTTCTAACTTTTTAAGAAAACGCCAGATAGATTTCCAAAGTGGTTGTACCATTTTACATTCCCACCAGCAGTGTGTAAGAGTTCCAATCTCTCCGCAGCCTCTCCAACATTTATTATTTTGTGTTTTTTGGATTAATGCCAGCCTTGTTGGAGTGAGATGGAATCTCATCGTAGTTTTAATTTGCATTTCTCTAATGGCTAGTGATGGAGAGCATTTTCTCATGTATCTGTTGGCTGCCTGAATATCTTCTTTAGTGAAGTGTGTGTTCATATCCTTTGCCCACTTTTTGACTGGGTTGTTTGTCTTTTTGTGCTTGAGTTTTAACAGAATCACATAGATTTTAGAGATCAGGCGCTGGTTGGAGATGTCATAGCTTAAAATTCTTTCCCAATCTGTAGGTGGTCTTTTTACTCTTTTGGTGAAGTCTTTAGAAGAGCATAGGTGTTTGATTTTTAGGAGCTCCCAGTCATCTGGTTTCTCTTCGTCATTTTTGGTAATGTTTTGTATTCTGTTTATGCCTTGTATTAGGGCTCCTAACGTTGTCCCTATTTTTTCTTCCATGATCTTTATCGTTTTAGTCTTTATGTTTAGGTCTTTGATCCACTTGGAGTTAGTTTTTGTGCGTGGTGTGAGGTATGGGTCCTGTTTCACTTTTTTGCAAATGGATATCCAGTTATGCCAGCACCATTTGTTAAAAAGACTATCTTTTCCCCAATTAACTGAAGCTGGGCCTTTGTCAAATATCAGCTGCTCATATGTGGATGGATCTATGTCTGGGTTCTCAATTCTGTTCCATTGGTCTATGTGCCTATTGTTGTACCAGTACCAGGCTGTTTCGACTACTGTGGCTGTATAATATGTTCTAAAATCAGGCAGAGTGAGGCCTCCCACTTTCGTCTTCTTTTTCAGTAATGCTTTACTTATCCTGGGCTTCTTTCCCTTCCATATGAAGTTGGTGATTTGTTTCTCCATCACATTAAAAAATGTCATTGGAATTTGGATCGGAAGTGCATTGTATGTATAGATGGCTTTTGGTAGAATAGACATTTTTACTATGTTAAGTCTTCCTATCCATGAGCAAGGTGTGTTTTTCCACTTACGTAGGTCCTTTTCAGTTTCTTGCACTAGTACTTTGTAATTTTCTTTGTATAGGTCTTTTACATCTTTGGTAAGATTTATTCCTAAGTATTTTATTTTCTTGGGGGCTACTGGGAATGGTATTGATTTGGTGGTTTCCTCTTCGATGTTCTTTTTGTTGATGTAGAGGAATCCAAGTGATTTTTGTATGTTTATGTTATAATCTGAGACTCTGCCAAACTCTTCTATTAGTTTCAGTAGTTTTCTGGAGGATTCCTGAGGGTTTTCCATGTATAAGATCATGTCATCTGCAAATAGAGATAACTTTACTTCCTTCTTGCCAATCCGGATGCCCTTTATTTCTTTGTCTAGCCTAATTGCTCTGGCTAGGACCTCTAGCACAGTGTTGAATAAGAGCAGTGATAAAGGGTGTCCTTTTTTTTTTTTTTTTGTCTGGTTCCCGTTCTCAAGGGAAATGCTTTCAGGCTCTCTCCATTTAGAGTGATGTTGGCTGTTGGCTTTGTATAGATGCCCTTTATTATGTTGAGGAATTTTCCTTCAATTCCTATTTTGCTGAGAGTTTTTACCATGAATGGGTGTTGGACTTTGTCAAATGCCTTTTCTGCATCAATTTATAAGATCATGTGGTTTTTGTCTTTTGTTTTATTTATATGGTGGATTACATTAATGGTTTTTCTAACATTAAACCAGCCTTGCATACCTGGTATAAATCCCACTTGGTCGTGGTGGATTATTTTTTTGATATGTTGTTGAATTCTGTTGGCTAGAATTTTGTTGAGGATTTTTGCATCTATGTTCATGAGGGATATAGGTTTGTAATTTTCTTTTTTTGTGATGTCTTTACCTGGTTTTGGTATCAGGGATATGGTAGCTTCATAGAATGAGTTAGGTAGTATTCCGCCATTTTCTATGCTTTGCAATACCTTTAGTAGTAGTGGTGTTAACTCTTCTCTGAAAATTTGGTAGAACTCTGCAGTAAAGCTGTCCGGGCCAGGGCTTTTTTTTGTTGGGAGTTTTTTAATTACCTTTTCAATCTCTTTTTTTGTTATGGGTCTATTTAGTTGTTCTACTTCTGATTGTGTTAATTTAGGTAGGTAGCGTTTTTCTAGGAATTCATCCATTTCTTCTAGGTTTGCAAATTTGTTAGAGTACAATTTTTTGTAATAATCTGATATGATTCTTTTAATTTCAGTTGGGTCTGTTGTGATGTGGCCCATCTCGTTTCTTATTCGGGTTATTTGTTTCCTTTCGTGTATTTCTTTAGTCAGTCTGGCCAATGGTTTATCAATTTTGTTAATTTTTTCAAAGAACCAGCTTTTGCCTTTGTTAATTCTTTCGATTGTTTTTCTGTTCTCTAATTCGTTAAGTTCAGCTCTAATTTTTATTATTTGTTTTCTTCTGGTACCTGATGGATTCTTTTGTTGCTCGCTTTCCATTTGTTCAGGTTGTAGGGACAGTTCTCTGATTTTGGCTCTTTCTTCTTTTTGTATATGTGTATTTATCAATGTAAATTGACCTCAGAGCACTGCTTTTGCTGTGTCCTAGAGGTTTTGATAGGAAGTGTTTTCATTCTCGTTGCATTCTATGAATTTCTTTATTCCCTCCTTGATGTCTTCTATAGGCCAGTCTTTTTTCAGGAGGGTATTGTTCAGTTTCCAAGTATTTGATTTCTTTTCCCTAATTTTTCTGTTATTGATTTCCACTTTTATGGTCTTATGGTCTGAGAAGATGCTTTGTAATATTTCGATGTTTTGGATTCTGCAAAGGTTTGTTTTATGACCTAATATGTGATCTGTTCTAGAGAATGTTCCATGTGCACTAGAAAAAAAAGTATACTTTGCAGCAGTTGGGTGGAGTGTTCTGTATAAGTCAGTGAGGTCGAGCTGGTTGACAGTAGCAATTAGGTCTTCTGTGTCTCTATTGAGCTTCTTACTGGAAGTCCTGTCCTTCTCTGAAAGTGGTGTGTTGAAGTCTCCTACTATAATTGTGGAGGTGTCTATCTCACTTTTCAGTTCTCTTAAAGTTTGTAAAACATCAGAAATTTTGACAAAATCATTGACTATGAAAACACCTGCAGTAACGAAAAGAACAGCACATACTTGTAGCTCCTGCAGATGAAACCACGTGATTCGAAGCATCATTGTAATTGGGTAATAATGACAGCTCTGACAGGAATGTATTAGAAGGTTCAACAAGTAGGTTAGCATAGAGCTTTAGCCTTGTAGGTGTATTTTGAAGGTATGAGTCAGAATCGACCTGATGGCAATGGATTTTTACACTTGGTAGGTATATACGCTTTTGAAAAATGTTTTTGTAACTACAGGGATATTTTTATTAAAAAAAAAAAATTTTTGCTGAAACACTGCACAAAAATTCTATAGACAGTCATTTTGTGTCACCCCCTCTGACAGTGTCACCCAGTGCAGTCTATACCCCCGCACCCCAGTAGTGATGCCACTCTTGGAAATAGTGTGATGAAATGGGCTCAGCAAAAATCCCAAATGGAAGGCTTATAGGCCTCCTTGCTGGAGACTGATGGGGCTACCATCACTCAAGAGCTTTGCCCAGTGATTCTCAACCAGGAGGGCCTTGACCCTTGGGGCAGTATAAGATCTCTTGGTAGAAGGGAGTAGTTTGAGAAAGCATGTTCGATATTATAATAGACTTTCATATTTGAAAAATAAATAAAAGGTCTTTTGTTTTCATCATGTGAACTAGAGAAAATAAAACTGGACGTATGCGGAAAATAAAATAATCTCAATAAGGAGACCAGAGAGAGGTCAATGTTTATCTTTTTTTCTTGTAAACCACAGTAAGAAATACATTTTACATCTTAATTATTCAGTACACCTTTGTGAGTGAAAACAGAAGTTTTTTTTTTTTTTAAACAATACTTACTTTTTAAAAAATGGTAGTCATAACCAACTAAATTTATTTCTTGACCTACAATTTGAAAAACACTGCTCTGAGGGGAAGTGTCAGACTCTTGGGAGAGGGTGAGAGTTTTAGGTTTATCAAAAGGGAACTGTTTCTATAAAGCTGACCAGGTCTTTGATATTGAAAACTTACTCCTCTTTTCCTTCTCACCAGGGTCGCTGCTATGTTACTTTCTTTATTCCAAGTTGCATGGACATCCAGTTCATGTGCAGAACTGGCTTACTATAACCAAAAAAACAAAAACCCGTTGCTGTTGAGTCAATTCCGACTCATAGTAACTCTACAGGACAGAGTAGAACTGCACCATAGGGTTTCCAAGGATTGGCTGGTGGATTCAAACTGCCAACCTTCTGGTTAGCAGCCAAACTCTTAACCACTGTGCCACATAGTGTGTGGAAATCGTAGATCCCATACCATGTGAATTGTGGGTACATGGATTCCGTGCTTAAGTTTGAACTTATCTAACAACCTGTTATGCAATTGATTAATACTTTGTTTATCTATTGATTTTTAGTTCTGTTAGGTAACTTTAACACACATCGCCCCACCCCCTGCCCTGCTAACTAGAGGCCGGTTCTTAGCTCACATACCTCACAGGGAAGCGGGAGTCCTGTTTCCCTTGTGTATTTAAGTCCTCACCCTCCCATTCAGGACAGGTCACATTCCACTCAGTCTCCTGAATCCCAAGCAATGACACTCCCCTGGTCCCCCACTTATCAACATCTCCTGCAACTGGTCTCTCACTGGTCTTCCTCTCAATCCACTTTTTAAGTGTACTATTTCTAAGAGTGACTTTCTAATCCAAGAGTGACTTTTCTCCTGTTTCCTGATCCCACAGCTCCTATATTCCTTCCATCCTTTCCTTTCCCAGAGGGTAGGAGCCCACAGCAGGTATATCAACTGCACTTCCATCAAACAATTGTATAAGCGTAGTTTTTCTGAATCCAATCTGATGTTATGATTTTTCCTGCTGTAAACCAATAGGATTCATTTCAACATTTCAAACTGGGCTGACGAGAGAGAAGGAAACTGTTTTATGACCTCTGAAGAGCACAACTGCCTAGTCTGTCTAGTGTAACTACTGGGGCCAGGGAGTGGGGAGAGAGGGTCAGTACAATATGGTGCTAAGAGCATATATTTTGGAGTCAGCCAAACCTGGGTTGGAGTTCATACTCTAGCACCATATGATCTTGTGCCAGTTACTGCCTCTTTTAGCGTCACGTTCTTCACTGACCTATGGGGCCATCATATTGCCTACCTCACACAGATATTGTGAAAAATAGAAGAAATAATGCAGGTGACATAGAGCTTGAACCTTAGTAAGTATTAGTAAACAGGGGCTATTATTAGCTATTATTTCCTCTGGGAAAATAGATATTATGATACTCAAACAAATTGGAGTCAGTCTCTCTTGCATGAGGTACATCTGGCTGGTGGCTTCTCTGCTTCTCTGTGCACATCCATTTTTCTCTCTCTCTTCTGGCAACTTCCTCTGCTTTCTCATTGTTTCTTGTCCCTTAAACTTTGATTGGCAGCTTGGCATCCTTTTAATTTCAGCCACCACTGTTGTGTTTCTTAGTCCAAAAACCCAAGAGAGAGAACCTGACTTACCTAGATCATCTTTTTGTACCAGGCGCACAGGTGGGCTGCTCCTGAGTCTCGGGCCCATTTCTTCTTCAATCATCCATTGTTTGGTTTCTTTTCGAAGGAGATGTGGTGTGACATCTCCAGGGGACTCGTTCAAGTAGACGGACCTAGGAGAGAGTATAGAAATTGGTTATCTTTAATTGAACTTCAGGTTCAACATGTATCCTATTTTGATCTGAAGAATCCTGATAGGTGACAATAAAGATCTACAAAAGTGATGAATTGTACTGTTAGCCAATTTACCCGTTTAACAAATGGATGATCATATGCTTTTAAGAGAACTCTGCTTTACATGAGAAATCATGATAGGATTCTCTCAAACAGCAAGTTTCCAATTTGCATACACAACGTAATTTTACCATGGGTGATTGCCCATAGCTTTTCTCAGGAACATGTTAGTTGTTTTGAGTGAGGTTCATCCGTCCTTTCATTGCCACCCCTTGTGCTACCCCAGTTTATTAATTTCCATTCTTAAATACTATATATGCAATTTTTTTTCACTAGTCTATTTATAGTTTCATCCAGCCTCCAAGTATCCTTCACCGAGTGTGATTGTTAAGTTTATGTGTCAACTTGGCTGGGCCATGATTCTCAGTGGTTTGGCAGTTATGATGTAGTTTGGCAGTCATATGATGATGTGATCACTTCCATGATGAGATTTGATATAATGTGATCACCTCCATGATGGGATCTGCTGTGAGTAGCCAATCAGTTGAAAGGGAGTTTCCCTGAGGGTGTGGCCTGCATCCTGTATAAGTGGACTTTCTGGCAAGGCTTGTGAGCTTTTGCTCTCTCTGGATCCTGCAGCTGACTCCTGTTTGTCTGACCTCCGGTTCTTGACACTTGAGCTAGTAGCTTACCTGCCGTCTTGGCTGCCGATCTGGGGATTCGTTGGTCTTCACAGCCTGTGAGCAAAAGCCCTGCTCTCTGACCTACTGCTCTTGGTTTTGCCAGCCCTTTTGGCTTCATGAACCAGGAGAAGCCTCCAGCCTTACCCATGGACTTGGGACTTTTGAGCCTGTACAATTGCATGAGCCATTTCCTTGATATAAATCTCTGTATATAGATATTTATACCCTTTACTGGTTTTGCTTCTCTAGAGAACCAAGCCTAAGACACCAAGCATCTCTTTTTACTTTCCCACCTTATTCTTTTCTTTTTCTTTTCTATTTACTCTTACCCGTTTTTTATTCATTTTAGTTTTATTTCGTTTTGCTATTTCCCATTGGTGGATATCCAAGAACACTGATGAATAAGCCTGTAGTCAAGGGTCTGTAGTGTTATGCAGCCACAACCAGGCTTCCATTGCACAGAAATACCAACACCCTGTTGCTACGGTGTCCTATGTATTCTTCCTGTACCATACAAGTGATTATAAACCTGAGTTCTACATTTGAGCCTATACTCCAAATTAGATCAAGAAACTAGAAGGCTTGGCTCCTTACAGAAACATGTTTTCTTGTTAAATATAATGGTCTTAACTCATTAGCTCCTTAACTTACTTTTCCACATTGGTTGGTTATCTGTTAGCTCCACTTGGACGCTATGCCAACAACTTAGCAGACTTAAAATTGAATTTATTCTCCCTCAAACCATATTTCTGTTCCAGTGTTCCTACTGATAATGATGAGGATGATAATGAGGAACTGTACTGCCTTCCACTCGCCCAGTACTTTGCCACTTGTGCTACACTTTCTTTCATGTCATCTTATTTTAGTCTCACGAAAACACTGTGAAGTTAGTTGAGTCACTTTGCAGTAGAGGAAACCAAGGCTAAGAGGGGATAAATAACTTGTTCGATGTGGCAGAGGTAGGTCTTCTAACTCTCAGTTCTGTGCTTTATGCTCAGAAGCACTACACTGTTGTTCAAACGTATAACATCATGGTTGTTTTTATTCCTTTTCTCTGTCTTGTCCCACATCTAACCCATCAAAAAGCTCTCCTGATTTTTCTTCTGCAATGTCTCCTCCTTGCTATTATCAAAGCAGTTCAACAGCTGCCTCCCTGGTTCAGGTCTTCATCTGCTTATTTCTCAGTGACTGCAAACACCTTTGATTTTCCATGTTTCTATTCTTTTTTTGCTCTAATTCATCCAGGAGACATTTGTTAGAATATCATGTTTAATTTATGTATTTTCTCCCTTTTTCATGTGCATTTTGATGTATAATCCTGGCTTCCTATCAGGACTGAAATGAAAGTTTCAGATACAACAGCTGTTTTACAGCCAGCACCACTTTTAGTAAGCCTCATGCCCCATTTGAATAGTAAATATCTGTGTGTAACTGGAAAAATAATATGTATAAATAGGCTGCTCTCATGATATCCCTCTTTTGTGGCCTACATCATCTTCCTATTTCCTACTTTAGAAAGTTCAAACTACCCAGGCCAGATATCCAAGACTGTCTATTTACTGACCTTGCCCTAGGAACCAAAGTAATCTGATACCTAAACCATCTATCCTAAGATTCAAGGATGCAGGTAGCCAGGGGCTCCCCTCAGGGGTATAGGTAATGGATCAGTCAATTTTAATGATACCAGAAGTCTCCCCAGAAATAGGAGCCAACACTTAATGTGCACCTTCTTGGTGCTGCCACCAAGTCTGATGTTTTACCTTTTCAGCCCTGCAAAGCAGATAAGGATGGGAGTGGGGACTGGAAGAGAATTGTTGACACTGCTTATTAAAGCTGAACTTGTACATGCTCTGTGAACCAGCAATTCCACTCCTAGATATGTGCCTAACAGAAATGAGTATATATGTTCACAAAAATACATATACAAGAATGTTCGTAGCAGCACTATAAGTAAAAGCTAAAAACCAGAAACAAATGTCCATCAACAGCAGAATGGATAAACAGTGGTATATTCATAAAACAAACT
This sequence comes from Elephas maximus indicus, assembly GCF_024166365.1. NCBI lineage: Eukaryota > Metazoa > Chordata > Mammalia > Proboscidea > Elephantidae > Elephas > Elephas maximus. The sequence continues at coordinate 42,061,512 of NC_064830.1, forward strand.
ATTGTACAGCAATGAGAAAGAACAAACTATGGCTGCTTGCAGCATCTTGGATGAATCTCATAAAACATATTGTTGAATGAAAGAAGCTAGCCGCAAAAGAATATACAATATATAATCAATTTATGTAAATGTAAAACTCATTGATGGAGATAGAAGTTAGTTTAATGGCTATCTTTTGGGAAGAAAATGAGTGGAAAAGGGCATGAAGGAAAGCTGATAACATTCTTTCTGAGTCTGTGCCCTGGTAACAGATACTGTTCACCTTGTGAAAATTCTCTCAACTGAACACAAATGATTTGTGTACTTTTCTGTTTGTATGTTATAAAAAAAACTTTAAAAAATCTACCAGGTCATGTAGACATATTGAAAAAATATTGAATATTTTAGAAAATGAGGCCCATATGGATGTTTTGCAGTCCATGAGTTCATCATTATCTGTAGAATTTGGTCTCTGGAATGACAAACATTAATTCCAATGTACAGGTGTCTTAGTGTTGGAGGGCCCTTAAGCAGCATCTTGTCCAATCACCTGACCTTACTCTTTTGCGGGCGCATATCTAAGCGGAAATACCCGAAGTGGGCCTGGGTTATTTTTTGTCTGCCTGGAATTTCTTCCTTGGAGAATGCCTTTCCCCAGTATCTCTAATATGTGGCTTTGATGAAACTGTCAACAACAGAATTCTGTCCTGTACCTTCCCCCATACCCATTGCTGTTGAGTTGATTCCGACTCATGGCGACCCCAACTATTGCAGAGCAGAACTATACTCCATAGAGTTTTCTTGGCTGTAATTTTTATAAAAGCAGATCACCAGCCCTTTCTTTTGTGGCTGGGTGAGTTTGAACCACCAATCTTTAGGTTAGCAGTTGAGCGCAAACCGCTTGTACTACCCAGGGATCTTTTACCCCTCATAGTGGCTAATCGTTGATCTTGGCCAGTAACACTTTTTATCCCAGGAATTTGAATTTTGAGTTGAGAGACACAGGCACAGAAGGTGGTGAAGCCAAGTTATCTGAAAGCAGTGCCAAAGGAAGACAGTTCACAAGTTTCTGTTCCTGGGATCCCTAAAGCTACTTTGGTTCTGGACCTCTGAGGCCAAATGATCCAGCAAATCTTTTTATTCTACAGCCTACCCTGTATCCTTCCAATCAATTCATTTTTACCTAAGTAGCAAGACCCAGTTTTGTTTGCTTCCAACCAAAGAATCAATATAGCACCAGGTCCTGAACCTACCAGGTTTAGAAACTCAGTTCTGTTAGTTCACCCATTATTAGGCTGCATGAGAAATTTGATAGATAGACCATGATACCAAAACCTGTTCCTGTCAAGTTGATTCCAACTCATAGCGACCTTGTAGGACAGGGTAGAACTGTCCCATAGGGCTTCCAAGGAGCACCTGGTGGATTTGAACTGCCAACTTTTTGGTTACCAGCCGTGGTTCTTAACCACTACGTCACCGGGGTCTACAGAGATCATGATACTACTTTATTACTTTAGTCTGGGAGATATGCTTGGTGTAAGGATAAAAACAATCATTTTGCACAGGACATTCATTTCTTATTTAGCATTTATTGAGTATGCACCGTGTGTTAGACACTATGGTGAGCAAAGAATGAGGAAAATGAAACTGGGTGCTTTCAAAATGATTTTCGTAACCTTGAAATCATGTCTTGATGTGCTATCCTATCTAACTCTAGTCCTGCGGTTTATTTTTTGGGGTACAAGTCAAAAAACTACAGTGACCCCTGATCATCTACATGATTATACAAAATACTTCCATCCTCTTAATGTCACTGCAATGCAGTGAATTACTTAATATGGCCCTTCTAGCCATAGTCTTTGTAACTCCCATACAATGGTTGAGTAGGACTGTGCAAATGGGGTGCTTGTGGCCAACCAAGTGGAGTGGACAGCTTGCTGCTAATGTAAATAAGGTATATGGAGCCTGTGATGGTTAAGGTTATGTGTCAACTTGGTTGGGACATGATTTTCAGTGGTTTTGCAATTATGTAATGATGTAGTCATCCTTCATTTTGTGGTCTGATGTAATTGTCCTCCATTTTGTGATATGATTTTATTATATTCCATTTGTGATGTGTCATAAATCCTAGCCTCTATGCCTGTGGTTATGGTCCCTTTTGGGAGTGAGCTGTCTGTTATGTTAATGAGGCAGAATTAGGGTGGGATGTATTTTGAGTTACTAGAGGGTGTGGCTCAAATCTCCACCCTTACCCCCCTTATTCAAGTCATATCTTTGCACCACTTTGCTCAAGTAAGGGGAGTTTCTTTGAGGGTATGGACTGTACCCAATATACATGAATGCTCTGGCAAAGCCCTTGCTCTGGATCCTATACTTGACCTGTCATCACTGACCTCCAATTCCTGGAACTTTAGCCAGCAGCCTGTCATCTGACCTAATTTGCCAGCTTCTGCAGCCTGTGAGCCAGCAGCCTGTCACCTGACCTACTGATTTGAGTTCATCAGCGCCTGCAACCACATGAGTCAAGCCCCCAGCCTGATACCTGACCCACAGATTTAGGACTTGCCAGCCTCTACAACCTTGTAAACCATTTCCTTGACAGTTTATGAGTTCTTTGAGATGTTGCAATGAATTATGGAACCCAAAGTTGGGAGGGAGAGTACTGAGGGGAGGAGGAATAGTTGATGTTAGAGACGATGGAGTGGTACAGCAGTTTGGAAAGTTGGACATTTGGGACATCTTTAACCTCCGCCTCATAGGAATCAGCTTTGCGCTGACCCTTCTAAAATAAATTATTCATTTAGTCACCCTTCCCACCCTTAGACAAGGCCTCTGTAAAGCTCTTATGCTATATCCTGGGACCCTGTGTCGCTGCTCCAGGCACTGTTTCCCACCTTCCTGTCAACGCCTCCTTCTTTCTCAGCAACTCTAAGTCAGTCAGGCTATCTTTTAACTAGTTCTGCCTCTCTGATTCATGTGTCTTGATTTTAGCCATGCCCCAGTTTTCTGTCTCTTGATCTTCCTCCAACGTGCATTTTGCAGTTCCATGTGTCAATCTTTCCTTACCTCTTACCCTGCCTCAGCTCTCAGAACCACTTGGGAAACAATATCTGAGGTTCCCTAGTTCTAGAAAGGAGCCCTGATTTCCTTAAGAAATGAACAGAAGAGTATTATGTTTTCTTTATATTTGTTTATCCATCTTTCAAAATTAAAGTCTTTACATGACTTACAGAAAATTCAAGGGATTATAATCTCTCCTCATATTATTATCAGTCTGAAACTTCTAGAAGTTCAGCTTTCTACTATTTCTCCTCTATGTCATAAAATTTTCTTTGAGTCTTTTCTGTGGTTAAGTCTTGGTAAGAACCTGGCCAAGGCAGGTAACAGATATTGGGGATAATTGCAGGCTAATCAAGGTAGTCGGCATACGGATTAGCTAAGGGCAAGCCTTGTACAAGTGCTATTTGCGCAGAAGTTAGATAAGCCAGGTAAGACAGAAACTGAAACAGAATCAGGAGTAGGTGAAGTGTGGAGGTCAAAGTTGAGGGAACAGTGAGTAAGAAAGACCTTATTCCACTGGATAGAGAGGCATCATGTTACGAATAATGTGGGAAAGAAGTTTCCCTGGTAACGCTCAACACTGATTGCACACTTTCTCTTCTATCCAGCAGAATAGCCTTTAAAAAACTTAGCACTGTGCTTTTGGTCTCTGAACATCAGTATAGGAAACAGCCATCTTCGGTCCTGATATTCAGTATACAAAAGTGCCCCACACTAGTTGCTTAGGGCTGGTCCGTTGGTTAACATCTGTGTCAGACCAGTTGTTCAATATTTTTCATATCATCCCAGTACGTATGCATAATTTCTCTGTATTTTTTGCAAAAATTCTACCAAAGGCACCAGTTACTCTGTTTTTAGTGTCTCTCACATAAAGATTTACATGATAAATTCCACTTTGCACTCAGAACTCAGGATGATAAATAACTTCATGTACAATTCCAATTAACACCAGCACTGAAGTCACCAGAGCGGTCGGTTTCTCTATATGGCAGTGACTACCGACAATTTGTCTTGGTTTTCTGGCTGTCAGTCAGTGCACTGGCCAAAGAGGCCAAAGCAAGCATTTGTGTCATATTTCAACCTACTTCTTGCCTCTTTGTTTATTTATTTTCCTTTAATATGGACCTAAATTTTTGCTATTAAGTATGTAGGTGTAGCATTGGGAGATTCCCTTATCATTTGTTCATTCATTTATTCCTCCAAGTATTATAGAGTACCTATGTGCCATTTTTTTTTTTTTTATGTGCCGCGGCAACGGGTTTTTTTTTTTTTTTTTTTTTTTTACTGTGTGCCAGGACTGGTCACAGTGGTAAGCAAAGACTGACATGCTCCTTGTACTCATGGAGCTTAGAGTCAAATAGATAGTGGCAGAATAAGCCAAGAAGTCATATCCCCACTTACAGTTTTAATCTCCTCTCCTTTCACTTCCTCCAAACTTTGCTTGTTCAATTATTTTCCTTTTTTGTGACTTCAGTCTTTCTAATAAATGATCTTTTCCTCTGCCCACCAGCATGTTAATACCACCCTTATACTAAAATAAGCCTCATGTCTCCATTTGAGAGCTTGCTTGCCATCCTCTATCCCTTTCAATAGATTTCACAAGGGAGCCAGCCTTGACCACTCACTTCTATTCACTTTGTAACCACTTGTAATCCTGCTTCCACTCCTATTTCTTAGGGTGGCCAGGTGGTTTTATTGTTCCATGTATTACCTGTATTTGGTTAACTGAAGGATCTTTTTCCTTTCCATGATAAACAGGGCAGCAGGCAAGCAAGACCCTTTAAATCTGCGAAACTTTGTCCCTGAATACCTTCCCCCGACTCACCCTGGCAAAAAATGTGCAGAAGGCAAGTAGCAATAACTAAGGAACTAGCCTTTTGACCTCGGGTAATCACTTACCTTCTCTGGGGCTCAGTTGCCTTATCTGTAATAAGGGGAAATTGTGCCAAGATTCCTTCCTGTCCTAGGATTTTGTGGGTGCAGGAGACTCAGCCCAAGCATCTAGGGAAAGACCCAAGGAAAAGAGTGTCCCTAGTATTTCCTGACCCTAGGGGCGATAGGAAAGTGAGGAGAAAGCACACCAATGGCTCCTGGGGAATCACTGGGGAGGGGGAAGCAAGGAAAGGCTGGAGAGCAATGATGAGGGCAGTGAGTGAGAGCAGAGTGGCTAAGGGAGCTCAGAGCTATGGACGCTCAGCAACCAAGAAGCTATGTGCAGGCTTTGAGCTTGTGGACCTGGGATATGATGAGTTTGCTGGCTCCATAAATGGAAATATATACATCTCACCTTCCAAAATAAAGAGATACAGTATGTATCACCATTGGCCTTCTATTGTGATTTAGAATGCATCAAAATTCCCTATGAGAAGCTGACTTGAGGGCAGAGAACCTCTTTCAATTTTTGGAGCCTCCCCGCTAGCCCACTGAGGAGGTAAGCACTCAGTTTGTTAAACTGAAGAACATTCTTACATTTCATTCAGCTTGGTGCTGAAGGGAAATTCTGAAAGTGGTGTTAGATTAGAATGATGATTTATATTGGATTATTTTGGCACTAATGTTTGTACTTTATATATTTTGCTTATATAAAACCTTTCCTCATTTATTTGTTCATTTGTTCTCTGTTTCCTCTGCAACATAAGCTATTGAGGACAGAAATTTTTTCACCTGTATCCCCAACACTTAGAATAGTGCTTGGCACATGGTGGGCTCCTAATAAATTGAATGATTGAGTGAATGAATCTTGAGCTGAAATCTCTACTTACGATTCTCATATTTGAAAATTTGGGGCTTGCCAGCTTGCCTCTGGAACTGAAGAAGTACAGCTTTCCCTTCTTTGGTTTCTCATGCCTTTCCTCTGCCCACCTGGCAGAATTTGGGCAGCCTTGGAAGGTAGGAAGGAAAGAGGAATGTGTCCCCTGCAAGCTGAGAGGGGGGGCTTTTGTCACCACGTAAACACACAAGGGAGCCGTGATGGCTCAGTAGCTAAGGACTTGTCTGCTAACCAAAAGATCAGCAGTTCAAATCCATCAGCTACTTCTTGGAAACCCTCTGGGGCAGTTCTACTCTGACCTATTGGGTTGCTATGAGTCAGTATCCACTAGACAGCGACAGATTTGGTTGGGTAACCACCCAGGAAGCTCTGATCCTGCCAGCTTGCATCTGCTGCTGTCTGCAGCTCAGTATTACAACGGGACTCAGGCACAGCTTTGAACCAGCTGGAAATGGTTCAGTAATTTCCAATGTAAACAAGGGCAGCATATGCATTGCATAGCAACCAAATCTGTTGTCTGTGGAAATTTGACCCGAGTAGGAAATAGTTGTGCTCCGCACAAAGATGGAGCTGACCCCGCAACTTTGAATGTGGATCACTTTCCACGGTTCTGCCAGTAATCCATCTTCCCTCATCAGGCTCTTCAAACTTTTGGGACCCATGTGGGAGATTGGAGTATTGGCAGGACTGTGGCGAGTGACATACATTCAAAGAGGCGGGTCAGCCACCATCTTTGAGTGGGGCACAGCTGACTTGGGTCAATATCTGAGGGGCAACTGATTTGGTGGCTATGCAATGTGTATGCTGCCCTTGTTTACGTGGGCAATTACCGAGCCATTTTGAAAAAGTTCAAAACCCTGGACTCAGGGTAGGTTTGGCGAGGGGACCTGAGTGTCTAGGGGCTTCTAGCAGGTTCTCCTCAGCAGGCCCTGACTGGGGACTCTTCAGCAAGGCACTATGGGATACTCCATGAGCTCTCATCCATGTATCCATTGCCTTGACAAAGGCCTTGTCCCCTAGCACCAACAGATGGTAGGCCCTATCTTCATGGGAAAATTCATAGTCATCATTGGTCAGCACAGATATGAAGGAATGAATTCGTGTTTTAATAGCTGTTTAGTGGCATCAATGTATAATGTGCAAAATTCTTCTGGAAGTCAAACCTAATGAAAAACAAGCACCATTGGTTTTATGTCAGTCCTGCCCTCAGTGAGCTCTCAGGCTAGTCCACTACCTAAGAATGGTGGGAAGGATGTTACTCCTAGCAACCATTCCCATTGCTCTCATAGCCTGGCTGAGCCGCAAAGAAGGTGAAGTTCATTTTTGGTAGTCTCGGCCTTCCCTTCTGCGACACTTATTTTAATGCTCCTACCTCCTCACTGGGTACCTCCTCAAACTGGGAAGAAAACCATCTGATGCATGAATTCATGAGAAGTCTAAGGCATAGGTGATGTGCTCCTCCTACTATAAGTATTTGAATTTTAAAAGAAGGTTGCTCAAATAAGTACCATTATGCCCTTTG